>NC_041381.1:162538150-162558734 GCF_002162155.2 Triticum dicoccoides
CTCTCTCTCCGTCGCTAGCTCTCTCTTTCTCTCGCTCTCACACCCCTCTCCCACACACACACACTCGATGTCTCTTCCAAATAGTTTTCTCCCCCAGCCCGCACCCGTGCTATCCCGCTTCTACACATGTCACACCATTCCCCCTTCCCTTATACTAGGTTTACATCATCAGTGGTCTCTCTACTCCACGTACACTCTCTCCCTCTCACACACAAATGCGTGCAAACACACACAAACACGCACAAACACCCGTTTATCTGGATCCTCATCTCTCCCCATGTCCGCATGTGTATCTCACACACTCACTCTCTGATTATGTATATGTGTCTCCACGTTACACAACACAAAGCCCCATGTACATGTATCTCTCTATCCTCCACACACATAGACACAAAGAATCTGTTATCATTGCATCAGTCTCTAACATATCACACACGCACACTGTCTCTCTCTCACACACACAAACACGCTCATCAAGGGTTTCCCCGTGAATAACTTACCTTCTATTCATCAACAGTCGTGGCAGTACGGCGAACACGAGACGTGAAAAAGAATAAATCTAGACGTGCTTAGACCACCTAGTATGACTACTAGGACTAGAGCAAGCCAAAAAGCGCGCCGCCGTCACCCCCTCCTTGTCGGCGACGGGAAAATCTTTGTTTTACATAGTCGAGAAGTCATTGTGCTAAGGCCCCACATGCCGAGGCGTTGAATAGAATGTAGATGCTAGTTTACGGAAGCAAGTATCGATAATACGTTTCTATCTCCATACTTATATTTCTTCTCTTATAAAAAACCGAGGTGGTGATGATGGTACGTGTGCCATCTTGCAATATACACCGTCCGATCTATATTTGACGGATGGAAACTAAACTAAAAGATACCCGCACCCCTCTCCACATTTGCAGACAAGGCCTTCCCTCGTTCATACCTATCTCCAACAAACCTCATTGTTGAGCAATTAAGAAAGGAAGCCTCTGGAACAAACTGGCCTGGTGGCTGCTGCCGGCGTCATCAATCCCCATGCCTCCGCTCAGTACGACCACCAACCACCACCACACCCCACTCCTCTACACCTTATCTCATATTTCTCGAGATATCATTAGTTTTTACACATGGGATTACTCCCGCAAGGGTCAATCACAACAAGTGTTTTATAAAAAAATGCATCTTGATGTTCCGTGCAATGCACGGATCTTGCTAGTACTCCTACACAAGACTAAGTTGGTGATACTGGTGTGTCTGCCATCCGTCGTTTCTGACCATTAGATCTACATCTAACAATTGTGAGGTAAGTTGTTGCCTTTTCTCACCAACATCCCACTTGTCTACCAATTTGCAGAAAAACCCATAATTAGTATCTTAAAACCAACCACATCCCTCCCTGACCTCACCAAAGCAGCCCAAGGAATATATTCTAATTGAAACATATGTATATCAAAATTAGAGTGTTTTGTACCAAGTTTGTGAATAAGTATTATTCTAATTATGATTCGTTGCAACAGACATGAACATTGCTAGTATTTCCAACCATGCATTTTTTCCTAGTATTCCATAATTTCGAGTTTTCCATCAAGATATTAGTCACTCATGGTTGATATTTACTTTCAATCATGTACACATATGCACTATGTAACTAGCCTTGCTTATTGGCTTCCAAAGCTTAACTTTCACTCCTACTTACAATATGTAGAGTATTTACAAAAAACTACCACTTTCAACCAGCCCTAGGAAGAATCTATTGTACAAAAAATAGCAAAAAAATACCCAAAATTTCTTAATCCACGCCAAAAACTACTACCTAGTACTCCTACCAATTAGGTTCGTTTAAACCCATTTATGACAGGGTTGGCCCACATGTCCGTGCTGATGAGGCAGCTTAAACCAACACATTTTGTTTGACCGTTGACACGAGGGACCCACATCCGACCTTCTATCCTGTTATTCCCCCTCAAATCATTATTTTTCCTGAACATTACTTCAAACAGTACTGATGCGTGTTCGTCGGTGGCGCCGGTGATGAGCGAGTTGGCCGCCGCTCCACCGGACGGGCCGGACGCCGCGCTGGCCTCCACACGGGTTGGCAGGCTAGCCCGAGCGTGACTCACGAGCGAGCAAGCCGCCGCGCTGGCCTTCGCTCGAGCCAGATGGCTGGCCTAAGCGTGGTGCACGCGAGCAAGCCGCCGTGCTGCCGTGCCAATCTAGCTAGCAAACCTTGCAGACAAGCAGCTAGACGGAGCTATCTTGGCTAGCTAGCGGCCGCGAGCGCAGGACGGAGCTGGCATCCGGGCTGCCGCAACATAGGCTCCGCACTGCCGGCAGTTTTGACCTTGCCTTCTGCCGGCGGCGGTAGCTGCGTCCCATCACTGAGGATGACTAGGTGGACGGGCCGGAGGTAGGAGGTCACTCGAGGATTTTTGTTGGTAAGAGCATGTACAATGGTTGATAAGGTAGTCTTATCTTAAGTCTGACGTGTATGCAAGTGGTAGTAGTTTCTTGGCATTTTAGTGGTTTCTTGTAAGGAACAATGTACGTACTACTAGCGACAAAAGGCGATTCTAGATTGCGTTGTACTCCAGCGAGTACTACTAGTGGTCGCGGGAGTGTATACCACATTTTGTGGGTTCGATCCCGGCCGAACACACGATGCCCTTTTTTAAAATAGTACTACTACACTTCGCTGCGAGCCATATTTTACACGGGTAGTTTGAGTTTTGAAGTCGAACGGACGTGAGGCCCCACAATCTGGGTGCACTGGACAGCCTAGCCACGTGAACGGGTTTTCCTTCCAGCATCCCGTGGCTCGCGTGCTCGCCCTAGCCGCACCTCATTTGTAGCTTCCTCGTTAGCTAGTAGCATATTTAAACTAGCGCCTCCCAATTAAGCCCGAGAGCCGGAAAAGCCTGGAGGGGCATTGGGAACTGTGCAATATGGCTCCGTACGTAAAGTGCTCTACTACTACTCTGTAGCTTATGGCGTTGCACACATGGACTTCACTCCATTATCGGCACTACTATAAAAGAAATTCCTCTTGACGTGTTTTTTTAAATGGAGGCAAAAGCTTTGCTTCATCTCATTCATAAAGAAGGAACTACTAACAAAGTTCGACGAGATCCATTACACCTCCACAAATGGAAGCGAAAAGCCTAGTCTCGCTGTATCAAATAACTCAAATGTTCTGCCCCCGCAGTAACCGTCACTGATAAACAGGCTGCTAGTGTGTGCGTGAGAGGAGCGGCTGAGTAGGCCAGCTACTCCTACGTGAGAGGAGCGGCTGAATATAGCACCGAGAGTACCCACTAGGCCACTAGCAGGTGTACTTCCCCTGCATTGATAGTATAGCGATGGTTCTAGAGAACAGTAGTACCCTCCACTTCCAACTGTAGCTCCTTGTCCCTGAGATTCAAGAGTTCAAAACTGGTGCACTATACTAGACTAGACTAGAAATACAGTACATCGCACTACTAGTTGAGAAAAGTAGTACTGGTACTGCTACAGTACGAGTGCGTACTCCTCCGTCACATAATGTAAGACGTTTTTTGACACTAGTTGGCGTGTAAAAAAATGACAAAAACATACCCAAAATTTTTTAATCCACGCCAAAAACTACTACCTATTGCCAAAAATTTCTTACTAGTGCTATTATTTACAGTATAATGCAATCCCGTAACGTTCCATAATGCTAGTACTAGTAGAAAATAATAGCCTCACCCCTTCGCTGAGGAATGATCTACAGTTGGAAGAAGGGACGAGGCCCTGCGGTTACTACGCTCTTATCTCCTCCTCACCAGTTCCCCTCCCCCTGAAGAGAAGGCAGTTCGTCGCTGCTCCCATGGATTCGCTAGGCGGTTCTCCTCCTCGTCGGGGCTGGGAAACCTTGGACGACGATCCTCTGGGAGAAATCGCATGCCGCTCCGACGTCCTCACCGCCGCAAGACTCGGTGCTTCCTGCACCAACTTTTTCAAGACGCTGCTTAAACAGGCTTGGGAAAAGGCCATGCTTGTTGGTCTTCCATGCGTCCTCGAGGAGAAGGTTCTTCTATGGGACAATCCTTCGAACAGTCCACTGCTCCCTAGCCATGGTTGCACGTTGACTCCACTAGAGTTGCCGATGTTGAGAGGTAGTCGGATTTTGTCCGATGAGCAGGTCAGTAATGGAGTTTGATCATGTAGTACTTAGTTATTCCATTTCCATCCCGTAATTTCTCCGCTGCCCACCATCTTATATATAGGTCTGGGCCGGTGCCAACGAAGATTGGCTTGCATACCTCCGGCCGGATACCACCATCATTTTGCACAACATCCACAGCAGTGCGGCCATTCCAGTAGCCCCTTCTCCACCATTGGGATCGGCCTTTCGGATTGGCGGGCTTGAATATGTATGATGATGCCTACATGAGATTGAAGAAGATAGCAATTGCGGACCCGCCAACAAAGCGACGCGGCTATAACGATTACTATTTCATCGCAGTGTTCCACATAAGGATTGCCATCAATGCAAGACGCAGTAACGGCAGAGGCTGGCGCATGTTGGCGACGGCAGATTTGTACCCCTACACGTTCGAAGATGCCGTGCGCCATCTAGGCCGCATCTTCGCGGTGACAAGCCAGGGGACTTGTTTCATCTGGTTGCCATCCTATGGTATGAGAGATTACAAACGGAATGCACAAACCATCATTTGCATCCCTAACGGTACTCCATTATTTTGCAGGGACCAGTCATCCCCCGGTCAAAATAAGATCGCCGATCCTGGATGTGCATTTGCATCCGCGATTCGGTCTAACCTGGAACCTTGTAGCTGACTTTGGCATATTGGGATCAACTGTCTTAGCAGTCGTTACCCATGGTACCACTGATGTGCAACATGGTCACACAATCTACCACGATCGGACCGTCACCATCTACCCAGGTATTCCATTTTTTTAACCCTCTCGCCTTCTCTTTCATTGTTGTACTAGTAGTATACTTAGTAGTACTAGTAGGAGTACTTTTTACCTTGGAGGACGTGTATAGCTAGCTAGGCCCTTGAAGACTTGAACCCACTAGCTGCCACCATTTTTGTTTTTCCATGTCTTACTATCTCATCCATGTAGCCAAGAGTGGCTATATATAATAAGTCGGTTATTTTACTTCCTCTATACCGGAGTAGTACTATTTGCTGCACAGTATTACTGACCGCCATATTTGAGCACAACATTATTATGCATGGACCTTGACTATGTACGTCACCATGTGTCCAGATCTGGGATGTCGCGTGTACCAGATGAACGGCGCCGAGTTCGACCCCCGTGATGCTACGTGGGTGCCGAGGAACACTCTTGGAGAGTACTCGCTTTTCAACGGGGACAGCTACCCCGTTGTGAAGCCGATGCCACCTTCCGTGCACGACACGGAAGGCCTGCTGTTCTTGAAGCATGGTTGTGTCTTCATTGTGCACCGCGGATGAACGACATGCTGGGACACGCTATCCCTGATTTATGCCGCTTCAGCTTGGATGAGTCTCCATCATGTGGAACCGGACTAGAAAGCTACGATAATGATTCCCGTTGCCCACCGCTATGGATCGTGCCATCCATGAAGAACACCTGGGACTGGAACTTGGAGGAGGACATGCATGTAGCCCATCTATAACGTGTAAGTGGAGTACGGTAATTGTGAACGGTAGCGCTGTGAATATATGTAGACTAGTCGTGCACAAATTTATCACATGAATTGGAGATGAACTTGTGTGGCATACTGGCATTTGTCCTTTAGAATTTATTACTAGTAAATGTGTTATGTGTACGTGCAACTTGTGTGGTTGTTGCACGGGCTCCAACACGCTCTTTGAGAAAAAAAGGTGGCACAGCTTTGGATATACGTGACGTGGCGGCATCATACAGTAGCATCGTTCGCTATAGTTGTAGTACACTCCTACTAGGAAGACAACTCCTATAAAACCTTGCACTTGGCTCTTTGCCTCTTTGGGAGGTTCAACAGTTCGTACTCGTGTGAACCTTGCACTTGGCTCTTCGCCTCTTCGGAAGGTCCAACAATGATGATACTACAGTACAATATGCTTCTGGCAATCTGACACCGATTGAACTGCTGCACGTCCACCGCGAGGGCGAGGGCGAGGGAGAGGGAGAGGGAGGGAGAGGGAGAGGGTGCTATAGTAAAAACCCTCTCCTCGTCCTGCGAACCACCACGCGCGTGGGCGAGGGAGAGGCGTAGTAAGCAAGCTTCTCCTCGTTCGGCGAGTTGACGGGACACATCAAAGGAGTACTAGTACTAGTAGTAGTCCATACTGCGTCCTTTCCGATTAATATGGCTTAACTTGAAACGAGAAAAATACACTGGCGGTCAAAGTATGTAACAATATGCTCTTTACGGTCACTATATATAGTTTTGCGGCGATTATACGATCACTAGATCATCGTAGAGCACCGTATTGCACCCTACTGACCGGACACATAGTCGACGTCACACTTTGTTGACTGGTTAAATTGTCACCTGGTTTTCTTGGTCCCACCTGTCAGTTGGCAGAGCAAAGAAATCAGTTAAACAAAACTTTACGCAGGCGCGACACGAGTCCAACCCTTGCGCGCAAACCGCCCTGGTTGTGTTTGTGAGTGCATGCACGTGTCCTCCCTCGGTCTTCCAACAAAGAGTGTACATCGGCTACAAAACAAAGAGTGTGGTACATAATGTACATCTACACTTCCAATGCATTTAGCCTTTAATCTAAATCGATATTGATTGACTAATGCACCAACTTGTGCTGTAGGTATAGGCTACATGTCTATCCTTAATTACAGCATGCAACGGCCTTCATTTAATCTTCTTATCTCAATGGTCGCATGCACACATAAGTCTGCTACTTTTGGGCGTTAATTATGCCCTGGTCAATGTGTTAATCTCTAAATGTACAGTCTTTCACGGACGTAGGGAGTAGGTTGAGCACTTGAGCGTGAGCTGTGTGTGTTGTGTCGTGTGCTGTGTGCCGCATGGGTGCGTGAGTGTTGCATGCGTTCATGTGTACGTGTGAGTGTTGCATGTTGCATGCATGCATGCATGCATGGGGCTTACTCCCTGCCATTGACATGTTCATATTTCAAGCTTCCTCTGTTCCCTCCATATGGTGATACTCCCTCTGTTCCCAAATAATACAGAGTAAAAGCCTCCCTCTGTTCCCAAATACGAAGTATTTGTCTTTCTACAGATTTCAACAAGTGACTAGGTACGGAGAAAAATGAGTGAAGTGAGCGTAGAGGCATAGGTATATTGTAGAAAGGAAGTCCTCGCGATCCATTATTCCCCATCTCAGTCAGAGAGAACTATTCAACTAGTCTTCGCAGTGAAGTGACAATACACGCTGCAGCAGATGGGACACGTAATTAATAAGCTGAACCAGCGTGTTGTTGTTACTAAATCAGCCTTACCCAGTACTGCCATCATGTTTGCCAGTAGAGCATGCTTCCGCAAATACGCCTACACACCTCTGTCCTCCATTAACTAACATATGGGCCCTCTTGTGGTAGACCCACATGTCATCGGTGTAACTATTTACACTCCAAAGGATGGTATATCCTGGTAGTAGTACTAGTAGAATTGAGATTTAATGCACTTTCTTCCCCGTCTTCCACTCTTCTTACTCCTCTCTTCTTCTTCCTCCTCTCTTCCCCATCGTCGGCCACACACCATTTACCCCCGCTCACTGCTCGCCCGCCCGTGCCATCTTCCTTGGTAGCTCGCGCGTACCATATCCCCCCGCTCATTGCTCGGCCACACGAGGAGAAGCTTCTTCGCTCGCCCGCCCGAATCCACTTCCCCGCTAGCTCGCTGGCACCGAAAACCCCAATGGCAGAACCGACTGACACGCAGAGCTGTGATTGGAATTCCCTCCCCGATGTTCTATTGGAGCAGATCTGTAGTCGTATGGACCTACTCAGCACCGTCCGTTTGGCCGCATGCTCGATGTCTTTGTACCGTCTACTCGTCTGCAACCGGCCGACTCTTTTCAAGACACCCTGCTTGCTGATGCCCGATCCTTGCAGGTGGCCCAGACACCGACTTGATGATCCTACGGAGGTTGCCGTGGTTCCCCTCGACATGCTACCACTACCCGTCCACCTGTCCTTCATGCGCGGCCACTACTGGGCGGGCATGAAGGCCAACTGGATCGTCCTCATCCACCACACCGGTAGTCCGTGGCGTCTCGTGGATATCTACACCCAGCGAGAGATCACCCTTCCATCGTTGGATACCGCCGACATCGAGCCTCGCGGCCTGCCGGACACTCCTGCCTACTACGCACGAGACGCTTCAAGCTTTTGGCTTAACCTCTGATTGATGATCACCCTGCCAAAGAAGCTCTCCTATTTCAAACCTACAAGGCTCGTCTTGGGACAATATCCCCTACGGACATGAAATTCAACCTTCCCTCCATCATTCCTCGCGCCAGCAATCTTGACCAGCTCACTTCTCCTTTCACTCATGACGAAATTGACAAGGTTGTCAAGGAAATGCCCCTGATCGGGCGCCTGGACCGGATGGCTTTAGTGGTGCTTTTCTTAAAGCTTGTTGGCCAATCATTCGACATGACTTCTATGCTCTCTGTGACCAATTCTATGAGGGATCATTGGATGTGACAAGTATCAATGATGGGCTTATCACTCTCATACCTAAGATCCACGCCCCCGAGACGGTTAATGATTACAGGCCGATAACACTGCTAAACTGATGCCTCAAGTTACTTACCAAATTGTTGGCGGACAGGCTCCAACGTGTCATCCTTTCGCTTGTCCACCGTAACCAATATGGATTTATAAAGAGCCGCACTATACAAGATTGTCTTGCATGGGCATATCAATACATGTACTATTGTCAACGCTCGGGCCGACCAATCGTTTTACTCAAACTGGACTTTGCCAAGGCTTTTGACACGATTGCTCATGAGCCGATGATTTGCATTATGCAGCAGATGGGATTTAATGATAAGTGGATCTCTTGGATCAAGTGTCTCTTCTCCTCGGGCCGCTCGTCCGTCCTTCTTAATGGGGTCCCCGGCCGACAATTCTTGTGTCGCTGTGGGGTGAGACAAGGTGACCCACTGTCCCCCTTAATGTTTGTTCTTGTTGTTGAACTTTTGCAAGCTGCAGTCAATGATGCTTTCCAACGTGGCCATCTCTCATTGCCATTTCCTTGCAATGGTCAAAGTGATTTTCTGGTGATCCAATACGCGGATGACACCCTGCTAGTCCTACCGGCCTGCCCTCAACAAGCTCTGCGTGTCAAACAAATTCTATCTGACTACGCATCCTCTATCGGCCTCAAGATTAACTTTCACAAGTCCACTCTCATCCCTATCAACACTGACGCAACAACCACGTCTAATATTGCCAGCATTTTTGAGTGCAATGTAGGAGCCATGCCCTTCACATACCTTGGGCTTCCACTGGGCACCACCAAGCCCACCATTCAAGAACTTATGCCCTTAGTTTGCAAAATGGAGCGTCGCCTTACGGCCACAATAGCCATGATGTCATATGGAGGGTGTTTGTCCTGGCTCAATGCGTCTGTCACCTCACTTCTGGTTTTTGCCATGTGCACCCTAAAATTTCCTCCCAAGCTAATTGATATCCTTGACAAAATTAGGAGGAGATGTTTATGGACAAAGAAAACAGAGCAGGGCGACAAGTGTAACTCTTTGGCTTCCTGGGAGATGGTCTGCAAGCCAAAGTCCAAAGGTGGATTGGGGGTGATCGACATCAAAGTCCATAATGATGCCCTCTTGTTGAAATTCTTGCACAAGTTCTATAACAAGGTTGACGTTCCCTGGGTCAGCATGACTTGAGCAAATCAATATGTTGGCCAAGTGCCCCACGCTGTAGATTCGGTGGGGTCCTTCTGGTGGAAAGATGTCCTGAAACTGACACAAGTTTATCATGGAATCTCGCGTGTGCAAGTGGTTGATGGCTCGGCCGTGTTGCTCTGGAAAGATTTGTGGTCTGACGAGGTGCTCCAGGTGTCACATCCTCGAGCCTTCTCTTATACTCTGCATGAAGACATGACGGTGGCTGACTTCTGGGCCACCGCGGATCTGCATGAAACCTTCCAGCTTCCGCTATCTCCTCTGGCCCATGCCGAAGCGCTAGATGCCCAACAAGCCTCCCTCCAACTAAACCCCACAACAGCAATGACTGACATATGGCATTACATTTGGAGCAAAGCGGATTACAGGCCCATTGACTACTACAACAACTACTTTGCCGCTGCAACTGCCCATCCGGCATTCCACAAGCTTTGGAAATCCAACTGCACAATGAAAATCAAAGTGTTCGGGTGGCTGCTCCTGCATGATAGGCTTAACACGCGTGATATGCTGCGAAGACGACATTATAACATCGGAGGTGACTTTGCCTGCCTCCTCTGTGGGCAAGAAGTTGAGACACTTGACCATATGATCTTCACGTGCCACTTTAGCAAGATGTGCTGGGACAAAATACATATTGATTGGGGTGATTTCCATGATAGGCTCTCTGCGCTTCACGACAAACAAGCAGGCTGGCCGAATGCGTTCTTTGTTGAAGTCTTTTACACCGCTGCATGGAGCATATGGAAGGAAAGGAATAACAAGCACTTCAGGGGCGTTGTCCCCAGTGTGGACTCCTGGTCTGCTCGGTTCAACCAGGATTTACGATTTCTGCAGCATACAGTTAAGGTGGCATGTCGAACTTCCCTGCTCTCGTATTGTGACGCGCTTGGTTGAGTCACCATTTTTTTCCTCTTTATCCTAGTTGTAAACAGTTAGTACATCACTTACCACCATGTATGGAGTAGCTGCCCACCCTCTCTGGTGCTAAACCAGGAGTGGTGGGGTTGATGTGTTTGTATATGTCTATGTAAACATCCCATTTATATAGATATATGAAAACAGTGGGAGTTCTCTCCCACTGTCAATTCCTCAAAAAAAACATGGATTACAAGCTCGTTTACAAGATTTTTATAACAACACATGTTATTGCTTAGAGTTGATATGAGAACAGTAGTAGTAAGTGCTATGGTAGAATATGAGTATGCGCTGTCATAGATGTTTTCCTCTCATTGTTACATGATGTTTGAACCATGACATGTTGCTAGAATATGAAAGCCATTGGCTTATTTTTTTAACTTGGGGTATGATTATGACCACGACATTGCAATTCTCTGACTATGATATGTGTCACTGTTATAATAATCTTAATTCCACACATACTCTGAACATGATTGTTTATTTTTGTCCTTTTGGTCTCCAATTTGAATTGTTGCAGCAGACGCAAATGCGCTGGCCTTAATGATTCCAGGACCTGGAATCATACCAGCCGATGGGTGGTGGTTTATCGTTCGTTCAGCTGAGGCGGTCATTTGATGCTCATTCGCACGTACCAAATTGACCAAACCATTACATCAAACCACATGCAGTACAATGCGTGGGGCGTTCTTGACATTGATGGCTATGGCTGCTTCGTGTTCAAGAAAGATCGCAGCTCCGTTGGGCCAGGCGTATTCAACTGGAGGCGGGTTTACAGCCTCAGCAACCACTCCTTGTTCCTCGGGCTCAATTATCCGATCATCCAACCAATCATCGATCATATCACCGGCGATGATTACTGTGCTATGCAACTTCCATTCGCGAGGGGGGGCTGTGTTTACACATCATACCATGGGTTTCATGAATCACCATATCCAGAGATTGGTCGACACAACTTGTTGCTAGGTAATCTTCAGTGTGTGAAAGGCATCAAGCTTCCATGCGATGGATGGCTTTTGCAAACCCGACATGCGGCGATGTGGTTCATGCCAACAGCAAATATGCACAACTTGATTCGTGCTGATATCTAGACTGATCCATGTATTCTGTTGGTGTAGCACGACCCTCTTTTGTTGGATTATGTACTATTGTTAGTTTGAAGCACTCCTCTGGTTTGAAGGATAGATACCTTCCCGGGATCAAGTGCATCCTAACTCACCTGCGTAGGATGTACTGATAATGATGATGGAGATGTTGTGCAGAAGCCATATGTATATATATATATATATATATATATATATATATATATATATATATATATATATATCAGTTAGGCTTCAAGTGCGTACTTGTTAGTTAAACCTATATATAAATTGTGACACTAAATACGACTAGTAAGTAGTACAGTAGCAGTACTAGTATACGTCGGTCAAATTATTCATCATGTCCACACATTGAATTGACGTGACAACATGTTGCGCCTGAGGTGACACAAGAATCCCGATGGCGTGTTCGGGTATTCTGGACTTCAGATTTGGAGTAGCACTTATCTGTCAAAATCTTTCATCATTCACTTAAAACAGTCGATTGATCATACATTGAGTACCATATAACTAGAATTACCGATGCAAGTCAAAGAAGGATTGGCCAGTGCTGCCGGCTGGCGTCAAGTTTGATCCCGTGGATCAGGAGCTGATCGAGCACCTTGAGGCCAAAGTGACTGCTGACAGCGTGAGATTTTAGTCTCTCATCGATTTGTTCATACCAACCATCGACAGCAAGCACAGCATATGCTACACCCAACCTGAGAAACTTCCAGGTAAGACACCGATCGGCCGTCTACTTGCACAAACATATTCCTTTGTTTATAGCTCTATTTTTCTTTTTAGACGCAGACCTGGTGAAGCAATTACAATTTGACAGTTAATAAAAAGTGAAACAAGTGACTGCAACATGCCAAAGATGTTATGAAAATGCCAACTACGTACACTAAAACCTGTATTACACAATACTACAGGTATCACACTGAGTGGCCTAAGGAAGCAATTCTTCCAGCGCAATTCCAGGGTGTTCAAAAGGGGCACGTGGACGCGTCGCAAGATATAGTTGGAGTGCGGCATGCACGCGATGTGGCACAAGACTGACAATACCTTGCCGGTGATGGTCAACGGCCGGCAGACGGGCAACAAAAAAGGTTCTGTGCTGCACACCAACAAGAACTTCGACCAGCAGAGGACCAACTGGGTGATGCACTAGTACCACCTTAGGGACCTGGAGCAACAGAAGGAGCGGGAACTGGTCCTCTGCAAGATTTTCTACCAGACGAACACTAGGGCCAGGAGTAAAAAGATTATAAGTTAGTTAGGTATTGGTAGTTGTACTACCTTGTCGTCCGCAAGTTGGTATTGTTGTTAACGATCTTTTGGTATGAACTTGCATTTGCTTCCAACCATCATGCCGAGGGTCGGCCTGGATATAAAGTTGAATCATTTGTTTCAAAACGAATTTTCAGGCACCTGATTTTTATTTGATGGGTAGCATAAGCACCCGCCGTTCGAATTCCCAGTTCTCCAATTTTTTCGAAACAAGTGCATGCACTTATTATCATGATAAAAAAACAATATCTGTGTTGCATCCCAGTTATCTGTCTGTACTTGCAGAATTCTCTCATTTATTGAGCACGTATATTGTTTTTCAGCTCGAGCAAGTTTCAACTGGGCTGCAGACTACCCAGGGTTGGTTTTGTTTTTAACAGGCCCAGCCCATGACGACAAGGGGCACAAAGATCCAGCAGATATCTACTGGCCTCTGGCCCACCAGCGTTAGTTATATTTTGTCTTACAACATCCGCAGGCAGTTTTTTTACTGAATCAAACACACAGCCCAGTTCTATTTTCCGCTTGAAACGCATGTCCTACATCCATTTTCTAATCTCTACCTACAGTTTTACTAGTTCATATACACGTATCATTATATTGAAAACACATGAAATTCCCTTTTCATATTTACATCCTTATTTTTGTTGTTTTTTCCCACCCAGCACTGATTTTTTTACCACTGGTTTTCCCTTAAACCAACTCAATTGTCCCATGTCTTATTTGCTCACAAAAACAAAACGATTTTATTGGAAAATCAATAAGTTCTTAAAAAATGTTTATCATTTTGGGATTAAAACAGTTCGGACTCCACCAAAATATGCAAAATAAGGTTGAACTTTTTGACCGTGGTCCTGGGCAGAAAATGGGCTGTAATAAATTACTTAAGAATTAGCAAATGGGTTGCAAATTATAAAAAATAGCAAATGGGCTTTATGTTGTCTGCCATAGATTTGGAGGCTAACTTGTGGGCCTACCAAGTTCATGCGTACACAAGGTTTTGCAAAAAGGAAACTTAGTCAACAATCGACTCTACCAGCGTCAGACTATTAGATGTCAATCTAACAGCAATCGTGCTTCTTCAGTCTCTGATCTTCCTGCCCCAGCCGCCCAAACCAGCACCGTCGGAACCGCCTGCTCCCGCCTCCCGTGGTCGGCAGTGCTGCCGGGCAGGCCTCACGTCCCCATCATACTCGCATCCCTGGCCTTTCTATCCCTCTACTCTCCGGCGACGGCAGCCAAACCAGTCAACCCTCGTAATCTCCACCGCGTGGGCAGCCACTGCCGTCTCTTCCCCGGCTCCATGTCGTTCCCTTCGTAGGCCTCACCGTCGTCCACCGCCCTGGTGCTCTCGGCACGGCGTGGTCAACGATGTACATCCAATGGTCGTATTGCTTCTTCAACCTCTGGTCTTCTTGCCCCAGCCGCCCAAAGCAGCGCCGGTCGTGCCGCATGCTCCTGCCTCCCGTGGCCGGCTGTGCTGCCACGGAGGCCTCACCGTCCCCATACTACTCCCACCGCTGGCCAGGCCATCCCTCCACTGACCCACTCCCCCTGTTATTCTGCGGCGACGGCAGCCCCACACCACAAACCGAACCAGTGAACCCTTGTGCTCCTCTCCGCGTGGGCATCCACTGCCGCGTCTTCCCCGGCTCTGTGTTGTCCCCTTCCTAGGCCTCGCCGTCGTCCACCGTCGTGGTGCTCTCAGCGCGGCGTGGTCAATGTCGTCAACGACCGACTTCCATCGAAAGAGTAATGTATGTGGAGAGGCTGACAGCTGGGTCCATGGCAGCCGCAAGGAAGTGCCTCCTTATTACGCGCAAAATAATTATTCCTCCACCTGACAGCAGGGACCCACCGGACGGGCCACCAGTATTTCACGGAAAAAATGTTTCCCCCCTGACTGCTAGGACCCACCGGACGGGCCACCGTATTTTGCGAAAAAAACATTTGCCCCTGACTGCTGGGACCCACCGGATGGACCACCGTATTTCGCGAAAAAAACGTTCCCCCCACTGTCAGCTCGGACCCACCGGAAGTGCCTCCTTATTACGCACAGAAAAATGAATACTCCCCCTGCTAGCTGGTACCCACCATGGTGGGAGGCTGACTTGTGGGCATACTAAGTTGACGGGGACGGAGGGCTTTGTCAACTTAGTCAATATGAACGATTCTAGCTCCAGTGTTCGTACGATGTCCATCCAACGGCCGTCGTGCTTCTTCAATGTCTGCTCTTCCTGCTCCATCCACTCAAACAAACGCCGGCGGGACTGCCTGCTCCCTCCTCCCCCGACCGGCTGTGCTGCCGTGCAGCCCTCACCGCCCCGCCGTACTCCCATCGCTGGCTTAGCCATCCCTCTACTCACCCACACCTGCTGTTATTCTCCGGCGACGACAGACGAACTAGTAAACCCTCGTACAGTCGTACTCCCCTACGCGTGGGAAACAACTGCCGAGTCTTCCCTGCCTCCATGTCGTTCCCTTCCTAGGCCTCGCCGTCGTCCACCACCCTGGTGCTCTCGGCACGGCCTGGTCAACATGGTCAACAACCGACATGCATCTGAAGTGGACTGTACGTGGGGAGGCTGACAGCTGGGTCCACGGACGCACGCAAGGAAATGCCTCCTTATTATGCGCAAAATAATGATTCCTCCACCTGACATCGGGGACCCACCGAAAGGGCCTCTGTATTTCATGAAAAAAACGTTACCACCGCTGACAGCTCGGACCCACCGGCTATATCTTCGCAGGCAAGGAAGTGCCTCCTTATTACGCACAAAAAAAATGAATACTCCCCTTGTTAGTTGGGACCCAGTATAGTGGCAGGCTGACTTGTGGGCCTACTAAGTTGACAGGGACGGAGGGCTTTGTCAACTTAGTAAATATGCACGATTCTAGCTCCAGTGACTGTACGATGTCCATCCAATGGCCGTAGTGCTTCTTCAATCTCTGGTCTTCTTGCTCCAGCCGCCCAAACCAGCGCTGATCGTGCCTCATGCTCCTGCCTCCCGTGGCCGTCTGTGATGCGGCGGAGGCGTCACTGCCCCCTACTACTCCCACCGCTGGCCAGGCCATCCCTCTACTCACCCACACCCCCTATTATTCTGCGGTGACGGCAGCCTCACACCGCAACGAACTAGTGAACCCTCGTACTCCTTTACGCGTGGGCATCCACTGCCGCGTCTTCCCCGGCTCCGCGTCGTCCCCTTCCTAGGCCTCGCCGTTGTCCAACGCCCTGGTGCTCTCGATGCGGTGTGGTCAACGTGTTCAAGGAACGGCTTCCATCGGACGTGGATTGTATGTGGAGGGGCTGACAGTTGGGTCCTCGGCCGCAGCAAGGAAGTGCCTCCTTATTACGTGCAAAATAATTATTCCTCCACCTGACAATAGGGACCCACCGGACGGGCCACCATATTTCACAAAAAAAATGTTTCCCCCTGACTGATGGGACCCACCAGCTACATCTTCGCACGCAAGGAAGTGCGTTCGGGCAAAAAAACGATTCGCCCTCCTGATTGATGGGACCCACCAGCTACATCTTCGCACGCAAGGAAGTGCATTCGGGAAAAAAACATTTCACCCCTCTGACTACTGGGACCCACCAGCTACATTTTTGCACGCAAGGAAGTGCCTGACAGTCGGGACCCACCTGGTCGAAGCGTACGTAGCGTTGTCATTCTGGTCGCGAACGTGTACGTACATACTGGTCGTAGTAGAGGCACGCACATACACGTACATACAGCGGCGAGGGTGCAAGAAAGAAAATACGGCCAGGTACATACATACGGGTAGGGTCTCGAACGCCTACTCACGCATACGTACATGGCTGGGTCGGAACGGAGAAACAGCATCGTCCTCGTGTTCATGGGGATCCAACCGGCTGGGTCAGAACAGAATGCGTGGTCGTGTTCATCGGGAGGGCTTGGACAGAACAGGCGATGGAAACGAGGCCTAGCGTGCCGAGAACGGAGGAAACGGCCTTGTGTTCGACCGGCCATGTTCGAAACGGGATCCTGTTGATCGGGAGGGGCCTGGCATACCGCAAAACAGAGGAAACGGACCTCCTACGGTCGAAACGGGGGTCCTGTTGATCGGGAGGGGTGTGGCATACCGCAAAACGAAGGAAACGGACCTCCTACGGTCAAAACGGGGGTCCTGTTTATCGGGAGGGGTGTGGCGTACAGCAAAACGGATGAAACGGACCTCCTACGATCGAAACGGGGGTCCTATTGATCAGGAGGGGTGTGGCGTACCGCAAAACGGACGAAACGGACTTGTGTTGGAGCGCTACGGTCGAAACGGGGGTCCTGTTCATCAGGAAGGGTGTGGCGTACCGCAAAACGGGACTCCATGGGATACTGTTCATCTCCACCGTAGACCTCCTCCAGCCTCCACGGGCTACCGCCGACCTCCTCCAGCCTCCACGGGCTCCTATTCATCCAGCCTCCACCGCGCGCTACTCCACCGGCTACTGTTCAACCACCCCTCCACGGGCACCCCTCCACCGTCTACTGTTCATCCAGCCCTCCACTGTCTACTGTTCATCCATCCCTCCACACCACGGGGTCCTGTTTAACCACCCCTCCACGGCTACCCTTCCACCATCTACTGTTCATCCAGCCCTCCACACCACGGGTTCATGTTCATCCAGAGGCAACGCCACCGCTCACTGTTCATCCAAACCCCCCCCCCCGCAACGCTCACTGTTCATCCCAGAGGAAGCATCGATCGGCTTCAGTTAGCAGCAGTAGCGAAGGAATCGCTCCATCGGGTTCAGTTAACAGCCATCGATCGATCGCTCGGGTTCAGTAACACGTAGCCCGTAGTACAATCGCTGGGGTTCAGTTAGAGCCCAACGCCTCGCTCGGGCTCAGTTAGAGCCAATGACTCGCACCTGTACGATAGAAACGCGCATCGCTCGGCCCCCGACCTCCCACCGTAACCGGCAACTCCCCGAAATTTTCCTCCCCCTCGCTTCTACCATGGTTTTTTCCGTCATGGACGACCCAAAGAATGTCATGCAGCTGCATCTCCGGCCCGCCTAGGACGAAAAGCCCATTTTCGGTTATGATTTTTGTCATAGAAGTAGGACCCCACCACATCTATGATGATACCGGGTTTTGTCACAATTATCATCATAGAAGTGTCATATGTATGACAGAAAAAAATTCGTTCGGCCCAAAATGTCATGGATGTGTCTTTTTTTTTGTAGTGTTGCCCCAATGCACCTTCGCACGGGCAAAGGCCCGGCGGGCACCCTCAATGCAAACGGATCGCTTGATCACTTCAAGCCGCGGACAAGCATTCACCATCCTCTTGATCAGCCGAAGTAGCTAGCGGGCAGGGGCTCACCAGGACACATCCGGACTATGAGATCTTCCATAGCCACTTCGGCCGCCCTGTGGAGTTCAACCAACTACTTCAGTTGGTCACTCAGAGGAATTTGGTGTTCGGCCCCAGCATACTGGGACCAGAACAGCTTCTCCGCTAAGCTCCCCTCCTCGGCACGGTAGAACTCCGCGGCATCTGATACGCTGCGTGGCAGATCTGCGAATGCCCCTGGAGAGCTCCGAATTCGGGTAAGCAAAAGAAACGCCTCCTCCACATGCTTGCTTTGCATAAAGAATGTCTTACCCGCCTCTATCTTCTTGGCCGCCTGGATTTCCTGTTGTGCCTTTTCAGCTTCGGCCTTGGCATCTTTCATACTCGCAAGGGCCTTCGCAAGCTCGGTCTCTTTCATCTTAAGATCATGCTCCAGGGACTCGAACTTCTTGCCGAGCTCCTGGAGCTCTTGCTGTACCTCGCCCACTCTAGCATCTTGCTTCTCGCGCTCCTTGCGCTCCAGATCCACTTTGTCCTCGGCCTTGGACAATGCTTTCTTCAGAGACGCCACTTCGGTGATGGCCCCTGTTACAAAGTCACGACGCTTTGTCGTCAGAATAACCAATTTTATCTATCCTTCATTATATGCGAACGGGGTATCACAAACCTTTGTTCTCTTCGAGCTGCCTCTTCGTGAGGTCGAGCTCTCCCCGCACCTGCTCCAGGTCTCGTTTTAGTCCGGCAACCTCGGCTGTGCGGACAGCAGTAGCAAGCAGCACAGCCTGCTCATTCACATGCATACTTACTACTAAACTCCTGCGGATTATAATGGACCCTCTGTTTGGCTTTTCTTTCCAAACACCAAATAGAGTATCAGGGGCTACTACCTATCGGGTGGTAAATTCACACATTTTTTACTTACCTCAAAGCCTGTTAGGAGGCTGGTGCATGCTTCGGTTAGTCCGCTCTTGGTAGACAGAACCTTCTGAATCACCGCACTCATAAGAGTACGGTGCTCTTCATCCATGGAAGCGCCGCGAAGTGCTTCCAGCAGACTATCTAACGCCTCTGGCGTAACGGAAGTCATCGGCATGGACGGCTCACCCTCCCTAGCGAGGGGCCGCCTTCCCGCATCCGGAACCATCGAAGGTTCCGGCACAGTATCCACCTGAGAGCCCGGCTTGCTGCGGCTGTCATCGGCACGATCCGCGGGGATCTTGTACCCTGCGTGTCCGGCATCTGGAATCCCGCCTTGGGGCGTCTCCAGAGTCACCTCCCCTTGCCCTGGGAGCCTTTGGGATAACACCTCCGCGTCATCCGCAGGCTGAGGAGTAGTGGCTGTCGGGAGCGATTTCATCACTGAATCACTCAAGGACCCATCCGAAGACGATACCTCGGGATGGAGCCTGACTGGACTATATATAAGTTCGGCGTTATAACAAGACTATGAAGCAAAGTCGCACTAAAGTATAAAAGAGTGCGGATACTTACGATCTTACTAGGGGCTTCCCCCTGGGCAGCCACTCCTCCTCGCTATGGGAGGCAGTGGCGGAGTAATCCGGAAGGGACGCCTTTCCCTTCTTGGGCATCCTAGCCTTCCCCTCCGGGGCGGCTTTCCTCTTCTTCTCCTCCCCAATACGGGGAGTTAGAGTCTCTTCGTGTTTCCTCCCGCCGCGGGGAGGAATCTGCCTCGTCGTCTTCGGACGACAAGGGTATAACGTCCTTTGCGTCGGGGACCCTTCTCGATCCCCTGGCCCGCCTTCTCAGCCCCCCCCCCCATCCTCTCCGGATGGGGTGTCCTCTTCCTCTTCTTCTTCCTCTTCGGGAGAGGAGTGTGCCTCGTCGTCTTCGGACGAGGCTTCCGGTACAACTTTACGCCGGAGACCTTCCCTGGTCCCCGGGGCCTTCTTTTCGGCCTTCTTCTCCAGCGCCTTGTAAGGCGCCGGGACTAGCATCTCCGTTAGGAGAGCATCCGTCGGGCCTTCTGGCAGTGGAGCCAGACAGTCAGTCCGCTCCACCATCTCCACATACTCCTGATCAAATGCCCACAATGACTTAAGATTCCCAAATGAATACATTGGGAAGAACTGAATCCGGCGGAAGTCAGAAAACTCA
>NC_041381.1:162558932-162585015 GCF_002162155.2 Triticum dicoccoides
GTAATCCTCGGATATAGGAGGAGGTACTTCGGAGGTCTTGAACAGCGCCTTCCAGGCGCCTTTGTGCGTCATGCCGTAAAGGTTTTGAAGCATCTGGTGTTCGGCCGGGACGAACTCCCATAGATTAAAAGCCCGTATTTGGCACGGAAGAATCCGATGAACGAGCATGACCTGGACCATGTTGACAAGCTTGATTTTCTTGTCCTTCATGTTCTTGATGCAGTTCTAGAGTTCGGTCAGCTCTGCCGGTTCGCCCCAGGCCAAGCCCTTCCTTTCCCAGGAGGTGAGCCACATGGGGGCTCCAGATCGGAATCCGGAGGCCGCCGCCCGGTTGGTGTCACGCGGTTCGGTGATGTAGAACCACCCCAAATGCCACCCTTTCACGGTCTCCGCGAAGGAGCCGTCAAGCCAGGTGACATGGGGCATCTTGCCCACCATGGCGCCTCTGCACTCCGCTTGCTGGATGCTCACGATCTTCGGCTTCACGCAGAAGATTCGCAGCCACAGGCCAAAGTGAGGCCTGATGCGGAGGAAGGCCTCGCACACGACGATAAACGCCGAAATGTTGAGGATGAAATTCGGGGCTAGATCATGGAAATCTAGCCCGTAGTAGAACATGAGCCCACGGACGAAGGGATGAAGTGGAAAGCCTAGTTCACGCATGAAGTGGGCGAGGAAGACAACCCTCTCATGGGGTTCCGGAGTTGGAGTGACCTGCCCCTTGTTCGGCAGCCGGTGCGTGATGTCTGCAGCCAACTACCCGGCCGCCCGGAGCTTCGCGATATGCTCCTCCTTCACGGTGGAGGCCACCCACTTGCCTCCTGCTCCGGACATGTTTGGCTGTGCAGAGAAGGCGTAAACTAGGGCGCTGGAGCTCGAGGGTGTTGGAATGGATAAGCAGAGGAGGAAGAAGGCGTGGGTGAAAATGAGGAATCCTTATCCCTTTATAGAGGCGACGGACGATGCGCCTCCCCACTTTCCCGTTGAAAATTGCTTGTTTCCCAAACGCCATGATTGATTGTTCTGTTGGGTTACCCACACCTACCCACACCCATATTGATGGAAATAACGTAATAAGGGGACACGATCTCTGCTTTGACAATACGTGTCAAGGAAACCGCCTCGCAATATGCGCTATGGCTCGTTGTGGGAAAACGGTTCGAATAATGGCCCGACCGTAATGACATGCCAAGTTGTCTAAAAAGTTGTCAGCAGATTACATCTTTTAAATTCCATCCTCTCTACAGTGGTACGTGAAGATCATCTTGCAGATCCGGACACGGTCTGAGTGTTCGATAAATACTTTGGAGTATTCAGAGATGGAACCCGCCTTGCAATGCCGAAAACAAAACTGCGCGCCGGACTCATCGTCATTGAAGCCTGGTTCAGGGGCTACTGAGGGAGTCCTGGATAAGGGGGTATCCGGAGAGCCGGAATGTATACTCTGTCCGGATTGTTGAAGCGTGAAGATACAAGACTCAAGACTCTGTCCCGTGTCCGGATGGTACTCTCCTTGGTGTGGAAGACAAGCTTGGCGATCCGGATATTATATTTCCTTCCTTGTACCCAACTCCATGTAAACCCTAGCCCTCTCCAGTGTCTATATAAACCAGAGAGCTTAGTCCTTAGAGGGACGATCACAATCATAATCATCATAGGCTAGCTTCTAGGGTTTAGCCTCTATGATCTCATGGTAGATCTACTCTTGTACTACTCATATCATCAATATCAATCAAGCAGGAAGTAGGGTTTTACCTCCATCAAGAGGGCCCGAACCTGGGTAAACATTATGTCGCTTGCTTCCTGTTACCATTAGCCTAAGACGCACAGATCGGGACCCCCTACCCGAGATCCGCCGGTTTTGACACCGATAGTCGTTTATGGGCCGAAAGTTTTGATGGCCTGTAAATGGGCCCAAATGAAACCGGACCTTTAACAGGCCGGAAATACACCGGGCCATAATTTGGCCCAATTACTTAGCGGATTGTTAACGGGCCAGAAGTGACCATGGGCCGCGTTGATGACAAGTTTAGGACATGCCGTTGACGGGCCGATTTGACAGAGAATGTTGGGCCTTTAGCTGGCCCGGCCCATTATTGTCTGCAGAATCTTGTGGGCCTTTAGCTGGGCCGGCCCATTATGGTCTGCAAAATCATGTGGGCCTTTAGCTAAGATGGCCCATTATGGTCCACTAAATTTTGTGTGCCTTTAGCTGGGCTGGCCCATTATGGTCTGCTAAATCTTATGGGCCTTCGGTTGGGCCGGCCCATTTAAACTTTGTGGGCCACTTTTGGGCAGGTCCACGTGTCAACATATCATAGGCCCATCTCGACCGTTGGATGAGTGCCACATGTGCCAACGCGGAGCTGACGCGTGGATCCGTCGGCCAATGAGAATTTTACACGTGGAAAATCGGCATTGGTCGTGGCTGTTAACGGGTTATCGGATCCAAAATCTGACCCGATAGCTTAATGGCGTTCCGTTACGGTGGATGCCACGTGTCGGTCACCCTTGACAAAAGCACTTCTGTAACGCACGATTTATCGTCATGGAAGTGGACACTTCCGTGATGATAATTTTGGTAATGTCATGGAACACTTCTACGACAGCACAGGTATGACTATCTTGATTCTGTCATAAAATCGTCATGGATGTACATGCATGACAAAAAACGCGGCCTACTGTGACAAACATGTATCATCACGGAAGTGTACTTTTTTGTAGTTCAAACACCCTCTAATAATGCCGCTAGAAAATTGATACAATGCCATAGTTAAAAGCAAATTACATGTTTAACGAATTTTATTGTTAATATAATCTATATGTTAATATTAGTCAATGCGACCATTTGAGAAATGCTACTGTCTTGCTTTCTTTCCACTTAGATACGGTAGATGCTTCTTTTTGTTGGCTTCTGTGTCATCCACCGTTATTGACCACTTGTTTCCTTTGCACCTCTGTGTAAACAGGGTTATCTACTTCACCTCATTGCCATTGTGACCTTTTGTTGCACTGCACAAAACACTTTTGTTTTAAGAGTGTTTTGTGCAGTTCAACCAAAATGTCACACCGACAATGTTGCTTGATTGCTTGATCTTAGTGGAACTACACAAGAGGAGATCTTACTTCTTATCCATGTTGGCAAATTTGGTTCAAATCTTCTTCTTGTGAGTTGTTTGAATTCCGCATCATGAGAGATCAGTACTGGCCTTATTTCACATGATTCTGCAGTGTGCTTTCATATGTTGTGCTACTTATACGGTAATGTAGCTGGATTTTAGTGAACTGCACAAATGGAGAAAAGATTTCCAATCTGTATGTGCACCGTAATATCCCATTGAGGTAAGATAAGGATATTTCACAACTATTGGCATGTATTTTGCCACTTTCATCAGAAAATTAATGTCATTGTTTAGTGCTATACTTGTGCTCCCTAATTGACATGCCAAATCTTACATTGAAGGCGAAGCTTGTCTGTTATTGAACCAAGTGATGAAGGGGAAGAACAAGCGGAAGAAAAACAAAAATCAACTCCCGATGCTGTAATGAAGCACTAGAATTGTGATGACACAAGTAATGATATAGTTTTGCATCTTAATTTATTGCTATGGCTGGAACGAGGAATTGTTTTGCCACTGATTTGATGCCACTCTTAATGTAATACGTAATTATCTCTACTTGTGCAAACAGGGATCTTGTTTGAAGATACGATATATTTTAGTGGAACTGCACAAGAAGATGTTGGAAACATTAAACTAATCGAGGAGTATATAGTAAGCATGGCCACCACAGTAGATAACAACAGATGGTTCCGGAGAAGTGCTTCATTTGTATGCTCTACACAATAAGCCTCCTGACAAAGGTTGGTACTCGCCCACTGATTTCATCCATATGATTGAGCTTTGTCATCTCTATTGGTGTTGTGCTACTGTTTAGATACTGTCACGAAAAAGTGGTATTGTCCTTGAGAAGTGCTTCATCTGTGTTGTTTTAAATATTTCCTTTCCTTTTTTCGAGAAAACAAGGATGCTAGCATTTAGTTATCCTCTTGTCTTTGCACAACAGGATCATCTTCCTCTGAAGAAGAATATGGAGTACGTGAAGTGACTAGTTCCGATTATGCCAAGATGTAGAAGCCTTGTCTATGTTCTCATCAGAAGGAGCAGTTGAAGGATGGTTACATTACTCCCCACAAGACCAAACTAACTTCAGCTCAGAAGGACTGACAAGTCTCCATTTTTTTGCTGTGATGCGCGAGTACAATGTTGTTCTAGGATGATGTTCTCATCTTGATTTCAATGGGAACTGCACAAAATGTTCATGAATACATCGAATCATTCATTTCCACCACAAGAAAGGAGGTGCCGATAAGTTCAAGGCGTTGCAACATATAAGGGCGAAATCATACAAGCTACGCGCGAATTTGGTTGATTTTGGTGGAACTACACAAAAAGAACAGCTGGTTTATTTAGAACGAGGTGCCATGTCAATGTCCGAACTGATGGCAAACCGTGCCCATTCCACAATCATAGGCATTTGATATTTTGGAATGGGACAACCTGGTCAAATTTTGCTCATTGATTTTAGCAAGAAGACATGTGTTTGATATTTTCGAATGGGACGCCCTTTGCTGTCAGCAGCATCGATATTTTTTTTCTTTATTCTTTATTTATGAAGTAAATATTTCCTCTGACATGTGAGTCACTGAGATGCATAATAATCGATTGTTTTGAATGTTCTCTATGAATTGCCAGCCCTGTGTGTTTGATTGCAATATACAGAAATGCTAAAAAGCTTCTCAAACTCTTTGTACTCCTTCTGTTCCTTTTTACTTCGCACATTGTGAAAGTGCATACTTTTTTCTATAAGATTGCTCAAAGTAGAGATACTTTGACTGCAGACAAAACTTGTATGCAGACTAGAAAGGACCGGAGGGAGTACATGTGAAACTGCTGCAAACGAGGTGATCACCCTAGGAATAATGCTAGTACGTATTGTTTTGCATGTTCATCCAATGCCAGTGATACAGGAATTCGAAATAATTGAAATAAATTCATTCATACACGGTCGGATTTCATATAAACATGCCGGATTTCATTACCTTTCATACATTCTTCAACTAAAAAGGGGTGTGCTGGAGGTATAATTAATTAACGAAAGCTACACACCTGTGTCCCGCTGAGCCGAACAAAAGCTTCAGCGACTTAACTGCATGTGACGCCGCCGATTCAATCGTACACTAATCATGCATGCAAATGTGTATGATCAAGATCAGGGACTCACGGGAAGATATCACAACACAACTCTAAAAACATAAATAAGTCATACAAGCAACATATTATAAGCCAGGGGCCTCGAGGGCTCGAATACAAGTGCTCGATCATAGACGAGTCAGCGGAAGCAACAATATCTGAGTACAGACATAAGTAAACAAGTTGCCATAAGATGGCTAGCACAAACTGGGATACAGATCGAAAGAGGCGCATGCCTCCTACCTGGGATCCTCCTAACTACTCCTGGTCGTCGTCAGCAGCCTGCACGTAGTAGTAGGCACCTCCAGTGTAGTAGTCGTTGTCGACGGTGGCGTCTGGCTCCTGGGCTCCAACCTCTGGTTGCGGCATCCGAGAAGAAGAGGAAAATGGGGGAAAAGAGGGGGCAAAGCAACCGTGAGTACTCATCCAAAGTACTAGCAAGCAAGGAGCTACACTACATATGCATGGGTATATGTGTAAGGAGGCCATATCAGTGGACTGAACTGCAGAATGCCAGAATAAGAGGGGGATAGCTAGTCCTATCAAAGACTATGCTTCTGGCAACCTTCGTCTTGTAGCATGTAGAAGAGAGTAGATTGAAGTCCTCCAAGTAGCATCGCATAGAATAATCCTACCCAGCGATCCTCCCCTCGTCGCCCTATGGAAAAGCGATCACCGGGTTGTCTGTGGAACTTGTCTGGGTGTGTTTTATTAAGTATCTGGTTCTAGTTGTCATCAGGTCAAGGTACAACTCCGGGTCGTCCTTTTACCGAGGGACACGGCTATTCGAATAGATTAACTTCCCTGCAGGGGTGCACCACATAACCCAACACGCTAAATCCCATTTGGCCGGACACACTTTCCTGGGTCATGCCCGGCCTCGGAAGATCAACACGTTGCAGCCCCACCTAGGCCTAACAGAGAGGTCAGCACGCCGGTCTAACTCCTATGGCGCAGGGGTCTGGGCCCATCGCCCATTGCACACCTGCACATTGTGAGGGCGCCCGGAAGCAGACCTAGCAACCTCCATTACAAAGTAAGTCACGTTACGCGGTCCAATATGGCGCGCGCCGCTCAGTCACTGACGTCTAGAAGGCTTCGGCTGATACCACGATGTCGAGTGCCCATATCTTTCCCACGTAGTTGGTTAGTGCATATAGGCCAGTGGCCAGACTCAGATCAAATATCAAGATCTCGTTAAGCGTGTTATTATGAAGCAACCGCGAACGCCGACCAGGGCCAGGCCCACCTCTCGCCTAGGTGGTCTCAACCTTCCCTGTCACTCCGCCACAAAGATCCACACAGAGGGCCGTCGAGACAAAGGTCCTTTCAGCCCCCAATCCGTGAATCACTCGCGGGTACTCTTCGAGCCAACCCGACTTTAGTCACCATCTGTAGTATGTATATATGTATAGTATATACCCGTGATCACCTCCCAAGTGATTACGGCCCGATAGTATAGCAAGGCAGACCGACAAGAATGTAGGGCCACAGATGATAAACTCGCATCCTATACTAAGTATTAGGATTGCAGGTAAGGTATCAACATATGTAGCAACAATGTCAGGTTGTGCATCAGAATAGGATTAACTGAAAGCAGTAACATGCTACACTACTCTAATGCAAGCAGTATAGAGGAGAATAGGCGATATCTGGTGATCAAGGGGGGGGGCTTGCCTAGTTGCTCTGGCAAGAAGGAGGGTCGTCAACTCCGTAGTCGAACTGGGCAGCAGCAGCGTCGGTCTCGTAGTCTACCGGAGAGAAGAGGGGGAAGAAACAATGAATAACATGCAAACAGATGCATATCAATGCATGACATGACAAGTAACAATGCTAGGTGTGCCCAATCGCCGTAGTAGGTGATACCGACGAAGGGGGAAAACATCCGAGAAAGTATTCCCGGTGTTTCACATTTTCGGACAGATGAACCGGAGGGGCAAAGTTGCGTGTTTGCTATGCTAGGGATGTATGGCAGAAGAACAGGATGCGTATCCGGATTCGTCTCGTCGTTCTGAGCAACTTTCATGTAGAAAGTATTTTCATCCGAGTTATGGATTATTTTATATGATTTTCTAAAGATTTAATCATTTTCTAGAATCTATTTAATTAATTTAAATCAACATTATCCGAAATAGTAGGGGATGACATCAGCATGACGTATGTGTGATGTCAGCAGTCAACAGTGCGGTTGAGTGGAGTCAAAACTGACTTGTGGGTCCAGTGGGTCCCACCTGTCATTGAGCCAGAGTTGAAATAGGCTTTGTTTTAAACTAATTATGATTAACTAATTGTGGGCCCCATTAGTCAGTGACTAATTAGCCTAGATTAATTAGATTAACTAATTTAATTAGTTTAAAGGGGTGGGGGGCCACTGGTCAGCTGCTGGGACCAGCCCAGTCAGCACGTTGACCCTGGTCAATAGGGCCAACCAGGCCCTTGGGGCCACCAGGCAGTGACCCAGATGGACCCTAACGGCATGCCACGTCGGCGGGCAGCGGAGGTTCACCGTTGGTGACCAAAAACGCGGCATAGGGGTGTGGACCTCGCGGAATCACGCAACGGTGGCCCATTAGGGGTGTGCTTAGGCTCGCTCGGTCGAGCGCGAAGAGGCGCATCTAGTGGTGGCGCTGGCTCGGCCGCATGAGGGCCGCAGCATCACCGGTGACGGGCGGGGCGGACGCCAAGGCTCGGCGAGTGCGAAGGCGAGGCTGCGGGGCTGGGTTCATCGTGGGGATGGGTTCGTTCGAACGTAGAGACGAAGCCTCGTCAAACGGTAGGGATACCGCGGCCGGAGTTGCCGTGTAGCAATAGCGGTGAGCGGCGCGGCGGACGACAGCGTTCGGCCGTGAGAGGAAACGGTGCTGCGGTGCGTTATTTGGCAAACTGAAGGGCGAGGCGAGGCCTACGCGGCGTGGGGAGTGCAACGGGGTTGAGCCCGTGACCAAAAGGTCACCGGAGACAAGCCGGTGACGAGCGCAGGCGGCAGCGCGTTCGGGCGCGGCATGGAGGAGGAGCTACGGCGGCAGAAATGCTCAGGAAAGAGAGGAGAGAGTAGGGGCTCACCGAGCGGCGCACATGGTGGCCCTTGGAGGTTTATTAGTAGCAGGGGCGTGGCCGGAGTCGGTGAAGAACGGCGGCGGAGCTTGTCGGAGCAAAGGAGGAAGACGGCGGCATCGGGGGCGTTGCGGTGGCTCCGGTCCACAGCGGGTTGCACCAGTCGAAGAAGCAGACGACGGTGGCCCTTGGAGACACCGTGGGGCGGCGAGGTGGGCAAGGTGGTCGTGGCTAGTACAGAGCCATGGCGGCGGTGGCGTTCGGCTGCGATGGGGAACGAGGGGGAGTGGCGAGGTGGATCTGAGGGGAGAGGGGGAGGCGCAGGGACCGAGGGCGAGAGTGGGGGCGAGTGGGAGGCGGGATCGAGGAGGCGGAGGCGTGGCGGCCTTATCCCCTCCTAGACACCAGCGAGGAGGTCCGGTGGCGACGGGCCCTGTAGCGGCACGCAACCGAGGAATGGGAAGAGGGTGCGACGCAGGGAGCTGGGCCGGTTGGGTGGTTGGCTGTTGGCTAGCTGGGCCTTTAGGCCAGGGGGAAGGGGGGGTTTCTTCTTTTTCCTTTTCTTTTCCTTTTCTTTTTAGCTTTGTTTTCTGTTCTATTTAATTTGGGCATTTAAGTATTTTATAAAATTGTGTCATTTACACCATAATTGCCTATGCCATATTTGGCATTGTCCGAACATTTTTATTCCAACTTTTGAAAACTTTGGGTGTTTGTCACTAATTCATTTTTGAATTTGAAATGTTTTGAACTAATCATTTGATTAGCAACAGTAACAGAGATGACGCAGCATCATTAGGAGAGTTTTACTGTAGCCTAATTATTCGGGCGTTACAAATCTCCTCCACTACAAGAAATCTTGTCCCGAGATTTAGGAGGTAGAAGGAAACAGTGCGGGGTATTCTTTGCGCAGACGATCCTCACGTTCCCAAGTGGCTTCATCTTCAGAATGGTGCGACCACTGAACTTTGAGGAACTTGATCGCCGTCTGACGTGTGCGGCGTTCAGCTTGGTCGAGAATGCGAACTGGATGCTCTTTATAGGAGAGGTCCTGTTGCAATTCGAGCACTTCATGATCCACTCCTCGGATTGGGTCCTTGAAGAAACGGCGGAGCTGTGACACGTGGAACACATCGTGAACCTGAGAATGGTTCGGCGGAAGTTCCAGTTGATATGCCACTTTTCCATGCCTTTCTAGAATAGTGAAAGGACCAATATAGCGAGGAGCTAGCTTGCCCTTGATCCCGAAGCGGTGAGCACCCTTCATTCGTGTAACTCGAAGATAAGCCTTTTCGCCAGGTTGATAGACCATGTCCTTATGATGACGGTCATACTGACTCTTCTGACGTGACTAAGCAGTCTTGAGATTCTCGCGAATAATGCGAACTTGTTCTTCGGCATGTTGGATAATATCCGGACCGAAGAGTGGACGTTCCCCAGTTTCTGACCAATTCAGAGGGGTTCGGCACTTTCGTCCATATAACACTTCGAAGGGGGGCATCTTCAGACTAGCTTGATAGCTATTATTATAAGAGAACTCAGCATACGGGAGAGATTCCTCCCATTTCTTGCCAAAGGAAATAACACTAGCTCGAAGCATGTCTTCGAGAACTTGGTTGACGCGTTCAACTTGTCCTTGCGACTGAGGATGAAATGCAGTACTGAAACACAGATGAGTTCCCATAGCTTCTTGGAAACTTGCCCAGAATCTTGAAGTGAATAAACTGCCTCGGTCTGAACTGATTACCAATGTAATACCATGAAGCGAGACAATTCTGGACATGTAGAGGTTTGCCAGCTGACTAGCAGTGATCGTTTCTTTGACAGCTAGAAAATGTGCAACTTTAGAAAGCCGGTCAATGATGATAAGAATAGCATCATTACCATTCTACGATTTGGGAAATCCAGCGACGAAGTCCATTTCGACATGGTCCCATTTCCATTCAGGAATAGAGATAGGTTGCAGAGTTCCAGCAGGCCTTTGATGTTCTGCTTTGATACGACGACAAACGTCACACTCAGCAACATAACGAGCAATATCTTGCTTCATATTAGACCACCAGAATCTCTAACGAATGTCTTGGTACATCTTGGTACTACCAGGATGAATAGATAAAGGTGTATCATGAGCTTCTTTCATAACCCTTGGAGTCAGATTCAGGTTTTCCCTCTTACTCGGTACGACTAGGCGACCTTTGAAGAATAAGGTGCCTGCGTCATCAACAGTGAAGAATGAGGGCTTTCCTTCTGCAAGATCACATTTAATCCTCTCGACTTCATCGTCACATTTCTGTATCCATTTGATGGTGTCCACAAGATCTGGTCTAGCAACTATGGTATTGATAGAACCCCGCGAAACAACGTGGAGGTTCATCTTGTGAAACTCCGGAGGAGGGGGAGCGAGTGCACCAGGAGGAACAATATGGAGGTTCAGCTTTCTGAATTCTTCAACAAGCGAGGGCTGAACTTTGTGAACCTGGAGGTGGTTGCAGTAAGACTTGCGGCTCAAGGCATCAGCCATTACATTAGCCTTGCCTGGGGTATACGAAATATCCAGGTTAAAATCTGCAACAATCTCCATCCATCTCTGTTGATGGAGATTCAGATCTGGTTGAGTAAACAGATACTTCAAACTTTGGTGGTCGGTGAAGATCTCGCAACGATTACCGAGAAGGTAATGGCGCCACTGTTTTAGTGCATGGATAATAGCAACAAGCTCGAGGTCATGAACTGGATAGTTCTCTTCGTGAGGGTGCAATTGACGAGAGGCATAAGCAATCACCTTGCGCTCTTGCATTAGAACAGCGCCTAAGCTTTGACGTGAAGCATCACAATAAATGACGAAGTCCTTGTTAGTATCTGGAGGAGCAAGCACTGGGGCAGAAGTCAACTTGTCTTTGAGCGCCTGGAAACTTTCCTGACACTTTCCTGTCCACTGAAACTTGACGCCCTTATGAAGCAGGTTAGTCAAAGGTCTAGCGATCTTGGAGAAGTTCTCCACGAATCGACGGCAATAGCTGGTGAGTCCGAGAAAACTTCTGACTTGCTTGACATTCTTCGGAGGAGTCCAATCGAGAATAGCCTGAACTCGTTCAGGGTTGATGGCAATACCATCCTTAGAGATGACATGCCCAAGATAGGTTACTTTGGGAAGCCAGAATTCACACTTGGAGAACTTGGCATAGAGTTGATGCTCTCTAAGCTTTTCCAAAACAAGACAAAGATGTTCAGCATGTTCTTCTTCATTCTTGGAATATACAAGGATATCATCCAGATAAACCACGACAAATTTGTCGAGGTATTCCATAAAGATATAGTTCATCAAACGAGAGAAGGTGGTTGGAGCATTGGTTAATCCAAAAGACATGACGGTGTACTCGTATGAACCATAGCGAGTCACAAATGCGGTCTTCGGGATATCTTCTTCACGAACACGGATCTGGTGGTAACCCAACCTCAAGTTGAGTTTAGAGAACACTGACGAACCAGCCAGTTGATCATATAGATCATTGATCCGAGGAAGAGGATATTTGTTTTGAATGGTAGCCTGGTTAATAGGACGGTAGTCTTGGACCAATCGGTTTGTCCCATCCTTCTTCTTGACAAAGAGAGAAGGTGCTCCCCAAGGAGAGCAACTTGGGCGAATGAAACCACTTTGCAGAGATTTGTCGATTTCCTCCTTAAGCTCTATGAGTTCATGCGGTGGCATCTTGTAAGGTCGTTTGGCTATAGGAGTGGTGCCTGGTTTTAAGTCAATGATGAATTCAACAGCTCTAGCAGGGGGAATCCCTGGAAGTTCTTCAGGAAAGACGTCTTGGAATTCACAAACGACAGGAATGTTTTCAATGCCCTCGAGGGGTGTAGCATTCAATGTGTTCAAGGCATAAAGCCTTGCCTCGGCGTTCTGAACCAGACAAGCATTGTAGCTAATTATTTCATTAGAAGGGTGCAGCAGATGGACGGTCTTAGTGGCACAAACTATAGAAGCAGTATGCGCCTTTAACCAATTCATTCCCAGAATGAGATCAATGCTACAGGACTTCAGTACGATGGGAGAGACAAGGAGTTCTAGTCCTTCGATTTCAACGGGGACGTCGTTGCAAATCATGGAGGTCCGACATTGGCCCGCAGGGGTGTGTACTAATAGCGAAGCGTTCATGTCTTCGCTTTTAATGCCATGCATGAACGCAAAATCTTCTGACATGAATGAATGTGATGCTCTTGTATCAAATAAAACGGATGCTGGTACTGAATTTACGAGGAGTGTACCCATCACAGTAGCAGGCTGGTCTTGAGCTTCATTCAGATCAATGTGGTTGGCATGAACACGTCCATAGGACTTGGCATTGTTGTTGCGGGCCTGTTTGTTTCCACGGCCAGCTGCTGGAAGGGCCAGTTGATTCTGGTTCTGATTCTGATAGCAGTTCCTGGCAAGGTGACCTGGTTGACCACACTTGTAGCACAGACCATTATTGGGAGTGGGAACAGGTGCTCCGGGTGGTGGAGCTGGAAGCCTTGGCTGCCTAGATGGTGGAGGAGGCAGACGAGGTGCAACATAGGTCTGCCTTGGGGCAGGTGCATTTGGACGGTACATGTTGTTTGGGATCCATATCTTACGCTTCTGCGAGGGCGGGCCCGAAGATGAGCCCGTGTCACGGTTGCGCCTGTGAGAGCTCTGGTGTTCCTGTAGACCAGTGTCGACATTGATGGCCTTGTTCACCAAGGTGGCGAAATCGGCAAATTCATGCACCAGAAGTGCGAGCTTGATGTCAGCTTGAAGGCCGTCACGGAACTTCTCCTGTCTACGTGCATCAGTTGCAATGTCTTCTTCAGCATAGCAGGACAAGTCTAGAAACTCCCGCTGATGAGCTTCCATAGTTTTGCTGCCCTGGGTGAGGTTGCGGAACACATGCTTCTTCCTGTCCATGATCCCCTAAGGAATGAAGCAGGCACGAAAAGCAGCTTGAAAGTTTGGCCAGGTGATGATGGTCCCAACTGGCAGAGTACGCCTGTGGCTGTCCCATCATTGAGCTGCGGGTCCCTTCAGAAAGAAGGAAGCAAAGGTGACATAGCGGGCAGGGGCTACCTCAGCAGACTCCATCTCATAGATGATGTCACGGAGCAGTCATCAGCATCCAGCGGCTGAGTTGAGCTAAGGTACACGGTTGTGTTGAGGCACATGAAATCCTGCAGAGTCACTTGGGCTGGCTGCTCGTTCATATTGGGGCGAGGGAACTAAGCCATCAGATTCTCCATGAACTAGCGATTCATCTCGAGCTGTTGGACCATACCAGCCTTGTACTCAGGCGGTGGTGGGGCATTGCCGCCACGACCACGACCACGACCAGCTGGTCTAACCATCCTGCTAATATATAACAGGGGTAGTTCAGCATTGAGAAATTTGCATAGACAAGAATCATTCATGATGAAACATGCATAATGAAAGGAGCACGACAGATACTACATAGTAGTCGGCATAACTTACAAAAGGGGTCAGACATAGAGTTCAGTACACAGAGTTCAGTACATAGGCTAAGTCATCATAGGCGGCACGCGGGCTCGCGGCGAATGCATCTAATACTAATAAGCAAGACTACATCAGTCCCAGGAGGTACTGTGGAGGTAGTCATAGCCTGACAACTGGTAGTGAGGCAACGGATAGTCCACGTCAGCGGCCTGGGGGCCGCGGATACTCTGGTGTAGAACCCGACACTCAGGTGGCGAAGAGGACCAAGTGCGGGAGAGTAGCCTCCCACCTCTGGCCAACCGACACTGTCGGGCATCACGGTCCTAGCTGGGTAGATCACAGAACGCGGCAACTGTCTAGATAGAACAAAGGGGTGCAACAGCATCAGAGCCCTGTAAAGGTGCTGACGAGTGGTGTACAACTCGTGGCGAAGAGCTCGGTTAGCTCGGTCCAACCCATCAGCATGCAGAACGAGGCTCTGATGGTGGAAGGGCTCTCGGGTGACGGTGGAGTAGGCAGTAGTGTAGTATCCCTCCGCACCAACATAGGATGCGATAGCAATGTGCCTGAAAGGGGAAGTGTCCAACGCCCGATACTCTCCATGAAGACGTGTCAGAGCAGCATAGGCAGCATCGTGAACTGCCATCTCGATGGTCACTCCAACACCATGAGCGGTGTGCAGCACGGTAGTGGAGTCATACCCCCTAGAGTAGAGGTGGACGATGGCACGGTACTGCTCCTGGTTAAAGTCCTGGCACTCCTCATAGACAGTGTACTCAGGGTGCCAGCGATAACCCAGATAGGTCATCATCTCAGCTAGCACAGCAGGTGATCCTGAGGCACCAATGGCCGCCGTGTGGCGCACGACCTGCCTCGTGGGTTCCATCTGAAAACAAAGATGTTTCAATGGAGTCAAATGACAATGTGGGTACTATTCAAAATACTATCCTACAGAATAACTATGGCTTATCCAACTTTGGGGTGAACGTGGTAACGGGATCCTAATGTTAGAGTTAGTAAATTCGTTTAACCCGAGTAGGAGAGAGTTCAGAGCCCCAGAGTAAAGGTCGAGGAGTAAAAGATCCTAATACCACCCAATGGCGACGTGGGCCCGTAAGGCACACATCCAAGTTAGTAAAAGTTTTCTAGTGACTAGACTCGACTTTGGCCAAGGAGTGTGGAAGGGGGATTCCTACAGGCAGTCGGCTCTGATACCAACTTGTGACGCCCCCGATTCAATCGTACACTAATCATGCACGCAAACGTGTACGATCAAGATCAGGGACTCACGGGAAGATATCACAACACAACTCTAAAAACATAAATAAGTCATACAAGCAACATATTACAAGCCAGGGGCCTTGAGGGCTCGAATACAAGTGCTCAATCATAGACGAGTCAGCGGAAGCAACAATATCTTAGTACAGACATAAGTAGTAGGCACCTCCACTGTAGTAGTCGTCGTCGATGGTGGTGTCTGGCTCCTGGGCTCCAACATCTAGTTGCGGCATCCGAGAAGGAGAGGAAAACAGGGGAAAAGAGGGAGCAAAGCAACCATGAGTACTCATCCAAAGTACTCGCAAGCAAGGAGCTACACTACATATGCATGGGTATATGTGTAAGGAGGCCATATCAGTGGACTGAACTGCAGAATGCCAGAATAAGAGGGGGATAGCTAGTCCTATCGAAGACTACGCTTCTGGCAGCCTCCGTCTTGCAGCATGTAGAAGAGAGTAGATTGAAGTCCTCCAAGTAGCATCGCATAGCATAATCCTACCCGGCGGTCCTCCCCTCGTCGCCCTGTGGAAAAGTGATCACCGGGTTGTCTGTGGAACTTGTCTGGGTGTGTTTTATTAATTATCCGGTTCTAGTTGTCATAAGGTCAAGGTACAACTCTGGGTCGTCCTTTTACCGAGGGACACGGCTATTCGAATAGATTAACTTCCCTACAGGGGTGGACCACATAACCCAACAAGCTCGATCCCATTTGGCCGGACACACTTTCTTGGGTCATGCCCGGCCTCGGAAGATCAACACGCCGCAGCCCCACCTAGGCCTAACAGAGAGGTTAGCATGCCGGTCTAACTCCTATGGCGCAGGGGTCTGGGCCCATCGCCCATTGCACACCTGCATGTTGCGACGGCGGCCGGAAGCAGACCTAGCAACCTCCATTACAAAGGAAGTCACATTACGCGGTCCAATCTGGCGTGTGCCGCTCAGTCGCTAACGTCTAGAAGGCCTCGGCTGATACCACGACGTCGAGTGCCCATATCTTTCCCGTGTAGTTCGTTAGTGCGTATAGGCCAGTGGCCAGACTCAGATCAAATACCAAGATCTCGTTAAGCGTGTTATTATGAAGCAACCGTGAACGCCGACCAGGGCCAGGCCCACCTCTCGCCTAGGTGGTCTCAACCTGCCCTGTCGCTCCGCCACAAAGATCCACACAGAGGGCCGTCGGGACAAAGGTCCTTCCAGCCCCCAATCCGTGAATCACTCGCGGGTACTCTTCGAGCCAACCCGACTTTAGTCACCATCTGTAGTATGTATATATGTACAGTATATACCCGTGATCACCTCCCAAGTGATCACGGCCCGATAGTATAGCAAGGCAGACCAACAAGAATGTAGGGCCACAGATGATAAACTAGCATCCTATACTAAGTATTAGGATTGCAGGTAAGGTATCAACAGATGTAGCAACAATGTCAGGCTATGCATCAGAATAGGATTAACGGAAAGCAGTAACATGCTACACTACTCTAATGCAAGCAGTATAGATGAGAATAGGCGATATCTGGTGATCAAGGGGGGGCTTGCCTGGTTGCTCTGGCAAGAAGGAGGGGTCGTCAACTCCGTAGTCGAACTGGGCAGCAGCAGCGTCGGTCTCGTAGTCTATCGGAGAGAAGAGGGGGAAGAAACAATGAATAACATGCAAACAGATGCATATCGATGCATGATATGACAAGTAACGATGCTAGGTGTGCCCAATCGCGGTAGTAGGTGATACCGACAAAGGGGGAAAACATCCGGGAAAGTATTCCCGGTGTTTCACATTTTCGGAAAGATGAACCGGAGGGGGAAAGTTGCGTGTTTGCTATGCTAGGGATGTATGGCGGACGAAAGGGCTGCGTATCCGGATTCGTCTCGTCATTCTGAGAAACTTTCATGTAGAAAGTATTTTCATCCGAGTTACGGATTATTTTATATGATTTTCTAAAGATTTAATCATTTTATAGTATTTATTTAATTAATTTAAATCAACATTATCCAGAATAGTATGGGATGACGTCAGCATGACGTATGTGTGATGTCAGCAGTCAACAGTGCGGTTGACTGGAGTCAAAACTGACTTGTGGGTCCAGTGGGACCCACCTGTCATTGAGCCAGCGTTGAAACAAGCTTTGTTTTAAACTAATTATGATTAACTAATTGTGGGCCCCATTAGTCAGTGACTAATTAGCCTAGATTAATTAGATTAACTAATGTAATTAGTTTAAAGGGGTGGGGGCCACTGGTCAGCTGCTGGGACCAGCCCAGTCAGCACGTTGAACCTGGTCAACAGGGCCAACCGGGCCCTTGGGGCCACCAGGCAGTGACCCAGATGGACCCCAGCGGCATGCCACATCAGCAGGCGGCGGAGGTTCACCGCCGGCGACCGAAAACGCGGCGGAGGGGCGCAGACCTCACCGGAATCATGCCACGGTGGCCCATTTGGGGCATGCTTAGGCTCGTTCGGTCGAGCGCGAAGATGCGCATCTAGTGGTGGCGGTGGCTCGGCCGAAGGAGGGCCGCAGCGTCACCGGCGACGGGCGGGGCGGATGCCGAGGCTCGGTGTGTGCGAAGGCGAAGCTGCGGTGCTGGGTTCGTCGCGGGGCTGGGTTCGTTCGAACGCAGAGACGAAGCCGCGTCGAACGATAGGGATACCGCGGCCGGAGTTGTCGTGTAGCGACGGCGGCGAGCGGCACGGCGGACGACGGCGTTCGTCCATGAGAGAAAACGGTGCTGCGGCGCGTTATTTGGCAAACTGAAGGGCGGGGCGAGGCCTACGCGGCATGGGGAGTGCAACGGGGTTGAGCCCGTGACCAACAGGTCACCGGAGACACGCCAACGACGAGCGCAGGCGGCAGCGCGTTCGGGCGCCGCATGGAGGAGGAGCTACGGCGGCAGAAATGCTCAGGAAAGAGAGGAGAGAGCAGGGGCTCACTGAGCGGGGCACACGGTGGCCCTTGGGGGTTTAGTAGCTGCAGGGGCGTGGCCAGAGTCGGTGAAGAACGGCGGCGGAGCTTGTCGGAGCAGAGGAGGAAGACGGTGGCGTCAGGGGCGTTGCGGTGGCTCCGGTCCCCAGCGGGTTGCACCAGTCGAAGCAACAGACGACGGCGGCCCTTGGAGACACCGTGGGGCGGCGAGGTGGGCAAGGTGGCCGTGGCTAGGACGGAGCCATGGCGACGATGGCGTTCGGCTGCGTTGGGGAACGAGGGGGAGTGGCGAGCTGGATCTGAGGGGAGAGGGGGGAGGCGCACGGACCGAGGGCGAGAGTGGAGGCGAGTGGGAGGCGGGATCAAGGAGGCGGAGGCGTGGCGGCCTTATCCTTTCCTCGACGCCGACGAGGGGGTCCTGTGGGGACGCGCCCTGTAGCGGCACGCAACCGAGGAATAGGAAGAGGGTGCGACGCAGGGAGCTGGGCCGGCTGGGCCGGTTGGGTGGCTGGCTATTGGCTAGCTGGGCCTTTCGGCCCGGGGGGAAGGGGGGTTTCTTTTTTTCCTTTTCTTTTTAGCTTTGTTTTCTGTTATATTTAATTTGGGCATTTAAGTATTTTATAAAATTGTGTCATTTACACCATAATTGCCTATGCCATATTTGGCATTGTCCGAACATTTTTGTTCCAACTTTTGAAAACTTTGGGTGTTTGTCACAAATTCATTTTTGAATTTGAAATGTTTTGAACTAATCATTTGATTAGCAACAGTAACAGAGATGACACAACATCATTAGGAGAGTTTTACTGTAGCCTAATTATCCGGGCGTTACACTGCAGGTGCAGGTGCGTAACTGACATGTGGCCTGTTGGGCCCACGTGTCAGTCAGCCAACTGCACCAGCAGTTAAGTAGAAGCAGCGTTCTTCTCCAACACAGCTCTCCGACTCCACGTCGCCGCCAAGAAGCTAACCGGCCGTCAATGGTCAACCCGCCTAGCTTGGATTCAACCGGAGGGTAGCAGTAGTGGCCTTACTTGGACCCGAGCGGCGGCGACCTACCGTGTTCTACTCTTCCTCATTTTTTGTTTGGCGCGGCCTCGTTGGCAGCGTGGCAGGGCCTCGGCGGAGCCGACGATGTCCTCTGTCTCATTGCCGGTGGGCGGCGCCTCAGTGGAGCGGTGGAAATCCTCCCCCTCGTCGCCGGTAGGGTGGGGCCTCGGCTGAGCCGGTGATGTCCTCTGCCTCATTGTTGGCAGGGCGGGGCCTCGGTGGAGCCGGCGGTGTCCTCTGCCTCGTTGTTGGCGCCGCGGGGCCTCGGCGGAGCAGGGCCTCGTCAACGCCAGCGGAGCGGGCACTCGTCGGAGCCGGCATTGTCCTCTGCCTTGTCCTCGGTCTCGCTAAACAGCGCCTCGCCCGCTTCATCGCCCTCTTTGTAGGCGGCCGCAGCCTCCGCCACCCGCATGCGGTACCGCCAGTGCTCGAGGCGGCTCTCGCCGGCGGAGCGGTACGAGTCGAGCAGTGCCTCCTGCTCCGCCCGCTCTGCGGCGATCTGATCCTCCGCCTGCAGGTGCTCCTGGAGGAGATGGTGGTTGTAGGCGGCGTCGGCCTGCGCCTCCCGGAGCTGCTCCTCACGCATCTGCCTCACCGTGTCCATATATTAGGAACAGGCCTCACCGATGGTCATGGCACAATGCACCGGCGAGGATGGCGCATAGGAGGGGGTTGGCGCCGGATCATCGACTACCATGTTCTCCATTGGGACGTCGTCGTCCTCCGGCTGCCTGCCGGCCAGCCGGTCAGCAGCAATGGCTGCCATCTCCTTGTGGTCCGTCGTCTGCCCGTCCCGAAGAGCGCTGGAGCGCGAGGAAGCCATGGTGGGTAGTAGTGGTGTGGACAGGAGAAAGGGAACGGATGCGGATGACTGTGGCTATGGCTGGCACAGCAGTTTATATAGCAATGGTATGCGGCGGAGGGACGGACGTGTGACGCCGGAGTAGCCGCCTCGCCAACCGCCTATCATTAATGTGGACGGCAGATGGACGGACGGACGGCACTTGTGTCGTTTGAAGGAGGAGCAATCGCCTGCACCGGGAAGCGGGGCGGGCGGCGCTGATTGTTTTGGGCGGAAAGCACGGGCGGGCGAGGAGATGACTTTACTTGGAGAGGATGACAATGGGGACCCACCAGGGCCATAGCCTGACGTACGCAAGTGCCTCCTTATTATATATATATATATATATATATATAGGTAAATTGTTTGGGGCACCTAGGTGCCCAGGCACCTAAGCAGCATGCAACTAATGACCCATGCAATTGATCTCTTTTCAAATATTGGTGCATGACATACCTGCCATAAAAATGCACGCCATTATAATCCATACAATTTATTTCCATATATGATATGACGTACTAGTTTCCTTTTAAATGTTTATTTATAATATATGCAATACAATACCTTGTGTACACTTTCTTGCTTTTGCCTTGTATTCTTTGCCGGAATACAATACGCATAAACATATGATGCACCCATCCTTTTTTGCTATTAAAAAATAAAAAAATAATTTCATGCATTTAGTAAGAATTTGTCCTATGTATCGTATACCTAACACAAAGAATTTATATACATATAATAATACATCTATGACATAAACCTAGAAATGATATACCCATGTACGATAAAACAAAATGATATATACCTAAGAAATATATGTCCCAAACATAACATACCCCAAGATGATAATTGATATATGATAATAACAAATATACTTTTAAGTGCGTACTCAAGCCCTTGCAAAAAAAAATATACACAAAGAAATGCATACCCCGACATGAAATTTTTTGTGTACATATCCACACATGTACATACCCCGACGTGTTTATATGTACATACATTGACATGAAATTTATGTGTACATACTCATAATTGTACATACCCTGACTTCAACTCCAAGTCTTCTGGATTACTTTTCATCCAAGAAAGATCCTCACAAAGCTTTCATTCCGTTTGGACTCCGTTTGATATTCCTTTTCTATAGAACTCTAAAATAGGCAAAAAAACAGAAATTGGCCCTCGGCCTCCGGTTAATAGGTTAGTCTCAAAAATAATATAAAACAGCATATTAAAGCCCATTAAACATCAAAAACAGATAATATAATAGTATGGAACAATCAAAAATTATAGATACATTGGAGACGTATCAAACCACTTGCTAGATAGTGAAATTAGACTCCTTTGCAAGTGCAGAATGATGTGAAAACCTTTGATGGCCATGCAAGTGGAATACCAAAGATGATGAAGAGACAAGGTCTCAAATCATAACTAGTAACGTTATCAACTACATGTAGAAAATAACAATATTTTTCACTGTGTGTGACTATGCGGCCAAGGGGCAACATTATACAATTCAAGTTTCCAGTATCATTCTTGATGGATGTATCCTTCACTTAGGGCCGGCTCTGGGCTAGGTGAGAGGGACGACCGCCTAGGTCCCAAGCCATGGCGGGGCTCATAAATTCATATATTTGCATACATACATATACATACATAGAAGGATCATAGTTGTTCTATATAAAAGGCCCATGGCTTAGCCCAGCCGGCAGCACAACTGATGACCCTATTAGGCCCATATGTTGATGGTCTATTGTGTGCATGCATGTAAGGGGGAAATGAAACATAGTGAATAGGGATTGCTCGCCAAGGAAAAACTTACCATGGTTGTCATTGCCGGATCGCTCGACATCCTCACATCGCGCTTAGTCTCACTGCACGACAGCGACACATCATCACGAATTCGCAATCTTTCTCATGCACTCTACCACACGAGCTCATCGTCTTCTCACTCCACGCGGTCACCCAACGAAGAAAATGTTCAACCGTTATGGGGCCTTGGCCCATCTCTACTTCAGCCCATAGGGCCCAGCCCGTGACTGGCCTAGGAAAGGAGGGGCTGGTCATTATCTCCTCCCAGGGCCAACTCCACACAGACGAGGACCAAGAGCGCCACCAAACATGACACCTAGCTGCCAGAGGAAGGGGAAGACTGCGAGGTGAGACCCTTCCTCATTTCAACATGGATTAGAGGCCAGCGACGGCGGGGCCTAAATTGAAGAGGATGTGGCAGACCTAGGTGGCGGCACGCACTATAGGAATAAGCTACTTTGCCATCTGCCACGGCAGATGGCAAAGGCAGGAACGGCGGACGGTAATGGCCTTTGCCGTCTGCCGCGGACGGCAAAAGGCTCCGGCAAAGTCAGGATCGGCAAAGAGCTACTTTGTCGTCTGCTTTCTGAGGCTGACGGCAAAGGCCACCTAACGGACTAAGAGCGTAATTATTGCCGTAAGCTTTCTGTGCCGTCAGCTGCTGACGGCAAAGGGGCCTTTGCCATCAGCAGCTGACGGCACAGAAAGCTTACGGCAATAATTACGCTCTTAGTCCGTTAGGTGGCTAACGACAGCCTTTGCTGTCCGCCGCTGACGGCAAAAAATTTGCGACCTTTGTCGTCCGCCGAATGACGTCAGCTGGATGTCACTGCACGACAGGCCTTTGCTGTCCGCCGTTGTAGGCAAAGTTGGTCACTCTTTGCCGTCAGCCACTGTAGGCAAAACCTTTGCCGTCCGCCGCTGTAGGCAAACTGGCCAAATGGGTCAGATCCCAGGAGGCACAGGTGGCCGCCGTGTGGCTTCTTTGCCGTCCGCGGCTGTTGGCAAAGGTGCCTTTGCCGTCTGCGGCTGTAGGCAAAGGTGGCTTTGCCATCAGTGCCTGACGGCAAAGATCCTGATTTGCCTTTTTTCTGTTTTTTTAAATCCAACAATTTTCACAGCAAATATATATGACATATATATATATATATATATATATATATATATATATATATATATATATATATATTTCACAGGGCTATTTAATAGCAAACATATGACATATCCAGCACATAAGCTTCATCGTACATACATATATAGTTCCATCCATTCATACATAGCAAGTTGCACATACACATTGTTCCATCCATACATATTACAATGCAAAGTTTCATCAAGATAGCAAGTTCCATCATAGCAAGCTAGAAGAATACTTGAAAAGAATGAAAGAAAAAACAAGCACTCCATCATAGCAAACTAGCTTTCGTGAAAAGTGAATGAAATCTGCAAAATGGAAAATAAGAAAGTTAGAAAAAGGCGACTAGAAGAAGAAGACTAGAAGAAGAAGACTAGAAGAAGAAGAAGACTAGAACAAGAAGTATATGTCATTTATGAGCTAACTTAGGTGAAATGGGTCATATATGAGCTAACTAAGTAGAAATGGGTCGTTTATGGGCTAACTAAGGTGAAATGAATCATTTATGAGCTAACTTAGGTGAAATGGATTGTTTATGAGCTAAATTAGTTGAAATAGATCATTTATGAGCTAAATTAGTTGAAATGGATCGTTTCTGAGCTAACTAAGGTGAAATGGATCATTTATGAGCTAAATTCGGTAAAATGGATCGTTTATGAGCTAACTAAGGTGAAATGGATCATTTATGAGCTAACTTAGTTGAAATGGATTGTTTATGAGCTAACTAAGGTGAAATGGATTGTTTATGAGCTAACTAAGGTGAAATGGATCGTTTATAAGCTAACTAAGGTGAAATGGATTGTTTTTAGCAAAGTTAGGTGAAATGGATCGTTTTTAGCTAACGTAGGTGAAATGGATCATTTATGAGCTAACTTAGTTGAAATGGATCGTTTATGAGCTAACTTAGGTGAATGGATCATTTATGAGCTAATTTAGGTGAAATGGATTGTTTTTGAGCTAACTTAGGTGAAATGGTTCGTTTATGAGCTAACTTAGTTGAAATGGATCATTTATGAGCTAACTTAGTAAAAAGCATCATTTTAGAGCTAAACCTAGGTGTGATGGGTCATTTTGGAGCTAACATAGGTAAGATGGGTCATTTTGGAGCTAACCTAGGTGAAATGGATCATTTTTATCTAACTTAGGTGAAATGCATCGTTTATGAGCTAACCTAGGTGAAATGGATCGTTTATGAGCTAACTTAGGTAAAAAGCATCATTTTAGAGCTAACCTAGGTAAAATGGATCGTTTGTGAGCTAACTTAGGTGAAATGGATCATTTATGAGCTAATCTAGGTAAAATGGGTCATTTTAGAGCCAACTTGGGTAAAATGCATCATTTTAGAGCTAACCTAGGTAAGATGGGTTATTTTGGAGCTAACCTAGGTAAAGTGGGTCATTTTAGAGCTAACGTAGGTAAAATGGATCATTTAGGAGCTAATCTAGGTAAAATGGGTCATTTTAGAGATAACTTGGATAAAATGGATCATTTATAAGCTAACTAAGGTAAAATGGGTCATTTTAGAGCTAACTTAGGTAAAATGGATCGTTTATATGCTAACTAAGCTAATTATGCCATTTTTGACATAAGTAAGCTAAGTACAGATCGTTTTAGAGCTAACTTAGGTAAAATGGATGGTTTTGGAGGTGAGTAAGCTTATTAAGTCATTTTGGAGGAAAAGAAGCTAACTCTAGGTCACTATGGTAAGCATATTGGAGGAAATAAAGCTAAGTCTAGGTCTTTATGCATTTGTTAAGCAAAACACTAGAGAAACTTACCGTGATCATGGAGGTGTAGGAGCGGGCTGGCTCGTGCCGGTAGCTAGAGAAGGATCGTGCAAGGACATGGCCTTTGGGTAGAAAGCGTCCAAATACTATCATCATTGCGTCGTAGCAGTCTCTGCCCAAGTTGAACTGAGCCTTCAGAGCCATTACTTGTGAGATGGCATCCAACTGACAACGCTTAGTGTGCTCGTGGAGCGGACGTTTTGAAGACTCCCACATTTCATTGAAGGCCTTTGCAGATTCCTCCATCTCCTCGTCCGAATCCCGAGCATCATCATCGTCTTGCACCATGTTTTCCATCCCGGTACCATGCTCGTCGGTGCGAGGATGATCCACCTCAGCTCGGTCACATTGGGCAGACTCGTCATGATATGTCCACACTGCATAATCGGGCGTAAAACCACTCTTCTGCATGTGTTTGGCCATTTCAGCCTCTGTCCTCTTTTCCTAATTGCCGCATCGGAAACAGGGGCACCAGGTTTTCCTTTGGCCATTTGCAAATGCGGCTTGAACAAACCCCTTGGTTTTTGTGAACCATTCAGCGCTCCATTTGTTCTGACCAGTGTGACCGGTGTACATCCACGCACGATCACTCATCTTGAATGTCAGAGCTACTAGACACACAACAAATATATATATATATATAATTCACCATGTATATATTCATTAGTTGATCTACTTTGTCAATTTTATTACGTCCATGCAACCTACACTCTAATAGGTAATGATAGGTCCTAATCCCACCCGAGTATGTGTAGATTGGGTTCATTTTCCCATGCTATGCTCCGGATCCGACGCAAAATTTCAGCAGCACCTCCCCGTTGTTCTCCTGATACACGTCTCTGCAATAAACGGAGAGGATGTGTACCCGGAGAACAATAGGGGAGGCACTGAGGAAATTTATGCGTCGGATCCGGAGCAAAGCATATGGGAAAACGAACCCAATCTACACATACTCGGGCTGTCCATGGATAGCATTGGACAATTCGAAAGAATCACGGTTATAAATATGCAAATGCATGCATATTTATAACTATAACGCTTGCGAACGGGAGACACATATTGGTTACGCATACTGATGATTCAAGACACATATATAGCTAGCTATCAAGTTTCATTGGCACGAACACCGGAACAGAGCAAATAATTAAGGGGGGAGGAGGACATGTCATTTCTGCTCACCCACGAATGAAGGGGCAGAGCTCATCAAACGCAAGGCGAGGTCGTCGAACACCAAACCTCGCAGCGATGAAACAACTGCACATTTAAATCTACCCGATCAACACGATTATATATGATGTTTTTCATAACAAAATCGAAAAATATATGACCTAACTCATAATTCACAAATATATGACCCCGTCGGCCTCTAGAAGGCCAAAGAGCACCTTTTCGGGAGGTGTCGGGGGTCGGGGAGTCGTGTCGGTGTCGGGGTGCTGTGTCGGGGTCGGGGTGCTGTTTCAGCGTCGGGGTGTCGTGTCGGGGTCGGGGTGTC
>NC_041381.1:162585896-162660783 GCF_002162155.2 Triticum dicoccoides
GATGGTTGGGTGACGGGGCGTCGGCGGGTGGGGTGGGGGCGGCGGGGTGGTGGGGCAATAGGACAAGCTGCGGCAGGTGGCGGGGGAAGGGCGGGGCGGCGGCAGTTGGATCTGGTGGCGGGTCATCGGGGAGGAGAGAGGGAGAGAAACAGAGAGAGTAACGGGCGGTGGGGGGGCTCGGCCGTTAGTTAGGTTAGTCTTTGCCGTCCGCCCTGCCTTTGTCGTCTGCTTTTTTTATCTTTGCCATCTGCTAGCAGACGGCAAAGAGGGGGGCGTTAACTTTTTTCTAATTGGCTCGTTAGTGGGGGCCACCTCTCTCTTTGCCATCAGCCAGTAGACGGTAAATAAGTGACAGATGGCAAAGACCTTCTTTGCCATCTGCTTTTTGGTAGCTGATGGCAAAGACCATCTTTGTCGTCTACTAGCAGATGGCAAAGAACTGGCAGACGGCAAAATCCCTGATTCCAGTAGTGACGGTTCATTTCAGGGCTGTGGCTGGCGGGGAGCTGCGCCAGCGGCTACGAGGGGCAATGACTGGACCAGCTCAGGCGGCTGATAACCCACAAGTATAGGGGATCGCAACAATTTTTGAGGGTAGAGTATTCAACCCAAGTTTATTGATTCGACACAAGGGGATCCAAAGAATATTCTGAAGTATTAGCAACTGAGTTGTCAATTCAATCACACCTGAAAGACATAATATCTGTAGCAAAGTATTTAGTAGCAAAGTAGTATGGAAGTAACGGTGACAAAAGTAACAGTAGCAGTTTTGTAGCGATCGTAACAGTGGCAACGGAGAAGTAATTAAGCAAAGATTGATATGTGAGAAGCTCGTAGGAAATGGATCAATGATGGATAATTATGTCGGATGTAATTCATCATGCAATAGTTATAACATAGGGTGACACAGAACTAGCTCCAGTTCATCAATGTAATGTAGGCATGTATTCCGAATATAGTCATACGCGCTAATGGAAAAGAACTTGCATGACATCTTTTATCCTACCCTCCTGTGGTAGCGGGATCCTATTGGAAACTAAGGGATATTAAGGCCTCCTATTAATAGAGTACTGGACCAAAACATTAGCACTTAGTGAACATATGAACTCCTCAAACTACGGTCATCACTGAGAAGTGTCCCGACTATTGTCACTCCGGGGTTTGCCGAATCATAACACGTAGTAGGTGACTATAACTTGCAAGATAGGATCAAAAACTCACATGTATTCATGAAAACATAATAGGTTCAGATCTGAAATCATGGCACTCGGGCCCTAGTGACAAGCATTAAGCATGGCAAAGTCATAGAAACATCAATCTTAGAACATAATGGATACTAGGGATCAAACCCTACGAAAACTAACTTGATTACATGGTAAATCTCATCCAACCCATCACCGTCCAGCAATCCTATGATGGAATTACTCACACACAGCGGTGAGCATCATGACCGTAGCCCCTAACGGACTCCAGACCAGCCCTCCCAAGGAAGATTAGGGCTTGGCGGCGGCTCCGTATCTTAAAACACAATGAATCCTTCTCTCTGATTTTTTTCTCCCCGAACATGAATATATAGAGTTAGAGTTGAGGTCCGTGGAGGTCCAGGGGACACACGAGGGAGGGGGAGCGCCCCAGGGGATGGGCGCTCCCTGCACCCTCGTGGATAGGGTGTGGGTCCCCCTCTATTTATTCTTTTGCCAATATTTTTAATTAATTCCAAAACGTGACTCCACGAAGTTTCAGGTCGCTCTGAAAACTTTTATTTCTGCACAAAAATAACACCATGGCAATTCTGCTGAAAACAGCGTCAGTCCAGATTAGTTCCGTTCAAATCATGCAAGTTAGAGTCCAAAACAAGGGAAAAAGTGTTTGGAAAAGTAGATATGTTGGAGACGTATCAACTCCCCCAAGCTTAAACCTTTGCTTGTCCTCAAGCAATTCAGTTGACAAACTGAAAGTGATAAAGAAAAACTTTTACAAACTCTATTTGATCTTGTTGTTGCAAATATGCAAAGCCAACATTCAAGTTTTCAGCAAACATTATGAACTAACCACATTCACAATAATAGTTAGGTCTCATGTTTACTCATATCAATGGCATAATCAACTGGCGAGCAATAATAATAAATCTCGGATGACAACACTTTCTCAAAACAATCATAATATGATATAACAAGATGGTATCTCGCTAGCTCTTTTCGAGACCGCAAGACATAAATGCAGAGTACCCCTAAAGATCAAGGAATGACTAGACATTGTAATCATGGCAAAAGAGATCAAGTCACAGTCATACTCAATGTAAATTAATAGAAATGCATACAAATGACAGCGATGCTCTCCAACTGGTGCTTTTTAATAATAGGATGATGACTCATCATAAAAGTAAATAGATAGGCGCTTGGCAGAGGGAAGTAGGGATTTGCGGAGGTGCCACAGCTCGAGTTTTGAAATAGAGATAAATAAAATTTTGAGCGACATACTTTCATTGTCAACATCTCGATATCTTCCATGCTACATACATTATAGGCGGTTCCCAAACAAAATGGTAAAGTTTATACTCCTCCACCACCAACGAGCACATTCCATGGCTGGTCTGAAACAACGGGTACCATCCAACTAACAACAATCCTGGGGGAGTTATGTTTGCAATTATTTTGATTTGATTTGATCATGGGACTGGGCATCCCGGTTACCGGCCATTTTCTCGTGAATGATGTGCGGAGTCCACTCATCGTGAGAATAACCCACCTAGCATGGAAGATATAGACAGCCCTAGTTGATATATGAGCTATTCGAGCATACAAAAAAGAATTACATTTGAAGCTTTAGAGTTTGGCGCATACAAATTTACTTGGAATGACAGGTAAATACCGCATATAGGAAGGTATGATGGACTCATATGGAATAACTTTGGGGTTTATGGAAGTGGATGCATAAGCAGTATTCCCGCTTAGTACAAGTGAAGGCTAGAAAGAGACTGGGAAGCGACCAACTAGAGAGCGACCGATACGTCTCCAACGTATCTATAATTTTTGATTGTTCCATGCTATTATATTACCCCTTTTGGATGTTTATGGTCTTTATTTTACACATTTATATCATTTTTGGGACTAACCTACTAACCGGAGGCCCAGCCCGTATTGTTGTTTTTTTTGCCTATTTCAGTATTTCGAAGAAAAGGAATATCAAACGGAGTCCAAACGGAATGAAACCTTCGGGAGCGTGATTTTTGGAATGAACGTGATCCAGAGGACTTGGAGTGCAAGTTAATAAGCAATCAAGGCGGCCAGGAGATAGGAGGGCGCGCCCACCCCTCCTGGGCGCGCCCCTGTCTCCTGGGCCCCTCAGGCGGCCACCGACGTACTTCTTCCTCCTATATATACCTACGTACCCCGAAAACATCCAGGGAGCCAACGAAAAACAATTTCCACCGTCGTAACCTTCTGTATCCGCGAGATCCAATATTGGAGCCTTCGTCGGTGCTCCGCCAGAGGGGGAATCGACCACTGAGGGCTTCTACATCAACACCATAGCCCATCCGATGAGTTGTGAGTAGTTTACCACAGATCTTCGGGTCCATAGTTATTAGCTAGATGGCTTCTTCTCTCTTTTTGGATCTCAATACCATGTTCTCCCCCTCTCTTGTGGAGATCTATTCGATGTAACTCTTTTTGCGGTGTGTTTGTCGAGATCCGATGAATTGTGGGTTTATGATCAATTTTATCTATGAGAAATATTTGAATCTCCACTGAATTCTTTTATGTATGATTAAGTTATCTTTGCAAGTCTCTTCGAATTATCAGTTTGGTTTGGCCTACTAGATTGATCTTTCTTACCATGGGAGAAGTTCTTAGCTTTGGGTTCAATCTTGCGGTGTACTTACCCAGTGACAGAAAGGGTTGCAAGGCACGTATTGTATTGTTGCCATCGAGGATAAAAAGATGGGGTTTATATCATATTGCTTGAGTTTATCCCTCTACATCATGCCATCTTTCTTAATGCGTTACTCTGTTCTTATGAACTTAATACTCTAGATGCATGCTAGATAGCGGTCGATGTGTGGAGTAATAGTAGTAGATGCAGGCAGGAGTCGGTCTACTTGTCACGGACGTGATGCCTAAATACATGGTCATGCCTAGATAATCTCATAATTATTCACTTTTCTATCAGTTGCTCGACAGTAATTTGTTCACCCACCGTAATACTTATGCTATCTTGAGAGAAGCCACTAGTGAAACCTATGGCCCTCGGGTCTATCTTTTATCATATAAGCTTTCAATCAGACGCGGCGTTTTGGCTCCTAGTTGCATATGCACCCATTGTCGTAATACACATTTCGAAAAGTTGAAAAATTCGGAACAAAAATCCCACATGTATATCCGGATATTTTATGTGCGTTCACAAGGTTTCGGTGAAAAACGACGTTTTTTGTGGCTTGTGTAAAAAAGATAAAGAAATGCCTCGTGAATAGTTAGAATGAAGCATTAGAAATTGTCTTTTTTACACAAGCCAGAAAAAACGTCGTTTTTCACTGAAACCTTGTGCACGCACATAAAATGTCTGGATATATACATGCGGGATTTTTGTTCTGAATTTTTAAACTTTTCGAAATGTGTATTTTGACAATGGGTGCATATGCACCTAGGAGCCAAAGGCAATTACCGCTTTCAATCTACTTTTATTTGCATCTTTACTTTTTGCATCTATATTATAAAATACCAAAAATATATTTATCTTATCATACTATCTCTATCAGATCTTACTTTCGCAAGTGGCCGTGAAGGGATTGACAACCCCTTTATTTCGTTGGTTGCGAGTTCTTTGTTTGTTTGTGTAGGTGTGTGGGACTTTTGAGGAGCCTCCTACTGGATTGATACCTTGGTTCTCGAAAACTGAGGGAAATACTTACGCTACTATTGTTACATCACCCTTTCCTCTTCAAGGAAAACCAACGCAAGATCAAGATGTAGCAAGAAGGATTTCTGGCGCCGTTGTCGGGGAGGTCTTCGCTCAAGTCAAGACATACCAAGTACCCATCACAAACTCATCTCCCTCTCATTTACATTATTTGCCATTTGTCTCTCGTTTTCCTCTCCCCCACTTCACCCTTGTCGTTTAATTCGCCCTCTCTTTCCCAATCTTCTTCTCTCTCTCTCGTTAGCCTTCTTCTTCCACCTTGCTTTTGTTTGCCATTATGTCTGAAATTGGGGAGATTATCATCGATATGGACAATAATGATAACATGGAAAATTCTGAGGCTCCGGCCGAAGAACCCCTTATCTTGCATACGTAAAAGTTTCGAATCGGTAGTGGTAACTAATACGTCTCCAACGTATCTATAATTTATGAAGTATTCATGCTATTATATTATCCATCTATGATGTTTTATATGCATTTATATGTCATTTTATATGATTTTTGGGACTAACCTATTAACCTAGAGCCCAGTGCCAGTTTTTGGTTTCTCCTTGTTTTCGTGTTTTACAGAAAAGTGATACCAAACGGAGTCCAATTGACGTGCCAATTTTCGAGGATTTTTTATGGACGAAAAGAAGACCACGGAGCATCGGAGTTGGGCCAAAAGAGTCCCGGGCTACCCACGAGAGTGCCGCCCCAAGGGCGTGGCCCCCTATCTCGTGGAAAGCCCGGAGACATCCCTGACGTGAAACCAACGCCAAAAATTCCTATAAATAGAGAAACCTTCGGGAATTAACCTAGATCGGAAGTTCCACCGCCGCAAGCCTCTGTAGCCACGAGAAATCAATCTAGGCCTTCTCTGGCACCCTGTCAGAGGGGACCATCATCACCGGAGGCCATGGAGGAGGATCTCGGAGGGGCCATCATCGCCATGAAGGCCAAGGACCAGAGGGGGAAAACCATGGAGGAGGAAGCAAAAGGGGGAGAACCTCTCCTCCTCTCTCTTGGTGGCACTGGAGTGCCATTGGGAGGGGAATCATCGCCGCGGTGATCGTCTTCATCAACATCACCATCACCATCATCATCACCATCCTCATCTCTTTTACGCGGTCCACTCTCCCACACCCCGATGTAATCCCTACTTGAACATGGTGCTTTATGCCACATATTATGATCCAATGATGTGTTGCCATCTTATGATGTTTTGAGTAGATATCTTTTGTCCTTGAGTTGATTAATGATCTAGATTGGTACGAGTTGTATGTTTTATTTTGGTGTTGTCCTATGGTGCCCTCCGTGTCGCGCAAGCGTGAGGGATTCCCGCTGTAGGGTGTTGCAATACATTCATGATTCGCTTATAGTGGGTTGCTAGAGTGACAGAAGCTTAAACCCGAGTAAGGGGGTTGCTGCGTATGGGATAAAAGGGGACTTGATGCTTTAATGCTATGGTTGGGTTTTACCTAAATGAATCTTTAGTATTTGCGGATGCTTGCTAGAGTTACAATCATAAGAGCATATGACCCAAGTAGGAAAAGTATGTTAGTTTATGCCTCTCCCTCATATGAAATTGCAATGACGACTATCAATCTTGTTAACAATTGCTTAGGACAATTCCGCACACCGATCCACCATTATTCCACACTCGCTATTTATATTATTTAGTAATATATTCTAACTTTATGATAACAGCTCCTACTTTTATATTTTAGCTCTCCGATATCATACAAAGTTATCCTCTTTATACCCACAACACAGTTTTATTTCTTGTTTCTAGTTGGAAGCAAACGTTCGGTGCACGTAGAGTCGTATCAGTGGCAGATAGGGCTTGAGAGAATATTGATCTTACCTTTAGCTCCTTGTGGGTTCGACACTCCATACTTATCACTTCCACCTTTGGGAATTGCTATGATGATTCCCTGCACTTGGGGATTATCAAGCTCTTTTCTGGCGCCATTGCCGGGGAGCAATAGCGTGGGGTTGATATTCTCGTGTGTGCTTGTTTGCTTTCTTTACTTAGTAGATTTTGTTTTTCCTTTTTGTTTCTGTTTAGTTGTGGGTGAAACATACAAAAAAATTAAAAAGAATGAAAATACCAAAAATTATTTACTTGCCTCTCATGCCTAAAAAAGTTTTTCAAAAAGAGAAGTGATTGGAAAGTTATGCATTGAAGAAGTGAGCCTCGACCTTGAGCACTTGTGTTCATGCTACCGGAAACAATGTAGAATTTTTCATGGAAGTTTCTCTGTAAATAATTATCCCTTTGTATATATTCATTGTATTATACAAATAATGTGCCAAGCTTTGGTGTTAGTATGATAAGATTGCTTGCTTACTATGTGCAGAACAAAAACAGAAACTTTGGCTGTAGTGCATGAATTTACATTTTTTACTGGGAAGTCAAATGGGTCTGAAACTTTTTTCACATTACTTCTGTACAAATTTTTCAAATTTTCAAATTTATTTCATAATTTTTGAAGTTACAGAAGTTTACTAAACTTCCATATTACTACAGACTGTCCTGTTCTTAACAGATTCTGTTTTTCGTGTGTTGTTTGCTTATTTTGATGCATCTATAGCTAGTATGTAGGGTATGAACCATAGAGAAGTTGGAATACACTAGGTTTAACACCAATATAAACAAAGTTTGAGTTAATTACAGTACCTTAAAGTGGTAGTGTGCTTTATTACACTAACGGATCTCACAAGTTTTTGTTTAAGTTTTTGTGAATGAAGTGTTTGAAAAACGAGGAGTTACCGATGTGAGAAGAATAAAGAGAGACAAGAGTTAAATCTTGGGGATGCCCATGGCACCCCAAGTAAATATTTCAAAGGATACTCAAGCATCTAAGCTTGGGGATGCCCCAGTTGGCATCCCATCTTTCTTCTTCAACAAATATCGGTATACCTCGGTTTTTGTTTTGTTCACATTGTTTGTGCCCTTTGTGTTTTTGTTTTTCTTTAAGAATCATGCTAGTATGAGATACATCTTCATTGATTTATAGAATAATTCATGTTCTTCACTTATATCTTTTAAGTATGGTCTTATGGAATTGCTCTTTGTGCTTCACTTAAATGGTTTGAGTATGGTTTTATAGAATGCTTCATACGCTTCACTTATATATTTTGAGCTTGGATATTGGCTAGTCTATATTAATTGTAGAGTGCTCCAGGAACTTCACTTATATCTCTTGTAGTATGAATAATACTATAATTTAAAGTGGGTTTGGAAGAGTGTCAACTTTAGGAATTAGAGATCACACTATCTTGGAGGGTGTTGAATCTTCGTACGATATTTATGAAAGTGGATTTGGAAGAGTGTTAATTTTAGTTAGTATTCCACTATTTCGGAAGAGGTTCCAATTGAGTATGAGAACAAAGTTGCTATTCATGATGCTACTGAAAATTATTATGGGGGAGGAATCTGTGCTTGTAGGAGTTGCAATAATGTCAAGTTTCCTCTCTATGTGCTTAAAGTTTTGAAGTTATACTTGGTTTGCCTTCCTATGCTAGTTGACTTTTATTCCTATAAATTGTGTGCTCACAAAATCCCTAGGCATAGGAAGTGAGTTAGATTTAAATGTGCTAGTCATATTCTTCATGATGCTCTCTTTGTGTTTCAAATCTTTTCTTTTATGTGAGCATCATTGAAATCATCATGCCTAGCTAAAAGGCATAAAAGAAAAGCGTTTGTCGGGAGACAACCCAATATTTACACTTACTGTTTTTGTGTGTCTACATGATTAAGCTACTGTAGTAATCATGTTTTATAGCTTTTGTTTCAATAAAGTCCCAAGTAAAACTTTTGGGAAGACTTGGGTGAAAGTTAATGTGATCTTGCTGTAAAAAACAGAAACTTTGTGCTCAAGAGATTAGCTGTCGTGTTTTACAGAAGAGTGCTCTTGAGTTGATTCTTTTTTCAGAAGATTAATAGACAAATTCCTCACGTCCAAAAATTTATTTCATAATTTTTGGAGTAGCAGAAGTATGGTTATTGTTTAGATCATTACAGACTGTTCTGTTTCTGACAGATTCTGTTTTCATTGCATAGTTTGCTTGTTTTCTAGTTTCTATGGCTTATATTTCTCAATATAAAATGTAGAAATGATATGTTACAGTAGGCATTATGTGAAAAAAATTATGAACCTTGTCTTTTACAGTACCAAACTGCATGGTTTACTCTTTATCATACTAACCTATCTCACGAAGTTCCATTAAGTTTTGTGTGATTGAAGTTTTCAAGTTTTGGGTGAGATATCGATACGAGGAGAATAAGGAGTGGAAAGACCCTAAGCTTGAGGATGCCCAAGGCAACCCAAGGTAATATTCAAGGAAGACTCAAGCATCTAAGCGTGGGGATGCTCCGGAAGGCATCCCCTCTTTCGTCTTCAAAACTATCGGTACATCTTACTCGGAGCTATATTTTTATTCGTCACATGATATGTGTTTTGCTTGGAGAGTATATTAAGTTTTACTTGATGTTTGAATAAAATCATTGGATCTGAAATATTGAATAAAAAGGAACCCTCCCATGGCTAGTTAATTATTTGACTATTCAGTGTCTTTCACTCATATCTTTTGGAGTAGTTTGTCATTTACTCTTGCGCTTCATGTATATCCTATGAGTAAATGGGGGAATGAATTGAATGTCATAAATCCAAACTTTTATATGTTTCATTTGCTTATAACATGGTTAGTGATGACTTCACACATAGAAAGTATGAGGCATAAAAGTTGTTGAGAGTTGGCAAACGTAGTTTTGGTCATCGTTGCAAGTAATAGGAAGTAATAAGGAAAGAGAGGTTCACATACAAATATATTATCTTGGACATCTTTTATGATTGTGAAGCACTCATTAAGTATGACATGCTAAAAGAGTTGACGTTGGACAAGGAAGACAACGTAATGTTTATGTTTTCCGACATCTCAGTTAAAGTATATTGTCATTGACCTTCCAAACATATTGAGCTTGCCTTTCTCCCTCATGCTAGCCAAATTCCTTGCACCAAGTAGAGATACTACTTGTGCTTCCAAATACCCGTAAACCCAGTTTTGCCATGAGAGTCCACCATACCTACCTATGGATTGAGTAAGATCCTTCAAGTAAGTTGTCATCGGTGCAAGCAATAAAAATTGCTCTCTAAATATGCATGACTTATTAGTGCAGAGAAAATAAGCTTTGTACGATCTTGTTGTGGAAGTAATAAAAGCGACGGACTGCATAATAAAGGTCCACATACAAGGGGAAATATAAAGTGACGTTCTTTTGCATTAAGATTTTGTGCATCAACCCTAAACGCGCATGACAACCTCTGCTTCCCTCTGCGAAGGGCCTATCTTTTACTTTATGTTTTTACTTTTTACTTGAGTCAAGGTGATCCTCGCCTTTCCCCTTTTTCATTTTATCCTTTGGCAAGCCCCTCGTGTTTGAAAGATCATTATATATATATATCCAATTGGATGTAAGTTAGCATGGGCTATTATTGTTGACATCACCTAAAGGTGAACACATTGGGAGGCAACACAATAAGCCCCTATCTTTCTCAGTGTCCGGCTGAAACTCCATAACCACAAGTATTGCGTGAGTGTTAGCAATTGTAGGAGACTATGTGATAGTTGAGTAGGTGGACTTGCTGAAAAGCTCTATTCTTGACTCTTTCTGATGTTATGATAAATTGCAATTGCTTCAGTGACTGAGATTATAGTTTGTTAGTTCTCAATGAAGTTTCTGAACCATACTTGACATTGTGAATAGATTGTTACTTGATCATGAAAAGTTTTATGCGATAAGCTACTATTATGACACATATTGATGCTAGGAAAGGTGATTGAAATTATCATTAATCAAACTTGTCCACCTTCTACCATTCACACTTCATAAATTATTTCTTTTATCATTTACATACTCAAGGACGAGCAGAAATTAAGCTTGGGGATGTTGATACGTCTCCAACGTATCTATAATTTATGAAGTATTCATGCTATTATATTATCCATCTATGATGTTTTATATGCATTTATATGTCATTTTATATGATTTTTGGGACTAACCTATTAACCTAGAGCCCAGTGCCAGTTTCTGTTTTCTCCTTGTTTTTGTGTTTTATAGAAAAGGGATACCAAACCGAGTCCAATTGATGTACCAATTTTGAGGATTTTTTATGGACCAAAAGAAGACCACAGAGCATCGAAGTTGGGCCAGAAGAGTCCCGGGCTACCCACGAGAGTGGGGGCCGCCCCCCCCCCCCCTAGGGCGTGGACCCCTATCTCATGGACAGCCCAAAGACCTCCCTGACGTGAAACCAACGCCAAAAATTCCTATAAATAGAGAAAACTTCGGTAATTAACCTAGATCGGAAGTTCTGCCGCCGCAAGCCTCTATAACCACGAGAAATCAATCTAGGCCCTCTCTGGCACCCTGCCGGAGGGGCCATCATTATCGGAGGCCATGGAGGAGGATCTCGAAGGGGCCATCATCACCATGAAGGCCAAGGACCAGAGGTGGAAAGCCATGGAGGAGGAAGCACAAGGGGGAGAACCTCTCCTCCTCTCTCTTGGTGGCACCAGAGTGCCATCGGGAGGGGAATCATCGCCGCGGTGCACGTCTTCATCAACATCACCATCCTCATCTCTTTTACGCGGTCCACTCTCCCACACCCCGCTGTAATCCCTACTTGAACATGGTGCTTTATGCCACATATTATGATCCAATGATGTGTTGCCATCTTATGATGTTTTGAGTAGATATCTTTTGTCCTTGAGTTGATTGATGATCTAGATCGGTACGAGTTGTATGTATTATTTTGGTGTTGTCCTATGGTGCCCTCCGTGTCGCGCAAGCGTGAGGGATTCCCGCTGTAGGGTGTTGCAATACGTTCATGATTCGCTTATAGTGGGTTGCTAGAGTGACAGAAGCTTAAATCCGAGTAAGGGGGTTGTTGCGTATGGCATAAAAGGGGACTTGATACTTTAATGCTATGGTTGGGTTTTACCTTAATGAATCTTTAGTATTTGTGGATGCTTGCTAGAGTTCCAATCATAAGAGCATATAATCCAAGTAGGAAAAGTATGTTAGTTTATGCCTCTCCCTCATTTGAAATTGCAATGACGACTATCGATCTTGCTAACAATTGCTTAGGACAATTCCGCACACCGATCCACCATTATTCCACACTCGCTATTTATATTATTTAGTAATATATTCTAACTTTATGATAACAGCTCCTACTTTTATATTTAGCTCTCCGATATCATACAAAGTTATCCTCTTTATACCCACAACACAGTTTTATTTCTTGTTTCTAGTTGGAAGCAAACGTTCGGTGCACGTAGAGTCGTATCAGTGGCAGATAGGGCTTGAGAGAATATTGATCTTACCTTTAGCTCCTTGTGGGTTCGACACTCCATACTTATCACTTCCACCTCTGGGAATTGCTATGATGATTCCCTCCACTTGGGGATTATCAGTAACATTATTGGAAAAGGTGTTATTCAAGATTTGTTTACTTGTGCCGGTGCTTTACCTTCCATGGTTGATTCTATTCTTCATAGAACTAGTAGTATTGCGGATGCTATCGCTATGCTTGTAGTTGAACTTGAAAGACAATTTATGCATATGCATCCTTGCATACAAAGAATTTTCCTAGAATTTTCCAATATTGAGCATTCTTCTATTAAGCGCGCTGTTACTATCTTTTTGGCTCATGAGTTTAGATTTATAATAAGAAAGGCCAAAGAAATCTTTGCGCACTATAGGGTGGACGCCAGTCGTCCTCACATAGAGGCGGTCCTCTTCGATCAAAAGGAAATTAGGCGTTTTCAATCTTCGGACTATGTTGCTTTCAGTGAAAACCTTAGAAAAAAGGTTGCTACCAATGTCCTAGTTGATAGAATTTCCGAACTTAATAATGATTTTGCTCTTCGAAATAATGATCTAGGATACTCTCTTGAGTATAGGCTCACGAGATTTTGCCAAAAGAATGCTTATAGTGATGAATTAGTTGTTCATTATGAAGGGCCAAAGGAGGAACCCGTTCCTCCTGTGATTGATCTTGGGGACTTTTGTCCCGCCAAATTTAGCTCTTTTGATTACTTTTGCTTGCCTCAAAGAATTGATGCTGAACATAGAGAATATGAGATGAGTTTTCAAGATCTATCTTATTATTATGGCACTACTTAGATCTATCTTCGCTTTTATGCCTAGCTAGGGGCGTTAAACGATAGCGCTAGTTGGGAGGCAACCCAATTTTATTTGTGCTTTTTGTTTTTATTTCTGTTTATTAATAAATTTTGCATCTACCTTCTGTTTAGATGTGTTTTTATGTTTTAATTAGTGTTTGTGCCAAGTAAAACCTATAGGACAACCTATGATGATAGTTGATTTGATTCTGCTGAAAAACAGAAACTTTGCACGCACGAAATTAGTTTTTGTAAATCACACAAACGTGATTTTGCGTTGATTCTTTTCGCTTCTGATCAATAGACAAATTTTCCAGTTCTTCCTATTTTGGTAGGAATTTTAGAGTTCCAGAAGTTTGCGTTAGTTACAGATTTCTACAGACTGTTCTGTTTTTGACAGATTCTGTCTTTCGTGTGTTGTTTGCTTATTTTGATGCATCTATGGCTAGTAAAATAGTTTATAAACAATAGAGAAGTTGGAATACAGTAGGTTTAACACCAAAATAAATAAATAATGAGTTCATTACAGTACCTTATGTGGTGGTTTTCTTTTCTTTCACTAACGGAGCTTATGAGATTTCCTGTTGAGTTTTGTGTTTTCAAGTTTTCAAGTTTTGGGTAAATATTTGATGGACTATGGAATAAGGAGTGGAAAAAGCCTAAGCTTGGGGATGCCCATGGCACCCCAAGATATTCAAGAGTAGCCAAAAGCCTAAGCTTAGGTATGCCCCGGAAGGCATCCCCTCTTTCGTCTTCGTTCATTGGTAACTTTACTTGGAGCTATATTTTTATTCGCCACATGATATGTGTTTTGCTTGGAGCATCGTGTATGATATTAGTATTTGATTTTTAGTTTACCACAATCATCCTTGATGTACACACCTTTTGGGAGAAGCCTAATTGATTTTAATTTATTAGAATATGCTATGTGCTTCACTTATATCATTTGAGTTAGATAGTTTTTGCTCTAGTGCTTCACTTATATCTTTTAGAGCACGGCGGTGGCTTAATTTTGTAGAAATTGCTAGTCTCTCATGCTTCACTTATATTATTTTGAGAGTCTTTTAGAACAGCATGGTATTTTCTATGGTTATAAAATTGGTCCTAGAATGGTAGGCATCCAAGTTGGGTATAATAAGAACTATCATAAGAAGTGAATTGGATGCTATGATCAATTTGATACTTGATAATTGTTTTGAGATATGTAGGTAGTGATATTAAAGTCATGCTAGTTGGGTGATTATGAATTTAAAGAATGCTTGTGTTGAAGTTAGCAAGTCCCGTAGCATGCACGTATGGTTAAAGTTGTGTAACTAATTTGAAGCATGAAGTGTACCTGGATTGTGCATCCTTATGAGTGGCGGTCGGGGACGAGCGATGTTATTTTCCTACCAATCTATCCCTCTAGGAGCATGCGCTAGTGCTTGGTTTTGATGACTTCTAAATTTTTGCAATAAGTAAATGAGTTCTTATGACTAATATCGAGTCCATGGATTATACGCACTTTTACCTTTCCACCATTGCTAGCCTCTTCGGTACCGTGCATTGCCCTTTCTCACCTTGAGAGTTGGTGCAAACTTCGCCGGTGCATCCAAACCCCGTGATACGATATGCTCTATCACACATAAACCTCCTTATATCTTCCAGCCACCATACCTACCTATTATCGCATTTCCATAGCCATTCCGAGATATATTGCCATGCAACTTTCCACCGTCCGTTTATCATCATGACATACATTACTTTTGTCATATTGCCATTGCATGATCATGTAGTTGACATCGTATTTGTGGCAAAGCCACCATGCATAAGTTTTTATACATGTCACTCTTGATTCATTGCACCATCCCGGTACACCGCCGGAGGCATTCATATAGAGTCATATCTTGTTCTAGTTTTGAGTTGTAATTCATGTGTTGTAATCAATAAAAGTGTGATGATCATCCTTATTAGAGCATTGTCCCAAAGAAAGAAAAAAGAAAGGCCAAAAGAAAAAAAAGGCCAAAGAAAAAAAAGAAAAAAAAAGAAAAAAAAATAATAAGGGGCAATGTTACTATCTCTTTTTCCACACTTGTTCTTCAAAGTAGCACCATGTTCTTCATATAGTGAGTCTCATATATTGTGCTTCAAAGTAGCACCATGTTTTTCATATAGTGAGTCTCATATGTTTTCACTTTCATATACTAGTGGGAATTTTTCATTATAGAACTTGGCTTGTATATTCCTACGATGGGCTTACTCAAATGCCCTAGGTCTTCTTGAGCAAGCAAGTTGGATGCACACCCACTAGTTTTCTTTTGTTGAGCTTTCATTCATTTATAGCTCTAGTGCATCCGTTGCATGGCAATCCCTACTCCTCATGTTGACATCAATTGATGGGCATCTCCATAGCCCGTTGAGTATCCTTGTCAATGTGAGACTTTCTCCTTTTTTGTCTTCTCCACACAATCCCTATCATCATATTCTATTCCACCCATAGTGCTATATCCATGGCTCACGCTCATGTATTGCATGAAAGTTGAAAAAGTTTGAGATTATTTAAGTATGAAACAATTGCTTGGCTTGTCAACGGGGGTGTAGAATTTGGGAACATTTTTGTGTGACAAAAATGAAGCATAGCCTAACTATATGATTTTGTAGGGATGAACTTTCTTTAGCCATGTTATTTTGAGAAGACATGATTTCTTTGATTAGTATGCTTAAGTGTTACTATTTCTTATGTCAATATGAACTTTTATTTTGAATCATTTGGATCTGAACATTCATGCCACGATAAAGAAAATTACATTGAGAATTATGCTAGGTAGCATTCCACATCAAAATTTCTGTTTTTATCATTTACCTACTCGAGGACGAGCATGAATTAAGCTTGGGGATGCTTGATACGTCTCCAACTTATCTATAATTTTTGATTGTTCCATGCTATTATATTACCCCTTTTGGATGTTTATGGGCTTTATTTTACACATTTATATCATTATTGGGACTAGCCTACTAACCGGAGGCCCAGCCCGTATTGCTGTTTTTTGCCTATTTCAGTATTTCGAAGAAAAGGAATATCAAACAGAGTCCAAACGGAATGAAACCTTCGGGAGCGTGATTTTTCGAACGAACGTGATCCAAAGGACTTGGAGTGCAAGTCAAGAAACAATCGAGGCGGCCAGGAGATAGGAGGGCGCGCCCACCCCTCTTGGGCGCGCCCCTGTCTCCTAGGCCCCTCAGGCGGCCACCGACGTACTTCTTGCTCCTATATATACCTACGTACCCCGAAAACATCTAGGGAGCCAACGAAAAACAATTTCCACCGCCGTAACCTTCTGTATCCGCGAGATCCCATCTTGGAGCCTTTGCCGGTGCTCCGCCGGAGGGGGAATCGACCATGGAGGGCTTCTACATCAACACCATAGCCCCTCCGATGAGTTGTGAGTAGTTTACCACAGACCTTCAGGTCCATAGTTATTAGCTAGATGGCTTCTTCTCTCTTTTTGGACCTCTATACCATGTTCTCCCCCTCTCTTGTGGAGATCTATTTGATGTAACTCTTTTTGCGGTGTGTTTGTTGAGATCCGATGAATTGTGGGTTTATGATCAAGTTTATCTATGAGAAATATTTGAATCTCCTCTGAACTATTTTATGTATGATTGAGTTATCTTTGCAAGTCTCTTCGAATTATCAGTTTGGTTTGGCCTACTAGATTGATCTTTCTTGCCATGGGAGAAGTGCTTAGCTTTGGGTTCAATCTTGCGGTGTCCTTACCTAGTGACAGAAAGGGTTGCAAGGCACGTATTGTATTGTTGCCATCGAGGATAAAAAGATGGGGTTTATATCATATCGCTTGAGTTTATCCCTCTACATCAGGTCATCTTTCTTAATGTGTTACTCTGTTCTTAAGAACTTAATACTCTAGATGCATGCTGGATTGCGGTCGATGTGTGGAGTAATAGTAGTAGATGCAGGCACGAGTCGGTCTACTTGTCACGGACGTGATGCCTATATACATGATCATGCCTAGATAATCTCATAATTATTCGCTTTTCTATCAATTGCTCGACAGTAATTTGTTCACCCACCGTAATACTTATGCTATCTTGAGAGAAGCTACTAGTGAAACCTATGGCCCCCGGGTCTATCTTTGATCATATAAGCTTTCAATCTACTTTTATTTGCATCTTTACTTTTTGCATCTATATTATAAAATACCAAAAATATATTTATCTGATCATACTATCTCTATCAGATCTCACTTTTGCATGTGGCCGTGAAGGGATTGACAACCCCTTTATTGTGTTGGTTGCGAGTTCTTTGTTTGTTTGTGTAGGTGCATGGGACTTTTGAGGAGCCTCCTACTGGATTGATACCTTGGTTCTCAAAAACTGAGTGAAATACTTATGCTACTATTGCTGCATCACCCTTTCCTCTTCAAGGAAAACCAATGCAAGCTCAAGACGTAGCAGCGACAACAGTCATGAACATGCATTAAGATTAACCAACAATGAGTGCAAGCATGAGTAGGATATAAATCACCATGAACATAAATATCATGGAGGCTATGTTGATTTTTTTTTCAACTACATGCGTGAACATGTTCCAAGTCAAGCCACTCGAATCATTCAAAGGAGGATACCACCCTATCATACCACATCACAACCATTTTAATAGCATATTGGCACACAAGATAAACCATTATAAACTCCTAGCTAATTAAGCATGGCATGAATAACTATAATCTCTAATTTTCATTGCAAACATGTTTCATTCATAATGGGCTAAATGAGGAACGATGAACTAATCATATTTACAAAAACAAGATAGGTCGAGTTCATACCAGCTTCTCCCATCTCATTCATTTCATCATATATCGTCATTATTGCCTTTCACTTGCATGAATGAACAGTGTGGACAATAATAATAGTGCACGTGCATTGGACTAAGCTGGAATCTACAAACATTTAATACATAGGAGAAGACAAGATTATATGGGCTCTTAGTTAGATCAACAATAATGCATATGAGAGCCACTCAACATTTTCATCGTGGTCTTCTCCTCTCGACCCCCAAACGAAAAGAAAAGGAATTCAAAGAAAAATAAAACTATTTACACGGGAAAGCTCCCAACAAGCAAAAGAAGAACGAGAAATATTTTTGGGTTTTCTTTTAATTACTACTACAAGAATGGAAAGTAAACTAGCTAAAAGCTACAAGTATTTTCTTTTGGTTTTTCTCAAGGGTTTTCAAACACATGAGAAGAAAGCAAGAAAATAAAATAAACTAGCATGGATAGTACAATGAAAAAGTATGAACAACGACAACTAGAATGATTGTGTGAACATGAATGTAATGTCGGTGAGAAATATGTACTCCCCCAAGCTTAGGCTTTTGGCCTAAGTTGGTCTAAGCCCATGGATCAAAGTGATCCTCTCTGGTGTACCGAGGAGGGTCCTCGGGGTGCCACTAGTTAGAGAGCTCCTCAGGATCCCACTGATAAATAGACTCCCGATATGGATCAAGAGGTGGCTCCGGCTCAGGGTTCTAGGACTCGTGTCAGCTCCCAGTATGCATAAATGTCCTCGGGCAGGATGAGATACGTGCATGAATGTATGTTAAACAAAGAGGGTGCAGGCAAGGTAATAGTCTCACAATTAGTTTTACCAAATACCAAGTTATACTTAAGTCTCTTCTTCTTATCTTTAACAATAAAATCATGTGCTGCCATACTCTTATAGTCTAAGAAAATAGTGGGCCGCAACTTTTCCTCTTTCTCATAATACCTAATAGGTATCTCAAAGTGTTTAGCAAGGCGTGAAGCAAAGATACCTCCAAAGATGGGGCCCTTTGAACGGTTCACACTCAACCGTTTAGCAACCATGGCGCCTAGACTGAAAGTTGTATCACGAAATAAAGCATGATGCAAAATAGCAAGGTCAGGAGCACTGAGGCCCCCACTGTTCCTGCAACCAATTAAACATATACTAGCAAATATTGCATAGTAATGTAGAACAGGAAAATGTACACTAGTAATCCTTGCATCTGAAACTTTTCTTGTTTCCCCTACAGCAATTTGATCAATAAACTCATCCACATCACTAGGATGTGGTTCCTCGACGCTGCCCTCAAAGGGCAACTTGCAGACCACACAAAAATCATAGAGTGACATCTCCTTAAACTCATCGTATAAATAAAAATCCTCCAAAGGTGGCGATCTTCTAGCATGGAAATGAAAGTTTTGGATGAAAATATTAGTGACTAGGAGATACTGTTCACAGTAGTCAAGGAGGAAGTCGGTGATGCCTGCATTCTCAGCGAAATAATAAAAGTTGTCGTAAATTCCGGCGGCTCTCAAGAATTCATCACAAGGCCATTCACACGGCCGAACCTCTGCGGTGCGAGGGAGATTGTACTTTGGCTTTTTATTCTCTTCATTCTGCTTATCCTTCAAGCTTCGGCTCGAGGAGACTCTCAACAATCTCTTCACCATTTTCTTTCTCTGAAAAATTTCTGAAATTTTTAGTGACTCAAAACAAAAGTGAACCAAACTCAATGATTGATAGCAACTACTCCCACAAGTGCCTAGAGGCTATATCATGCATCAAAACTACTTTAGACCATATAAATTTGACATGCAAGCTCAAGAACAGGGTCACCTCAGCCAAAAAAATGCAATAAATAAAGCACTAGAACAAAAACTAAATGGACCATTGGAGGAGTCACATACCGAAGAACAATCCCCCAAAGCAGTTTTATGAATGGAGCTTTGATCAAGGAGATCTAAAACGGCAGCAAAACAAGCAAGAACACGGGTTTGAGCTATGTGATGATTTTTTCTGGAGGAAGACAAAGTGTGTGGGTACTGGAATAAGTGGACGGGGGACACATGGGGCCCACGAGGTAGGGGGCACGCCCTCCACCCTCGTGACCAAAAGTTGGGTCCCCCTAGTGTGTTCCAAGTGCCATAAATTCTCAAATATTCTACAAAAAAACATACTCAATTTTTAGGGCATTTGGAGAACTTCTATTTTCGGGGTATTTTTTTATTGCATGGATAATTCAGAAAACAGACAGAAAATACTATTTTTGCTTTATCTATTCTAAATAACAGAAAGTAAAAGGAGGGTACAGAAAGTTGTGCCTTCTAACTTCATCCATCTCATGCTCATCAAAAGGAATCCACTAACAAGGTTGATCAAGTCTTGTTAGCAAACTTCTTCCGAACAACATGAAATCGGAGAATATTCGAATAACACTAGGTCACCTCAACGGGGATATGCATGTCCCCAACAATAAGAATATCACATTTCTTTTTGACGGTAGGAAGAGGGAATTCAAAACCTCCAATAGTAATCATTGAAATTTTTCAAATAGAATTGATACTATGAAGTTGAGGTTGTTTCTTCGGAAAGTGTACTGTATGCTCATTACCATTAACATGAAAAGTGACATTGCCTTTGTTGCAATCAATAACAGCCCCTGCAGTATTCAGAAAAGGTCTACCAAGGATGACCGACATACTGTCGTCCTCGGGAATATCAAGAATAACAAAGTCCATTAAAATAGTAATGTTTGCAACTACAACAGGCACATCCTCAAAAATACCGATGGGTATAGCAGTTGATTTATCGACCATTTGCAAAGAGATTTCAGTAGGTCTCAACTTATTCAAATCAAGTCTACGATACAAAGAGAAAGGCATAACACTAACACCGGCTCCAAGATCACATAAAGCATTTTTAACATAGTTTATTTTAATGGAGCATGGTATAGTTGGTACTCCTAGATCTCCAAGTTTCTTTGGTATTCCACCCTTAAAAGTATAATTAGCAAGCATGGTGGAAATTTCAGCTTCCGATGTCTTTCTTTTATTTGTAACAATATCTTTCATATACTTGGCCTATGGATTCATTTTAAGCATATCATTCAAACACATGCGCAAAAAGATAGGTCTAATCATTTCAACAAAGCGCTCAAAATTCTCATCATCCTTTTTCTTGGATGGCTTAGGAGGAAAAGGCATGGGTTTCTGAACCCATGGTTCTCTTTCTTTATCGTGCTTCCTAGCAACGAAGTCTGTCTCATCATAATGTTGATTCTTTGATTGTGGGTTATCAAGATCAACAACAGGTTCAATCTCTACATCATTGTTATTACTAGGTTGATCATCAACATGAACATCATCATTAACATTCACACTAGGTTCATGTTCATTACCAGATTGTGTTTCAGCTTCGGAAATAGAAATATCATTAGGATTCTCAGGTGTGTCAATAACAGGTTCACTAGAAGCATGCAAAGTCCTATCATTTTTCTTTTTCTTTTTCTTAGAAGGACTATGTGCATCAACATTAGTTCTTTGAGAATCTTGCTCAACTCTCTTAGGATGGCCCTCAGGATACAAAGTTACTGGGTCATTTTACCACCTCTAGTCATAACTCTAACAACATTATCATTGTTCTTATTATTTAATTCATTGAGCGGATCATCTTGTGCCTTAAGTACTTGTTCTACTTGAGTGGTAACCATGGAAGCATGTTAACTAATAAGCTTAAGATCACCCTTAACTCTAGACATATGATCACTCAAGTGTTCAACCATATAAGCATTACGTTTCAATTGTCTACCAACATAAGCATTGAAGTTTTCTTGTTTAACAATGAAATTATCAAACTCATCCAAGCATTGACTAGCAGACTTATTACGAGGAATATCACCTTCATCAAATATATAGAGAGAATTTACCTCTACTACCTATGTCGGTTTATCAAGACCGTGTATTTCTTCAATAGGTGGTAAATTCTTAACATCTTCAGCTTTAATACCTTTCTCTTTCATAGATTTCTTTGCCTCTTGCATATCTTCAGGACTAAGAAATAGAACACCCCTTTTCTTCGGAGTTGGCTTAGGAGTTGGTTCAGGAAGTGTCCAATCATCATTGCTCAATATATTATTCAATAGCAATTCAACTCGCTCAACCGTTCTTTCCCTGAAAACACAACCAGCACAACTATCCAGGTGGTTGCTACCTCTTGATCACTGCATTGGTTTTCCCTTGAAGAGGGAAGGGTGATGCAGGAAAGTAGCGTAAGTATTTCCCTTAGTTTTTGAGAACCAAGGTATCAATTCAGTAGGAGGCTCCTCAAAAGTCCCTCATACCTACACAAACAAACAAGAACCTCGCAACCAACGCAATAAAGGGGTTGTCAATCCCTTCACGGTAACTCGCAAAAGTGAGATCTGATAGAGATAATAAGATAAGATAAATATTTTTGGTATTTTTATGATATAGATTGGAAAGTAAAGATGCAAATAAAAGTAGATTGGAAACTTATATGATAAAAGATAGACCCAGGGGCCATAGGTTTCACTAGTGGCTTCTATCAAGATAGCATAAGTATTACAGTGGGTGAACAAATTACTGTCGAGCAATTGATAGAAAAGTGCATAGTTATGAGATTATATAGGCATGATCATGCATATAGGCATCACGTCCGTGACAAGTAGATCGAAACGATTCTGCATCTACTACTATTACTCCACACATCGACCGACTCATGCCTGCATCTAGATTATTAAGTTCATAAGAACAGACTAAGACATTAAGAAAGATGACATGATGTAGAGGGATAAACTCAAACAATATGATATAAAACCCATCTTTTTATCCTCGATGGTAACAATATAATACGTGCCTTGCTGCCCCTGCTGTCACTGGGAAAGGACACTGCAAGATTGAACCTAGAGCTAAGAACTTCTCCCATTGTAAGAAATATCAATCTAGTAGGCCAAACCAAACTGATAATTCGAAGAGACTTGCAAAGATAACCAATCATTCATGAAAGAATTCAGAGGAGATTAAAATATTTCTCATAGATAAACTTGATCATAAACCAACAATTCATCGGATCTCGACAAACACACCACAAAAAGAGTTACATCGAATAGATCTCCAAGAAGATCAAGGAGAACTTTGTATTGAGATTCAAAGAGAGAGAAGAAGCCATCTAGCTAATAACTATGGACCTGAAGGTCTGTGGTAAACTACTCACAACTCACCAGAGAGGCCTTGGAGATGATGTAGAGGCCCTCCATGGTCGATCCCCCCTCCGACGGAGCGCCGATGAAGGCTCCAAGATGGGATATCGCGGATACAGAAGGTTGCAGCAGTGGAAATAGTTTTTCATGGTGCTCCTGGATGTTTTCGGGGTATGTAGATATATATAGGCGAAGGAGGTAGGTCAGAGGAGCCACGAGGGGCCCACGATGGTGGGGGGCACGCGTACCACCCTAGGGCGCGCCTTCCTGCCTCCTGGTCGCCTCGGCTGCTTCTTGACGTCCACTCCAAGTCTCCTGGATTGCGTTTGTTCCAAAAAGATCGCTCCCGAAGGTTTCCTTCCGTTTGGACTCCGTTTGATATTCCTTTCCTTTGAAACACTGAAATAGGCAAAAAAAAAAGACAGCAATTCGGGCTGGGCCTCCGGTTAGTAGGTTAGTCCCAAAAATGATATAAAAGTGTAGAGTAAAGTCCATAAACATCCAAAACTGGTAATATAATAGCATGGAACGATCAAAAATTATAGATACATTGGAGACGTATCAAGCATCCCCAAGCTTAATTCCTGCTCGTCCTCGAGTAGGTAAATGATAAAAACAGAATTTTTGATATGGAATGCTACCTAGCATAATTCTCAATGTAATTTTCTTTATTGTGGCATGAATGTTCAGATCCAAATGATTCAAGATAAAAGCTCATAAAACATAAAAATAGTAATACTTCAAGCATACTAACAAGTAATCATGTCTTATCAAAATAGCATAGCCAAAGAAAGCTCATCCCTACAAAATCATATAGTTAGGCCATGCTTCATTTTCATCACACAAAATGCTCTCATCATGCACAACCCTGGTTTCAGCCAAGCAATTGGTTCATACTTTTTAACGTGCTTCAACTTTTTCAACCCTCACGCAATACATGAGCGCAAGCCATGGACATAGCACTATATGTGGAATAAGGTGGTGGTTGTGAAGACAAAAAGGGAGAAGATAGTCTCACATCAACTAGGCGTATCAACGGGCTATGGAGATGCCCATTAATAGATATCAATGTGAGTGAGTAGGGATTGCCATGCAACTGATGCACTAGAGCTATAAATATATTAAAGCTCAACAAAAGAAACTAAGTGGGTGTGCATCCAACTTGCTTACTCACGAAGACCTAGGGCATTTTGAGGAAGCCCATCATTGGAATATACAAGCCAAGTTCTATAATGAAAAATTCCCACTAGTATATGAAAGTGGCAACATAGGAGACTCTCTATCATGAAGATCATGGTGCTACTTTGAAGCACAAGTGTGGAAAAAAGATAGTAACATTGTCCCTTCTCTCTTTTCTCTCATTATTTTTTTCTTCTTTTTTTCTCTTTCTTTTTTTCTTTTTTTTATTTGGTGGGCTTCTTTGGCCTCTTTTTTATGTATGGGCTTCTTTGGCCTCTTTTATTTTTATAAAGTCTGAATTCTCATCCCGACTTGTGGGGGAATCATAGTCTTCATCATCCTTTCCTCACTTGGTACAATGCTCTAATAATGAAGATCATCACACTTTTATTGATTTACAACTCAATGCTTAGAACAAAATATGACTCTACGTGAATGTCTCCGATGGTGTACCGGGATATGCAATGAACCAAGAGTGACATGTATGAAAAATTATGGAGGTGGCCTTGCCACAAATACGATGTCAACTACATGATCATGCAAAGAGCAATATGACAATGATGGGGCATGTCATAATAAACGGAATGGTGGAAAGTTGCATGGAAATATATCTCGGAATGGCTATGGAAATGCCATAATAGGTAGGTATGGTGGCTGTTTTGAGGAAGGTAAATAATGGGTGCATTATACCGGCGAAAGTTGCACGGCATAATAGAGGCTAGCAATGGTGGAAGGGTGAGAGTGCGTATAATCCATGGACTTACATTAGTCATAAAGAACTCATATACTTATTGCAAAAGTCTACTTGCCCTCGAAGCAAAGTACTACTACGCATGCTCCTAGGGGAAGGGTTGGTAGGAGTTAACCATCGTGCAATCTTGACCTCCACACATAAGGAAGACAATTAAAAGAGCACCCCATGCAACAAATTTGTCACACAACTTTTATCATACGTGACGTGCATGCTACGGGACTTGCCAACTTCAACACAAGTATTTCTTAATTTCATTATTACCCAACTAGCATGACTCTAACATTACCACCTTTATATCTCAAAACAATTATCAAGCATCAAATTGATCATAGTGTTTAATGCACTTTCTATGATAGTTCTTATTATACCCAACTTGGATGCACATCATTCTAGGACCAATTAACCATAGCAAATACCATGCTGTTCTAAAAGACTCTCAAAATAATATAAGTGAAGCATGAGAGATCAACAATTTCTACAAAATCAAGCCACCGCCATGCTCTAAAAAGATATAAGTGAAGCACTAGAGCAAAAATTTTCTAGCTCAAAAGATATAAGTGAAGCACATAGAGTATTCTAATAAATTCCAAATCATGTGTATCTCTCCCAAAAGGTGTTTACAGCAAGGATGATTGTGGTAAACTAAAAAGCAAAGACTCATATCATACAAGACGCTCCAAGCAAAACACATATCTAGACAAAGACGAAAGAGGGGATGCCTTCCGGGGCATCCCCAAGCTTAGGCTTTTGGTTGTCCTTTAATATCTTGGGGTTCCATGGGCATCCCCAAGCTTAGGCTCTTGCAACTCCTTATTCCATAGTCCATCAAAAAAATTACCCAAAACTTGAAAACTTCACAACACAAAACTCAACAGGAAATCTCATAAGCTCCGTTAGTGAAGAAAGAAAAATCACCACATAAGGTATTGTAATGAACTCATTCTTTATTTATATTGGTGTTAAACCTACTGTATTCCAACTTCTCTGTGGTTCATACCCCCCGATACTAGCCATAGATGCATCAAAATAAGCAAACAACACACGAAAAACAGAATCTGTCAAAAACGGAACAGTCTGTAGCAATCTGTAACTTTCGAATACTTATGGAACTCTACAAATCCTACCAAAATAGGAAGTCCTGGGCAATTTGTCTATTGATCTACTGCAGAAATAATAAACTAAAAAGCACGTTTATGTGGTTTATTAAAATTATTCTCGTGCATGCAGAAGTTTCTGTTTTTTAGCAGAATCAAATTAACTATCACCGTAGGTTATCCTATAGGTTCTACTTGGCACAAACACTAATTAAAACATAAAACCACATCTAAACAGAAGCTAGATGAAATATTTATTCAGAAGCAAAAAGCAAGAAACAAAAATAAAATTGGGTTGCCTCCCAACAAGCGCTATCGTTTAACGCCCCTAGCTAGGCATAAAAGCGAGAATAGATCTAAGTATTGCCATCTTTGGTATTCAACTCATAAGTGGCACGCATAATAGATTCATAAGGTAATTTTACTTTCTTCCTAGGAAATTGTTCCATGCCCTTCCTTAATGGAAATTGGAATCTAATATTCCCTTCCTTCATATCGATAATTGCACCAATCGTTCTAAGGAAAGGTCTACCAAGAATAATAGGACATGAAAAATTGCAATCTATATCAAGAACAATGAAATCTACGGGCATATAATTTCTATTTGCAACAATAAAAACATCAATAATCCTTCCAATAGGTTTCTTAATAGTGGAATCCGCAAGGTGTAAGTTTAAAGAGCAATTATCAAAATCACGAAAACCTAGCACATCACATAAAGTTTTTGGAATCGTGGAAACACTAGCACCCAAATCACACAAAGCATAGAATTCATGATCTTTAATTTTAATTTTTATAGTAGGTTCCCATTCATCATAAAGTTTTCTAGGGATAGAAACTTCCAATTCAAGTTTTTCCTCATAAGATTGCATCAAAGCATCAACAATATGTTTGTTAAAGCTTTATTTTGACTATAAGCATGAGGAGAATTCAATACGGATTGCAACAAGGAAATACAATCTATTAAAGAACAATTATCGTAATTAAATTCCTTGAAATCCATAATAGTGGGTTCATTGCTATGTAAAGTTTTGACCTCTCTAATCCCACTTTTACCAAATTTAGCATCAAGATCTAAAAACTCCGAATCATTGGGACGCCTTTTAACTAAAGTTGACTCATCTCCAGTCCCATCATTATCAAGATTGATATTGCAAAACAAAGACTTAATAGGAGACACATCAATAACTTTTAGATCTTCATCATTATTTTTGTGATAACTAGAAGAACACGCTTTTACAAAGCAATCTTTCTTAGCATGCATCCTAGCGGTTCTTTCTTTGCACTCATCAATGGAAATTATCATGGCTTTGAGAGACTCATTGATATCATGCTTAGGTGGGATAGATCTAAGTTTCAAAGAATGAACGTCAAGAGAAATTCTATCCGCGTTCCTAGTCAATTCATCAACTTTAAGCATTTTTTCTTCAAGCAAAGCATTGAAATTCTTTTGAGAGATCATAAATTCTTTAACACTATTCTCAAAATCAGAGGGCATCTTATTAAAATTTCCATAAGAGATGTTGTAGGATTACCACAGTTATTAGAGGAATTACTAGGAAATGGCCTAGGATTAAAGTTTCCTCTATACGTGTTGTTACCAAAATTATTCCTACCAACAAAATTCACATCCATAGATTCATTATTATTCTCAATCAAAGTAGACAAAGGCATATCATTAGGATCAATAGGAGCACTCTTAGTAGCAAACAATTTCATAAGTTCATCCATCTTTCCACTCAAAACATTAATTTCTTCTATCGCATGAACTTTTTTACTAGTAGATCTTTCAGTGTGCCATTGAGAATAATTAACCATAATATTATCTAGGAGTTTAGTAGCTTCTCCTAAAGTGATTTCCATAAAAGTGCCTCCCACGACCGAATCTAAAAGATTTCTAGAAGCATAATTCAATCCAGCATAAAAAATTAGTATGATCATCCATAAATTCAAACCATATGTAGGGCAATTGCGGATCATTAATTTCATTTTTTCCCAAGATTGGGCAACATGCTCATGATCAAGTTGTTTAAAATTCATAATATCGTTTCTAAGAGAGATGATCTGAGCGGGAGGAAAATACTTAGAGATAAAAGCATCTTTGCACTTATTCCATGAATCAATACTAATTTTAGGCAAAGACGAAAACCAAGTTTAGCACGATCTCTAAGTGAAAACGGAAATAACTTCAATTTAACAATATTATTATCCGTATCTTTCTTCTTTTGCATATCACACAAATCAACAAAGTTGTTTAGATGAGTAGCGGCATCTTCACTAGGAAGGCCGGAGAATTGATCTTTCATAACAAGATTCAACAAAGCAGCATTGATTTCACAAGATTCAGCATCATTAAGAGGAGCAATCGAAGTGCTAAGGAAATCATTATTATTGGTATTGGAAAAGTCACACAATTTGGTATTATCTTGAGCCATCGTGACAGGCAATCCAACACACAAGCACACAAGAGGCAAGCGAAAAAGAGAGGCAAACGGGAAAGAGAGGGCGAATAAAACGACAAGGGTGAAGTGGGCGAGAGGAAAACGAGAGGCAAATGGCAAATAATGTAATGCGAGGGAGATGAGTTTGTGATGGCTACTTGGTATGTCTTGACTTGAGCGAAGACCTCCCCGGCAATGGCGCCAGAAATCCTTCTTGCTACCTCTTGAGCACTGCGGGTTGGTTTACCCTTGAAGAGGAAAGGGTGATGCAGCAAAGTAGCGTAAGTATTTCTCTCAATTTTTGAGAACCAAGGTATCAATCCAGTAGGAGGCTCCTAAAAAGTCCATCATACCTACACAAACAAACAAGAACCTCGCAACCAACGCGATAAAGGGGTTGTCAATCCCTTCACGGTAACTTGCGAAAGGGAGATCTGATAGAGATAATAAGATAAGATAAATATTTTTGGTATTTTTATGATATAGATTGGAAAGTAAAGATGCAAATAAAAGTATATGGGAAACTTATATGATAAAAGATAGACCCGGGGGGCATAGGTTTCACTAGTGGCTTCTCTCAAGATAGCATAAGTATTACGGTGGGTGAACAAATTACTGTCGAGCAATTGATAGAAAAGTGCATAGTTATGAGATTATCTAGGCATGATCATGTATATTGGCATCACGTCCGTGACAAGTAGATCGAAACGATTCTGCATCTACTACTATTACTCCACACATCGACCGACTCCTGCCTGCATCTAGAGTATTAAGTTCATAAGAACAGAGTAACGAATTAAGAAAGATGACATGATGTAGAGGGATAAATTCAAACAATATGATATAAGCCCCATCTTTTTATCCTCGATGGCAACAACACAATACGTGCCTTGCTGCCCCTGCTGTCACTGCGAAAGGACACCGCAAGATTGAACCCAAAGCTAAGCACTTCTCTCATTGCAAGAAAGATCAATCTAGTAGGCCAAACCAAACTGATAAATCAAAGAGACTTGCAAAGATAACCAATCATACACAAAAGAATTCAGAGGAGATTCAAATATTTCTCATAGATAAACTTGATCATAAACCCACAATTCATCGGGTCTCGACAAACACACCGCAAAAAGAGTTACATCGAATAGATCTCCAAGAAGATCAAGGAGAACTTTGTATTGAGATTAAAAGAGAGAGAAGAAGCCATCTAGCTAATAACTATGGACCCGAAGGTCTGTGGTAAACTACTCAGAACTCACCGGAGAGGCCTTGGAGATGATGTAGAGGCCCTCCGTGGTCGATTCCCCCTCCGGCGGAGCACTGGCGAAGGCTCCAAGATGGGATCTCGCGGATACAGAAGGTTGCTGCGGTGGAAATAGTTTTTCGTGGTGCTCCTGGATGTTTTCGGGGTACGTAGATATATATAGGCGAAGGAGGTAGGTCAGGGGAGCCACGAGGGGTCCACGAGGGTAGGGGCGTGCCTACCCCCCTAGGGCGCGCCCTCCTGCCTTGTGGCCGCCTCGGCTGCTTCTTGACGTCCACTCTAAGTCTCCTGGATTGCGTTTGTTCCAAAAAGATTGCTCCCGAAGGTTTCATTCCGTTTGGACTCCATTTGATATTCCTTTCCTTCGAAACACTGAAATAGGCAAAAAAATACAGCAATTCGGGCTGGGCCTCCGGTTAGTAGGTTAGTCCCAAAAATGATATAAAAGTGTAGAGTACAGCCCATAAAAATCCAAAACGGGTAATATAGTAGCATGGAACAATAAAAAATTATAGACACGTTGGAGACGTATCAGTGGTCTTTGGAAGCATCGGTTAGTCCATTATAAAAGATATCAAGTATTTTGTTTTTCTTGAGAGGTTGATCAGGCAAAGCATTAAATAATCGGAGAAGCCTCCCCCAAGTTTGTGGGAGACTCTCTTCTTCAATTTGCACAAAATTAAATATTTCCCTTAAGGCAGCTTGTTTCTTATGAGCGGGAAAATATTTTGTAGAGAAGTAATAAATCATATCCTGGGGACTACGCACACAACCAGGAGCAAGAGAATTAAACCATATTTTAGCATCGCCCTTTAACGAGAAAGGAAACAAGTTAAGGATATAATAATAGCGAATTTTTTCCTCATGAGTGAATAGGGTGGCTATATCATTCAACTTAGTAAGATGTGCCTGTCGGCGTTCTGGGAACGGGGGTACCCAAACTTGCCTGCCTGCGGCCTGCGGCGTGGCTCAAGGGGTGGCCTAGTATGGCCCATCTACATCGACACATGCTCAAGACCCTCGCGAGGGGCCAAGCCTCGCGGGGAAGGACGACAAGAGGCTTCCTCAGGCACAGCCTCGTCAGGCTGGCTCGCTAGGAGGCGGAGAGATCAAAGCGGGGTACCTCACGAGGTGCCCATGACGCAAGCCATGATGACCAAGGCCAGGCGGGCGCCAGGCGGGCATCGGCCTGCGCAGAGTCCTTGTTTCCCCTTTGGTGCAAAGGGGGCAAGCGCAGGCAAGGATATCAAGCAAAGGTAACCATTTCTGTGCAACAAGACCAAGACCAGCAGGACGGCAGAACGGAGGTCATCGTGGAGCCCAAGCCAGCGTCATCGTCAGGGTCCTTGACAGGCGAGGACCAACTTTAGTCAGGATAAGTGTACTAGATGTTCCCCTTCAAAATGGCCAATTGTTGGCGCCCTTCCTGCTCAATGTTTCGGAAGAGGCCCGGGGCCTTCGCCTATAAATAGGACTAGCCACCCACAGAGTGGGGGGAGATCTGATCGGATCCGCATCCAAGACACAGAGAGAGTGGCAACTGAACTCGCCTAGCAGTCATCGCCTCAACCAAGAATAGACCCTCGCGAGGCTGTTCTTCCCTTGTACTATTCCTCATCAGCCCCAGAGGCAATCCACACACCACAAACTGGAGTAGGGTATTACACCACAATGGTGGCCTGAACCAGTATAAATCTTGTGTCCCTAGTGTTGTTCTTCGTGTAGTTTAGATCCTAGCGAGGCGGTGAGACATGGGTAGGTTGAGGGTGTGATCTCTGCGTGCACCCCAGTGTTCGAACCTCAAGGGTCTGCCGGAACCCGAAATCCGACATTTGGCGCGCCAGGTAGGGGTGTACCATAATCTGCCTTCCGTCGCCTCGTGTTTTCACCGTCCATCCCATCCATGTCAGACGCATGTCGCGCCCGCGCTGAGCGTCGGGCCGCTCTCACCACTCGCATCGCCCAGATGGCCCCCGTCGGCGGGCGCCCCCATCGTTCCCCGTCGCCTACCATCAAAGCCGCCACCGGCCTGGTGGGGAACGAGCAGCAGGCGTCGTCCCTGCAACCATCAGTGCGGCGAGAAGGCCGCACCGCCACTCCGTCGCTGACTCCGGCCGGCTCCTCGTCCCACGCCCGTCGCGCCCCTGCGGACGCGCACACCGCGTTGCTCCTCGCTCGGGAGCTCCTGCACTACCGTCCCGTCGACGACCTCTACAACGAGTGGCTCACCCGCATCACCGAGCTCGTCAGCGCCGCTGGGGGCTCCCCTGCACCATCCCTCTCGTTGCACCGCGCCCCGCCCTGCACAGGCCACGAAGCTCCGGGGGCGCCTCAGCCGCCTCCCCCTCAAGAAGGCACCCTGGCCCCAAGGCGCATGGCCCCTGGGCGGAACCCACTCCGTCCGGCGCCAGCACAACAAGAGAAGAGCTGCCAAGAGATCCCTCGTGCCCAAGAAGCTGCCCGAGTGCTCCCCGCACCGGCACGACACGAGCGCGCACCTGCCCCGGCGCATCAAGACCTCGCGTTGCACCTGGCCGCAGCGCACAGAGACCCGCAAGATCAAGCTCTCCGTCACCAAAGGGCTCCCATGGCCACTGTAGGCTGGCGTGCCTTCTCCGCCGAGCTGCGCAGCGTGGCCTAGCCAGGCAAGTTCAAGCCGGACCTGCCCCCGCGCTACAATGTCACGGCTGACCCTGCTGAGTTCCTCCAGCTCCATGAGCTGGGCATCGAAGCCGCCAACGGGGACGAGAAGGTCATGGCGAACTGGTTCCCCATGGCGCTCAAGGACGGCGCCCGCACTTGGCTCCTGAACCTAGCTCCAGGCACGATATCCTCCTGGGACGAGATGCGCATCCGATTGATCACCAACTTCCAAGGCACCCGCGACCGGCCACCGGCCATGAGCGACTTGCGCCACATCAAGCAGCAGCCGGAGGATACCCTGCAGAAGTTCATCCAGCGCTTCAACAGCGCTCGCCTTAAGGTCCCCAAGGTGTCTGAGGAGGCCATCATCTCAGCCTTCTCCGACGGCATGCGTGACGTCAAGATGAAGGAGGAGCTCGCGATCCGTGAAGACCTGTGCACCTCCCTGGAGCTGTTCAATCTGGCGACCAAGTGTGCCAGGGCTGAGGAAGGGCGCCTGTCCGTCCTCGAGCTGCCGGCCGCTGACCCAGAAGAGAAGAAGCCCAAGACCAAGGACGTGAAGCGCAAGGGAGCTATCGTGCTTGCAGCAGAGCCAGACACCAAGCAAGGCAGGGATCAGCGTGAGTCATCCAAGGGCAGCCGGTACTGCGTGTACCATGATCTCCACACCCACAACACCAACGAATGCCAAGAGCTCAGAGCCGTGCGAGACATGCGTGCCGGCCGACGCCCCGAGCGCAATGACAGGGGCTATGGCCGAGGAGGAGGAAGAGGCGGAGGACGATGGGAAGACCGTGGCCCTCGCCAAGGATGGCGTGACCGACCTCGCGAGGACCACTGGTAGGACCAGCCTCGTGAGGGAGGTTGGAGGGACCCACCTCACAGGGGGGTTGGAAAGATCAGCCTCGCAAGGATTGCCCACAAGGCAATGTGGGCCTCCCTCCTCTGCCACCACAGCCAAGGAGGAACGAAGACCATCACTAGGACGAGGGGGCTAGAGGCTTCCAGGAGCCGCGCGCAATCGCTTGCATCTTGGGTGGCGCACAAGCCCCAGCCTCTCAGCGCATCTTCAAGCAGTTTGCTCGCGAAGTGAATGCAGTCCTCCCCAAGCTTGAGGCCACACGCCCTCTTAGGTGGTCATCATGCGCTATCACGTTCAGTTCAGCGGATCAGCTCAAGTGCGCGGCCACGGCAGGAGTCCTCCCGATGCTTTGTTCCCTGATCATCAGCAATGTACAAGTCACCAGGACCCTCATCGATGGCGGAGCGGGGCTCAATGTCCTATCCATCAAGACGTTCAACAATCTCCAAGTGCCATACAATCAGCTACAGCCAACCAAGCCTTTCTCAGGAGTCACCGATGGTTCCACGGTTCCGATAGGGCAGGTCCGCCTTACTGTCACCTTCGGGAAGCGCCACAACTACCGCACCGAGCTCATTGACTTCGACGTCGCTCATATCCGCCTGCCGTACAACGCCATCCTCAGGTACCCAGCCCTGGCCAAGTTCATGGCCATGACCCATCACGGCTACAACGTCCTCAAGATGCCAGGAAGCGGCGGAGTCATCACTGTGCCTTGTGAAGAGAGAGACACTGTGTGTTCTCTGGAACGCGCTTTCCAAGCCGCATCGATTGAAGACCCAGATCACAGGAACGGGAGGCCTCCCGAGGCTGCTCCTAAGAAGAAGAAGACATCGCCTGGCCCGACCCCTCGGGAGGTAGGCCCCTCAGGGCCCGCGCCCGTTCAGGGGGCACCTCCTTCTGTCGCACAGGAAGGCGCGCCTAGCGCCCTCCTCAAGCAGGGCTCAGGGGCTCTCTTTTGGAGGGCCATCGACTTTGCTAAGATTACGAGGGAGGCGCTCGGACACCACTTGGAGACGTGCTTTAACGCACGTTTCCCTCAGGAGGAAGAAAGGCAAGGAGGGCTGAGCCCTGAAGAATTCATTAGCGGGATCATTCAGGAGCTGCATGAGTCAAGAGTCATGAGTGGCAGCCGCCGCTTGCCCGCTGTAGCTCCCCATCCAGGCGAGGATGGTGGGTTGCGCGTCTGCATCGACATACCAGGAATCAACCGAGCCGCCTCTCAGGAGCGCCTTTGGCCCTCACGCATGGGGCGCCGCGAAGGCCCACCCCACAGCTATGTTTGCGTGCCTTACGGCCTGCCGAACGTGGCTGCGGTGCGTCAGCGCCTCATGAGGAGAATCTTGGAGGCTCAGGCGGTCAGGCATTACGCAGTCCTGGCAGAGATGGAGATGGTCCGCGTGGAGCCGCCAGTGCCTCCGGAGCCTCCCGAGGCCCCTGGGCCTGGGGGCTCGTGAAGATCGTCTCCCGCAGCGCACGCCGTCCACTACTTCAGCACCCCTCCATCTTCAGCATCATCAGGTGACATCCTTCAAGTTTCATTTTCAGCTGGGAGCGCCCCCCCCCCCCAGGGCTGCATCATTCCCAGGCCGCGTGGGTCCGTCCCTGGGGCGTGTATCCCCTTTAGTTCATGTTTTCTGCTTACTTTATCGGGGGCGCCCCTCGGGCTGCATTATCCCCAAGCTACCCGGGCCAGACCCGGTGGCATGTATCCCTCTCGCGTTTATTCGGGTCGCGCATTTGACCCAGCATTATCATTGTGTGATGCTTGCCTATGGCACCCTTCTTTCTTCATGTCGGCTGCTTGCACGTTAAAGGGGGGGTACCTGAGCATCGCGACTCATGGGCTCTTACTGGCTCTCCAGCTCTCACCCTCTGGCCTTGTCCACGGCATCGCGACCTGGCATACCAGCGACGGCTGAGCCCCGCTCGAGGGCCGGAACCCGAGGACGTAGAGCACCGCATCTAACCAAATCTGCAGGAACACATCACAAGTAAAGGCCCAGAGCCAGGCGCAACCCGCCTTGAGGTAGGGCCCCGCGAGTCCCGCGCTGGCTCACGGGTGCCCAGATACACCTCGCCATGCCCTACCGTGCCAGCCACGTGTCAGGGCGGGGCTGTATACGCCCCGGGGGCTCCTCCCGGAGGGGATCCCCCTCCCACGCACCAGTGGAAGCACCATGCTCCGTGCTGGCTGACGACACTGCCGAGGAGCGGCTATGCCCGTACACATACGGAAGCGCTATGCTCCGCGCTGGTGATAAACAACTGAGGGCGGCCCCCGGCTGCATCAACCTCAGGGAGCCCAGAGCTCAATGTCCGGCCTCATCGTAACGCCTCCCCTCGGGAGTGCCGAGCGAGGGGGCTGGGCACGGGGGCTGCGCCCGGGTCACGCCCAGGCGCACGCCACCCAGCCAGGCCCCTCAGGTCTGGTTCGTCGCACGCTTCTCCCCAAGCGGAGCCAAGGTACGAAGGCCGTTTGAACGTCAAGGGGGACTCCTGAGCATCGCGACTCAGGAGTCTAACTGGTCACGTAGCCCCTCACCCCTTAGTTCCGAAAGGCTAATGACGGTTGAGGTATGCGCGGGGCCGGGCTCTGTCGACGTAGAACGGTAAATTCACCCATGCATCTCACCTCCCTACTTTCTGTTCGTGTGTCAAGGGGGACTCCTGAGCATCGCGACTCAGGAGCCTAACTTGTCACGTAGCCCCTCACTCCTTGGTCCCGTCCTGGTTTCCGGTCGGGGCTAACAGCGGTTGAGGCATGCACGGGGCCGGGCTCTGCCGACATAGAACACAAGCAAGTAGGAAGGAAAAACGCAAATCTCAAGAAATTCAAAAGCAAATATTACAGTCCATAGAGTACTTTGAGAACGCCAAACACAAGTTTAAACGCCTCCATGAGGTAGAATGCATGTTGCAGGGATTAAAAGCAGGACGGAAGCCACGAAGGGGTCACTTTTTGGCGGCGCCATCGCTGGTGACGGTGCTATGCTGGGCAGCTTCGCTTCGGCTTGGTGCTGAAGGCCCGGAACTTCGCCAGAAGAGCCTCCGCGCGACCCTTCACGGCCTCAGCAGTGACGGCGGCAAGCTCGCCGCTCATAGGCTCCAGCAGGCTATCGAGGTTAACGCTGGGGTCGCGGAGGTAGACGTGGGTGAAGACGCGCGTTAGCGCCGCAGAAGAAAGGACGCGTGCCTCAGCCTCAGCCATGGGGCCAAGGACGAGGGAGACATCTTCGAAGGCACGGACCAGGAAGAGAAGAAGCTTGGCGGGGCCCTCCTAGGTGCCGGCCAGCGGGCTTTCTAGGCCGCTGTCATAGAGCGACTTCAGCAGGGTGCGAGCCTTCACCTCCAGCTTCGCGAAGGCCATGCGGTCCTCGGCCAGGACCCGCGCCTTGCCGTCCAGCTCGATCTTCTTCGCCTCCAACGCCTGCTCCAGTGCACCCAAGCAGCCTTGGTGTTCGTCAAGCTCGGCATCCCGGTCCTTGGCGGTAGCCTCGCGAGCCCTCAGGTCTTACCCCTTCCCCGTGGCAAGGGACGAGCCGTTTCTTTGGAGGAAGCGGGACAGGATTCTCTCGGGGGGCCTTCCCCTTCTCTTCGGCAGAAAACCGACGGATCGGTGCCATTGGCTAAGGAAGGAGCAAGGACGAAGAGGAAGACGAAGAATAGCATGAAGAGATGGATTGGAAGGGCTCGTGCCGTTCCAAACATATAGCCGAGGGAGGCCAACCGTCGGCCTCCACGATCATAGGTAATCATGACCCATTTTGCATGCAGGGACTTGTCAAATCGTGCAGCTACCGAGGCGTCGTGGGGGAGCCAGGACGCCTACGTCCAATCAACCGCCACGCGGCACCCAAGGCCGCAGGCTATTGGGGCCCGCGGTGCTTTACACTTGCCTCTTTGCTTCTCTACTAAGCCAAGTCCAAGCGCGCCTTGGGCCCAGGGGCTACTGTCGGCGTTCTGGGAACGAGGGTACCCAGACTTGCCTGTCTGCGGCCTGTGGTGTGGCTCAAGGGGTGGCCCAGGACAGCCCATCTACATCGACACATGCACAAGACCCTCGCGAGGGGCCAAGCCTCGCGGGGAAGGACGATAGGAGGCTTCCTCAGGCACGGCCTCGTCAGGCTGGCTCGCGAGGAGGCGGAGAGATCAAGGCATGGTACCTCACGAGGTGCCCGTGACGCAAGCCGTGACGACCAAGGCCAGGCGGGCGCCAGGCGGGCGCCGGCCTGCGCAGAGTCCTTGTTTCCCCTTTGGTGCAAAGGGGGCAAGCGCAGGCAAGGGTATCAAGCAAAGGTAACCATTTCGGTGCAACAAGACCAAGACCAGCAGGACGGCAGAAGGAGGTCATCGTGCAGCCCAAGCCAGCGTCATCGTCAGGGTCTTTGGCAGGCGAGGACCAACTTTAGTCAGGATAAGTGTACTAGATGTTCCCCTTCAAAATGGCCAATTGTTGGCGCCCTTCCTGCTCAATATTTGGGAAGAGGCCCGGGGCCTTTGCCTATAAATAGGACTAGCCACCCACAGAGTGGGGGGAGATCTGATCGGATCCGCATCCAAGACATAGAGAGAGTGGAGACTGAACTCCCCTAGCAGTTCATCACCTCAACCAAGAACAAACCCTCGCGAGGTTGTTCTTCCCTTGTATTGTTCCTCATCAGCCCAGAGGCAATCCACACACCACAAACTGGAGTAGGGTATTACACCACAATGGTGGCCTGAACCAGTATAAATCTTGTGTCCCTAGTGTTGTTCTTCGTGTAGTTTAGATCCTAGCGAGGCGGTGAGACATGGGTAGGCTGAGGGTGTGATCTCCGCATGCACCCCAGTGTTCGAACCTCAAGGGTCTGCCGGAACCCGAAATCTTACAGTGCCACAACAGTTTCAGATTCATAGCCATGGAAAGGATCAGATTCAACAAAAGTAATTAACTCAGGATCAAAAAAGAATTCATAATCCTTATCAGTAACACAGATAGGTGAAGTAGCAAAATCAGGGTCATATTGCATTCTAGCATTCAAAGACTTTTCTTTCAGCTTAGCTAACAGTTTCGTAAGATCATATCTATCATTGCAAGCAAGAAAGTCTCTAGCAGTTTCTTCATCCATAACATAACCCTCAGGTACAACAGGCAATTTATATCTAGGGGAGAAACTTCATCATCAGTTTCATAAATATCATCAATTTCAATAATTTTATTCTCTCTAACCCTAGCAAGTTGTTCGTCAAGAAATTCACCTAGTGGCACAGTATTATCAAGCAGAGAAGTAGTATCATTATAAGCATCATACATAGCATAAGTGGCATCATCAATAACATGCGACATATCAGAATCAATAGTAGCTATAGGTGTCGCAAGTTTACTCAAAACAGAAAGTGAATCAAGTGCAGAGCTAGATGGCAGTTCCTTACCTCCCCTCGTAGTTGAAGGAAAAATCTTTGATCTTTCATCTTTCAAATTCCTCATAGTGATCACCAGATATAAATCCCAAGTGACACAAAGAATAGAGCTCTTGATGCGGACATAGCTATCATAAAAACGTCTACAAATATTGCACGGCAAATAAAAGACTAGGTACTTTTGTTCCTCGGTGCATGTGGTTTAACTACTAAGAAGTTGATATTGCCTTCATGTTATGATCTGCTTGTACTCAGGAACAAAGGTGTTGGAGAGAGGACAAGAGAAGATTACAAGGATCTAGATGCATGCACAGAATCAACCGAGGCATACATATTGCATGTTATGTGCTCAATGTTCCAAATACAAGACAAGAGAAAGAGGACTGGGCTTAATGGACTAGAGCCACGTACACACTAGCCCATCTCATTAATTAATGAAGGGATTCGGTCAACTTGTGGGCCGGCTGGTGATTCCTTCGACTGTACGTACCTGTCCATATTGGACACGACTGCATGCAGTACCGACCGTCAATGGCGGCGCCATATTCAATAAATACTTAGCCTTTGTTAGGGTTTAGACTCCGGTTTTGTTTAGAGAAGTTTAGCTATTGCTACTTTTATTTGTCTTCGCTCGTAGCGGCTAGTGCGACCGTCAAGACATCCTATCGGAACCCCATCTTGTGAGATTAATTCCATCTAGCATATTCGCAATTTTGAGATTGCTTGGCTATTATTTTCTTGCATGTTCTTCGATTTGCTTGCAGGGAAAATCCTTCGTGGATAGGTCGATCGCGCCGTTGGCTCAGTCAATAATGTCGTGGAGTTGGTTCAGCGATTGCCGTAGATATCAGTCATGTACGGTTCTCCCTGTACGGTTGGTAGCCGGATTGTGAGGGTCAAGTCCCACCCAAAATCGTAGTTATCTCCCTCTCACCAAAAGATCGGGTCCCCAGTTCACATCAAGTGGTATCAGTTTTCAGGTTCATCGGTGAGAGATTTGCAGTTTTAATAGATTAGATTTTTCTGTCCTAATACAACAAAAGCCAAAAAAATAGATTAGTTCATCCGCTGCACCTATCTTTTAGCCTTTAGCAATTTTTGCATCTAGTATTTGTGTAGTTGAATTTTTGGTTGCATTCATCTAATACTAGTGCTGGTTTAGATTCGTTTGAGAAAAAAATTGTCTACTAGACCGAACTTGTATTTGTCCATTGTATCTTCTGCTGCTAGATCGTCCGTACTCTGAAACAAGAAAAAGAGATTGCATCAGTTTGTTTATAGTTTTGTCGATTTGTGCGTGCAATCCAAGGTCCCATCAGTCAAAGTCCGTCCTGTCCGTCGCTCGTCTGCCACCACCGCCTGTCCGCCTCACACGCATACAAGTTTGTTTTTGTGCCGGCCGCACGCGTCCTGCACCTGCTCTCCCCTGTACGCAGCCTTGCATCCATGTTTCTCTGCCATAGTGCGCTGCTACATCACCGTTTGGAGTTATCTAGCGTTCTATTACTCTATGATCTCAAGTAGTAGTAGGACACAATCCTGTATCTTGTAGTAGCACTTGATTCTGTAGCATCCTTTATCTTCTGTCCTGAATATTTGTTGGTAACGGCCTAGTAAAATAAAAAGGAAAGAAAAAAAGAGACAGAAAAGAGAAGAGAAAAGGAAAAAAGAAGTTAACAAAATCAGGCCGGCTAGCATCCCTTTTGAACTGTTCTTTTCTAATTGCTACTCAGGATATTATTTTTGCTGCTACTTGACCGCTACTCCATCAATCATCTATTTTTGAGTTTTGATATACACTGCGTTTATACCTTACTTATATCCAGCTTTTAGAGCTAATCATATTTTGATCGGTTTTCACATTCATTTGATTTAGTATCTGGGCTTAGATTGTTTTCTCTCTTACTAGTCGACTGCCAGCACTAGTTAGGAGTTTGAGCAATTATTCAACTTGCATTGCTTTTTGGTAAATTGTGCCACTGATATTGTGAGTTGAGAAACCTTTGCCAAGCTACACTTTTTCCTACCAATAAGTACAGGTCCCGACACTACTGATTCCTGGTTATCGCTCCATCCAATCTTCATCGATCGTTTGAAGCCAACACCAACACACCGATCACCACCTGTTGCATTGGTAAGAACAAGTAAGAATTTGATACTAAGCTTGAGATTGGACGAGCTGCGGACTACACGCCCCGTCAACAATAACGATGTTCCTCACAATTCCACGGGTGTTGCCGCTACTTCACAAGCTCGACGTCTGCCCATGGGTCATCCACAGCACCCCGCTACTGCCACCAATGCTGTCACCATAAACCAGCACCCACAAATTCCTCCTCACGTCCACGAGCTACCTGGGGACAACTACGAGGATTATTCTGGTGACACCGAAGACGACCAAATGGTCAACAACCACAATGACCGTGCTCATCGACAATTGCGTTTCAACCGCCAAGGTATGGCACGAGGTCCACACAGGTATGATGTTCGAGATTACGACCACTCTAGTGCTAAAACTAAATTTACTATGCCTGCTTTCAATGGTAAATATAATCCAGACGTTTATCTTGATTGGGAACTTTCAGTTGAACAAAAATTTGCATGTCATGATATTCCTGAGAACCAAAGAGTTAGGGCAGCCACTAGTGAATTTACAAACTTTGCTTCTATGTGGTGGAGTGAATATTGTCGTATTAATGCGAACAATATACCTGCTACTTGGGATGCTTTAAAACGAGCTATGCGACAATGTTATGTTCCTTCATATTTTCTCGTGATAAGCTAAATGAATTGCAACGTTTAAAACAAGGTGGTAGTTCTGTAGAGGATTATTATCAAGAATTGCAAATTGGCTTAGTGTGATGTGGATTAGTTGAAACCGAAGATGCTATGATGGCTAGATTTTTAGGTGGTTTGAATTGTGATATTTAGGATATATTGGACTATAAGGAGTACAATTCTATTACTCGGTTGTTTCATTTTGCTTGTAAAGCTGAAAGGGAAGTACAGGGACGACACAACAATGGACGAGGTAATTTTTCTGCAGGTCGCCGCTCATCATGGACACCCTCTCCTACTGTTCCGTCCACTACTGAGTCAACACCACCTATCTGGAACAATGGCACACACCCTTCAAGTTCAAAATTAGCTCGACAATCATCCGAGGCTTCGAAAGCAATTTCTGTAGCACCCACCACTTCATCTGGACGCACAAGGGGCATGAAGTGTCATATATGCAAAGGTGGTGGACACTTGATGAAGGACTGTCCAAATAAACGAGCATTCATTGTGCGGGAAGATGGTGAGTACTCCTCTACTAGTGATTTGGATGAAGATACTCGTGTTATTCTTGCCACTAATAATGCAGGTGATCCTAAGGAGCATGACACAGAGGAGATACATATTAATGCTGATATGGCAGATCAGTGCCCAAGCCTTGTAACCATGCGGCTACTTAGTTCTCAGGTGGGGCATTCCAAGTTACACCAACGCCATAATCTTTTTTAAACTAAGTTTGTTGTCAAAGGGCATTCAGTTTGTGTGATCATTGATGGTGGGAGCTGCAATAATTTGGCAAGTATGGAGATGGTCGAGAAACTTAGCCTCAGCACTACAAGACACCCCCATCCATATTACATCCAATGGTTCAATGATTGTGGTAAGTTGAAGGTAACACGTCGTGTGAGAGTACATTTTACACTTGGTTCATATCATGATCATGTTGACTATGATGTCGTACCTATGCAAGCTTGTTCCTTATTGTTAGGTCGACCTTGGTAATACAATAATAGTGTCACCCACCATGGAAGAACAAATTCATATATATACTCTCGTGTTTGAAGGAAAAAACATTAACTTGCTTCCCATGAGTCCCGATGAAATAATAATTGATGGGAAAGCTAAATCAACGGATCATACTACACATAATATGCTTGCTATCAATTCTGAAATTTTTCCGTTGAGTGTTCCAACTTCTAAACTGGACATACCACATGCTTAGATAGTTTGTTTGCATCCCTGTCATTCATATATATACTCTATGTGGGATAAAATGACTTGTTTACTTGGTATTTTTATGTTGCCTCATGAGAGTATTTATCATGATATTTGTTACGGTGTTACACTTTTGCCTGTCCCTCATGAGCTAACACCTATGAAAGAACATATACATGCTGCACCTACTTTTGCCTTGCGCTATTGTAAGTGCATCTAGTGCCACCCCTAGTTGGTTTTGGAGTATTGACGACAAAGTTGGTTGAGGGACTAATGCGTTTGTGAGAATTGCAGGATAACGCAGGTAGTGTCCCTCATTGATTCGGTTTACCTACCGGAGATGACCCCTAAAAATGTATGAAGACATTGACGACAATGGTGGTATGAGAAGATATTCATATTGAAGACTATGACATGAGAAGGCATTGCATGAAGACTATGGAGCACGAAGACTGTGTAGTTTCGTTGTTTCCTTTTCTTCTTTGTTGAGTCATAGGAACCACCGTACTGTTAAGTGGGGTCCAAGTGAACTAAGTCAGAGTGACTGAAGTGATGCTCAACCCAAATCCTATGTCTTCGAGCGAAGACAATGAGAGCAAATCTTATCCAGAGTTGGATGAGTCAGCTTTGCTTGTAGCCCAAGTAAAGTTGCCGTGTGTGTTTGAAATCTGACCGTTGGAACACGTGTCAGTTCCTTAGTGACCCAGGGTCATTTCGGACAAATCAGGTCGGGTTGCCTAGTGGCTATAAATAGCCCACCCCCTACACCATAAATTGGTGGCTGCTCAGAGTTAATATACGGCTTTTGTCGTTTGAGAGCAACCCACCTCGAAGCTTTTGAGAGAGAGAAATCCTTGCGAGGACAAAGCCCAAACACCCAGAGCCAAAGAGTGTTAGGCATCACTGAAATCTTTCTGTCTGTGTGACCTGAAGACTTATTACACTTGAGGACTATGCATCCTCCAGCCGGTTAGGCGTCTCGTTCTAAGCATCCAAGAGTCATTGTGGATTGCCGGGTGAACGGGGTCTGTGAAGGTTTGGAAGTCTACCTTGAAGACTTACCAGAGTGATTGGGCGAGGACTAAGTGTCCTTAGCTCAAGGGGAATAAGGTGAAGACACGGTCTTCTGAGTTGAATCTCAGCCTCCCTAACCAGAAGTACAGTTGTCACAGCAACTGGAACTGGTCCAACAAATCCTGTGTCTTCAACAAGCAACTGGTTCTATCTCTTCCCTCCTTACTTTGAGTTTGTCTTCGTGAAGTCATTGCTTATCGTCTTATCTGATTGACTTCATTGCCTGACTACTATTGTTGATTGGCTTCATACTATCTTCCATCCTGATCCTACTACCTAGCTGCTATTAATCTTCGAACGTTGATGCTATTGCATACTTGATTATGGCTTGCTTGTTGTAGTTTATCTTTCGCTGCATATCAATTAGGTTGTTTCTATTGTTTGTCTTCGAAACTTCCAACTTTTGAAGACTTTCATAAAAATCGCCTATTCACCCCCCCCCCTCTAGTCGATAACTAGCACTTTCAATTGGTATCAGAGCAAGGTACTCCCTTGTTCTGTGTGATTCGGTTTAACCACCTGGAGTTTAGCTATGTCGACTGCAGGGATAATCAAAGTCTCCGCTGCTTGCCCCGTGTTCGATGGAACAGAATATCCCTACTGGACGAATAAGATGCGCATGCATCTTGAAGCCATTGATGTCGACCTCTGGTATGTCGTCAAGAATGGCGTTCCCAAAATTGGTGAAGGTGTCACCCCTACTGATGTCAAGAAGTTCATTCAACTGGACTCGACTGCAAAGAACATCATCTGTGGTCATCTGACCAAAGTACAGTATGGCCGTGTGAGTGCTCTGGAAACGTCAAAGCTAGTCTGGGACTGGCTGTCCAAGGTCAATGAAAGCGTCTCTACACAGAGAGACCAGAGGATTAGTTTTCTTCACAATCTCTTCAATCGCTTCAAGAGAAACGACAATGAAAATGTCCAGCTCACGTTTGATCGCCTCACCGACATCACAAATGAGCTTCAGGCTCTCGGCGCCACTGAGATCACCAAGCATGAAATTGTCAAGACACTGCTGAGATCACTTGACACCTCCTTTGACACCCTTGCCCTCATGATACAAGAACGTCCTGACTTCAAGACACTCGATCCGTCTGATATACTTGAGAGGCTCAACACACATGAGTTCCAGCTTTCTGAGAAAAGAGATATCGATGGCCCCAACTATGGCCGAACTCGTGCTTTGAAGGCAAAAGCTGTTTCCTCATCTGAAGAAGAAGAATCTGACTACGGTTCTGACGATCCTGAAGACATTGGAAGGGAGCTTGCTATGCTTGTGAAGAAGTTCCAGAAATTCACCAAGAAGAAGGGCTTCATAAAGTCTTCACGATCCAGTTCAAGAAATGATGAAGCTTCCACTCAAGACAACAAGAAGAGAACATGTCACAAGTGTAAGAAGCCTGGGCACTACATCTCTGAGTGTCCTCAATGGGACAATGAGAAGAAGAAGAAGAAGAGCAAGGATTATGACTCTGATGACAAGAAGAAGAAGAATCTTCGAAGTCTTCTTCCAAGTCCTCATCAAGGTCTTCATCTCACAAGAAGAGCTCATCTGGCAAGGCTCGTGCTTTTGTTGGCAAGGAAATGGATTCAGAGGAGGAGTCTGCATCTGAAGAGGCAGAGGTGGAATCTGAAGCTGAGTCCGACTCTGGCGTTGCAAGTCTGGCTCTGGCCACAGCCTACGTCGCAAAGTCCATCTTCAACACTGAAGACAATGACTCCCACACCAACGCTGATGATGACAAGGACGATCTTGCTCCCACCTACTGCTTCATGGCACGCGGTGCCAAGGTAAAATCGTGTGATGCTTACTTTCAAACATCAAGTGAAGATGACTCTGATTGTGAATCTAAACCCAGCTACAAAACACTTGCTAAAATTGCTACTGAACAACAGAGGGCTATGGAACATACTCAAAAACTGTTAGACAAAAGCGATGACCTGTTGGACGTGGAAATGACACGTTCACAGTCCTTAGTTGAAGACACAAAAAATCTTCATGCTAAGTATCAAGAACTTGAAAGTCTTCATGAGACGCTCTCAACCACTTATGAAAAGCTCTCCTATGATTATCTTCAAAGGAAGCAAGAGCTTGAGAAACTGAAAGTGACTCATGAAGATCTTCAAAAAGAGAATGAGTCACTTCGCGCTCAACAGATCAGTCCCGCTCAGGATGAATTTGAACCACCATGCTTAAAATGCATTGAGCGTGATAACGCTACCTCTATTGCTGAATGTTCCACTGCTGCTACTGTTGCTCTGTCTTCAACTACTGATGTGGTAACTGACCCCTCTTCTAAGGATACCACTACTATTGCTGATGAAAATGCTAGGCTGAAGACATTGCTTGAAACAGGGATGTATAAAAGTCTGAAAGGGCATCAGACACTTTGTGATGTCCTCAAAAAGCAGATTCTGAACCGAAACCCTAGGAAAGAGGGTGTTGGGTTCGAGAGGAAAATGAATGCTGATGGTTCCTACTGGAAGCCTGAGCAGTATCCCAAAACCACATGGGTTGCTGCAAAGGAACCTTCAGTGGATCCATCTACCTTATCTGGATTTACCTGTGCTAATCCTATTATCATTGATGAATCCTTTGATGCAAACTATAAACTGTTCAAAAATCAGAATGGTGAAGTGTTTGCCAGGTATATTGGTACTAACTGCAGGAATGGACCTCCTATGAAGAAGATCTGGGTTCCCAAAAGCTGCCTTGAGAATCTTCCAGTGAATGTCATCATGACACCACCAGGGAAGAAGACAAACCCCAGACCAAAGGCATCATATGGTCCAACGGCTACTTACGAACACAGGACTCACTTGAGTCACCCTAACGCCAATGTTTTGTAGGGAAATCATACTCAGACTCATGAATATGAGCGTGTGTCTTCAAATCACTATGTTCATAGAACTAAGAACTTTTCTGCTTATTCACATGAGTATTATTCATCTCCTGCAAGTCTATTGGATAGGGCTTCAAAGCCGAAATTCTCAGATGCTGCACTTAGACTCATTGCTTCTAAGCCACCCCTGAAAATGTGGGTGGTGAAGAAGAATTAAATCTCTTTTGCATAATGTGGTCTCCAGCCAGCAATCAATGGCGTCCGATATAATTGCTGGGGACCTAAAACATAAAGGGACGCATGATAAAATGGCTTACTATGTATTCCACATATGAATCACTTACCTGTCATACTGTGTGCTAACTTTCATCTATGCTGTGATAATCCATGTATTCAACAACTGCTTATGCTTCACAACATACCTTGTGAAGCCTATCCTCCTAACTGCACTGTAGGGCATGTCACCAAAAGCTTCAGAATGGATTATTGACAGCGGATGCACTAATCATATGACTGGTGATCAAAGTCTTCTCATGGACTCAACCTTACATCCATCCGACAAGAGTCAAATCACATTTGCTGACACTGGTAAAGGCAAAGTATTGGGTCTAGGTAGAGTTGCAATCTCAAAGGATCAACACATGGATAAAGTGATGCTGGTTGAATCCCTTGGATTCAACTTAATGTCTGTCTCAATGCTTTGTGACTTAAATATGATTGTGATATTTGGAAAATATCGTTGCCTTGTACTAATGGAATCTGACAAATCTCTAGTCTTTGAAGGGTATAGGAAAGGTGATCTATACATGGTAGATTTCTCAGCAGGTCCAAAACTTGCCGTATGTCTTCTTGCAAAAGCTTCAGAATGCTGGCTCTGGCATCGAAGGATGGGGCATGCAGGCATGAGGAACTTGCACACTCTCGTCAAAAAGAAGCATGTCATAGGCATCGAAGGTGTCAAGTTCAAGAAAGATCATCTATGTGGTGCCTGCGAAGCTGGAAAGATGACAAGGGCCAAGCATTCTTCGAAGACAATCATGACAACATCTCAACCCTTCGAGCTGCTGCACATGGACTTATTTGGACCTACCCACTACTCCACCCTCACAACAACGGCGTGTCTCTATGGCTTCGTCATTGTTGATGACTACTCAAGATACACATGGGTGCACATAATTCTCTACAAGACTGAAGTACAAGATGTCTTCAGATGATTCGCCAATCGAGCAATGAACAACTATGGCGTCAAGATCAAGCATATCAGAAGTGATAACGGCACTGAATTCAAGAACACCGGCCTTGATCTTTATCTGGATACAATGGGAATCACTCATGAATTTTCTGCTCCATACACACCACAGCAAAATGGCATTGTTGAGCGCAAAAACAGAACTCTTATTGAGATGGCTCGCACAATGCTCGATGAGTACAAGACACCAAGAAAGTTCTGGCCTGAAGCCATTGATACAGCTTGTCACATCATCAACCGTGTCTACATCCATAAGCTTCTGGGCAAAACATCCTATGAGCTCCTCACTGGCAAGAAGCCAAATGTCAGCTACTTCAGAGTCTTTGGTGCTAGGTGTTGGATCAAGGATCCCCATCACAAGTCAAAATTTGAACCCAAAGCTCACGAAGGCTTCATGCTTGGCTATGGAAAGGATCCGCACTCTTACAGAGTCTTCAACCTCTTCCACTACAAAATCGTTGAAACAGTGGATGTGCGATTTGATGAAACCAATGGTTCACAAAGAGAAATTCTGCCAAGTACACTTGATGAAGCTCCTTCCTGTGAATCTATCAAGTTGATGGGAACTGGTGAGATCATGCCCTCTGAAGCACATCCTAAAGAGGAACTTATCATTTCTGCACCAAACCAACCTGAAGACAATGCTCAGACCGAAGACAATACTTCCAATGATGACAATGATCAGCATGAGCAAGGTCTTCGTCTAGTTCATCCTCGTGTTGCAAATGAAGTACAAATTGAGAAGATAATTGACAGCATCAATGCGCCTGGTCCGCTTACTCGCTCAAGAACAACACAGTTAGCAAATTTCTATGGGCATTTCTCATTTGTGTCAATATCAGAACCCAAGAAAGTTGTTGAAGCTTTTATGGAACCTGAATGGATTCAAGCCATGCAAGAAGAACTTCAACAGTTCAAGCTGAATAATGTTTGGGAACTTGTCAAGCGACCTGACCCTCGCAAGCATAACATTATAGGAACAAAATGGATATATCGAAACAAGCAAGATGAGCATGGTCAAGTCATCAGAAACAAAGCACGTCTTGTGGCTCAAGGATATACTCAAGTTGAAGGAATTGACTTCGATGAAACATTTGCTCCTGTTGCTAGGCTTGAAGCCATTCGCATACTGCTAGCCTATGCAAATCATCACAACATCTTGCTATATCAAATGGATGTAAAGAGTGCATTTCTCAATGGCAAGATTGAAGAAGAAGTATATGTTGCACAACCACCTGGCTTTGAAGATCCAAAACATCCTGATATGGTGTACAAACTCAACAAAGCACTGTATGGCCTTAAACAAGCTCCTCGCGCTTGGTATGATACAATCAAAGACTTCCTGAAAAGTAAAGGCTTCAAACCGGGATCCCTCGATCCCACACTATTCACGAAGACATATGATGGTGAACTGTTTGTGTGCCAAATATATGTTGATGACATAATCTTCAGCTGCACCAACCAGAAGTACAGTGATGAGTTTGGGTACATGATGCAAGAGCAATATCAAATGTCCATGATGGGAGAGCTGAAGTTCTTCCTTGGTCTTCAAATTTGTCAACAAAGAAATGGCATCTTCGTATCTCAAGAAAAATATCTCAAAGATTGCCTGAAGAAGTTCGGCATGCAAGATTGCAAAGGTTACACGACGCCAATGCCAGCCAAACATCATCTTGGTCCCGACGACAATGGTAAAGAGTTCGATCAAAAGGTATACCGCTCCATGATTGGTTCTTTGCTTTATTTATGTGCATCTAGGCCAGATATTATGCTTAGTGTTTGCATGTGTGCTCGATTCCAAGCGGCACCAAAGGAATCGCATCACTTAGCAGTGAAGTGAATTCTTAGATATTTGGCTTACACCCCAACACTCGGATTATGGTATCCAAAGGGCTCAAGGTTTGATCTGGTTGGATTCTCGGATGCTGATTATGCTGGTGGCAAGGTGGATCGCAAGTCAACATCAGGCACATGTCATTTTCTTGGTCGATCACTTGTCTGTTGGTCTTCAAATAAGCAGAACTGTGTATCACTCTCAACTGCTGAATCTGAATACATTGCTGCTGGATCCTGTTGTGCTCAGCTTCTGTGGATGAAGCAAACTCTCAAGGACTATGGCATCGATCTGAAGCAAGTCCCTCTCTTCTGCGACAACGAAAGTGCCATCAAGATTGCCAACAATCCAGTCCAGCACTCGAAGACAAAGCACATTGAAATACGTCATCACTTTCTCAGAGATCATGTTATGAAGAAAGATATAGATATCATGCACGTCAACACTGAAGAGCAACTGGCAGATATCTTCACAAAGCCCTTGGATGAGAAAAGGTTTTGCAAGTTACGGTGTGAGCTAAATATCTTGGAATCCTCGAATGTCCTGTGATCAGGCACACATCCTAACACTTATGCATGTTGATGACTTAGATGTGCAACACACGAAGTAATGTATATCTTCAATCAATGAAGATTTACACTCTGAGTGTGAATACGATAACATGGAAATTGACTTCGGAGCGCCACGATAATTGTGCGCCGTGTCTGGGTCTAATAATTCCTATACGGTGGGTAACGCCACCACCAAATTTCTCTGTTTGAAGTGTTTCACTCATGGCGTTATTTTGCAAAGATTTCGCATTTGGTTTGTCTTCATTTTCAATTTATCTTCGTGATTTTTGTGCGCTATAGTGATTTGATTGCATATATATGTATACTAGCGTTCTGTCCTCTACAGCATTCACTTATAGCTATGTCTTCAAGTTGAATCTTTTGAACTAAGTGAATGTGATCGGACCCTAATCTCTCTATGCTTACTATCTCAAACTCTATCTGTCCAAATCATATGCATTCTATTGAAACTGTTGAATGTCTTCTGCATCCTTGTCAGCAGAAGACACAGAGACAAAACATCAAGTCCTACTTAAATGAATCATCTAAATTGTCGATATCCGGAGAAGCCGGAACGAACATCCGACATACTTGGCGGGCGTGGGAACGTGGGACAATACTAAGTATGTTGCATGCTTGCCACGTACCCCTCAGATGTGAACCGCCAGGGGCACCAGCATAATTGTGCTGTGTCTCTCACCTACTTATAAATGCTTGTCCCCTGCGGTAAAGAAATCCTTCTTCCACCTCTCCACCTCCGTCAAAACCCTAGCGCCACCGCTAGCTCGCGACGACGCCGGCGACGAAGCGCTTAGCTGTCGCGACTTCTCCGACGTTGTCCTCTCCGCCGTCGCCGTAGGTGTCCTCCGTCGCCAAGTTAGGGCACGGTGGACTGAACTGCTCGGTCTCTCATTCTTCCCATCTAGCAGTTCGTCGTGCGGTAATTATAACTCTATTTTTACCACCTTTTTGATCTTCATAGATTCATCCTACTTACCGAAAGTGGTTTCTGCCTACTCAATGTTAGATCTATTCTATCTGCATCTCATAATGCCTAGTCTATTCACTTAGATTTCCTATCTAGTTTGATTCCTCACTTGTACTTATTCATGGATTGGTACAAATCTGGAACCAACTCACCACATATAATTGAATGTCTTCGCATCATGAGGTCAATGTCTTCAAACTGATTTATCTTCAAAATCTTCTGAGAATGCATATGACCTCTTCCCCTTCCCTCGCATCTCTAATGCTGTCACAGGTACATGTCCGTGGGAGAATCCCTTGGTTCTCATAGTCTGCATTCGTTTGCAGAATACTTACAGCATCATATCAATTCTCCTGAAGCCAGTTCCTGCTTGACCAGCAAGCGCAAATCTCTGAAGCCTCTGAACGTATTGAAGCCATTCAGCTTGAAGTTCATGGCTGCAGAAAAATCAGCAAGGAAGGGTGGTAGACAGCGTCGTGGGGGAACTTCGAAGGATCTGCCTAAGGATCTGGCAGAAATGTATAAAACAGATCCTGAAGAAGATTACAATCAACGCAAGACTCGAATCCAATGGATTCGACGCTATTGGGCTGAACAGTGGTACAAGTATAGGTTCGTCACCCAGGAGTACGCAGAGAAATATGCTATCAAGAGCCCTTGGGGTGATATTCTCTACCGAGGCCTTCCCCCCAAGAACAAAGCTGAAGCCATTGCGCAAGAATTCTATCCTTGCATGGTCCGTGGGCCACAGCCTAAAGAAGCTGACCCATCATCATTGCTCTGGTGTCACAACGACAATCTCTTCAAGCGTAACTTCCAGTTTGCTATGTCTTCAGCAAAGGAAAACAAGAAGTCGTGGGGATTAGACTTCAATCCTGGTCCCTCTGCTCCCCGTGAGGATGGGACACATGAAGCTGAAGAGAATAGAATTGGCCCCTTTGCAAACCTTGATGGTCTCATCTCCTACGTCTTGGTTCATGGTGCCAGAGTGGATCATCCCAACAATGATGCTGATTCTGATGAAGCCCCTGCTCCTACTCCAAGGCCGAAGAAGCCAAAGAAGGTTAAGGTTACATCATCAGCCGCACCTCCAAAAGCTTCTCATGTGAAGCCATTGGCCACTGCACCTCCTGAAGCCAGTGTGCAGTCTGAAGATCAATCTCGTATCTCCAAGAAGACGGAGAAGAAAAGACAACTTGTCAGGCATACTGCTCAAGCTCTGACTCCTGCTGCTATTCTGCGTGAAGAACCCATTGATCTATCAAGTGATGAAGATCTTGCGGATGATGCTCTTGAGCAGCTGATAAAGAGCAAGGAAGAAGCAGAAATCTTCAACAACTTGCCTCTCTTTGATGTGGCCATCATCCACAATTTCATTGATGAGTGGTTCAACACCCCAAACGTCAGCTTTGAAGATTTACAGCTTCCAATTGACCTCAGCGTCTCTTTCAATGGCGCCATTGCTTCTGAGCTGGCTCTCGCTCAGTGAATCGTTGAGCTCAAGAACAAGATTGATTATGAGAAGGCTCAATTCAAGAAGCATGTGGCCAAGCTAAGTGTTCAAGACGTCCGAAACTTCAAAGTCATGATGCATGAGCTTAAAGAAGCTTTTCTGAAGAAGCGCCAAGAAGCTCAAGGCTCTCATGAGCGCATGAAGAGTTTGGCTGATAAGTGTGTGCTCGCCTACAATGAGGCTGAGAAGCGTAAGTCACTTGGCCGTCCTGGCATTGACCCCAGGATGGCAGCAAAGAAAAAGAAGAAGCTTCCTGCTGATCATCCTGCGCATTCAAGCCAAGAAGATCCACGCATTATCTTCCCAAGTAGCATGACTGGCTCGAAGCCAAAGGTCACCACAACCGCTTCAGAACAGAAGAAGACGAGGGCTGCAGAGGCAGAAGCCAGAAAGAGGAAGAATACCGAAGCCTCTGATGCCACTCCCTCCAAGAAGAAGCGCAAGACCAAGAAGAATCGGGCTGCTCCCACAGAGCCCCTTTTTGTTGAACCCATCTCAGTGATTCATCCTGCATCTGCATCCCAAGAACTTCACATGACTGTTCATGAGCCTGCTTCCACAGAGGCTCCTGAAGCTGAAGATATTCCAGCAGCTGAACCCACCGCTGCTGAAGACATTGGTCATCATGACAATGTTGAAGATGATGAAGTTCTTCCTCAGATCGAATACAATGTGGTATCATCGCCTGTTCGTACGAACAGCGAACTCATCAGCATTGGTCGTCCTCTGATGCCAATTGCACAGGATGATTCATGGGCTGATCGCCCTCAAGAACAAGACTCCCCAACACTCCCCAACAACAACAAGTCACAACATCCATACAAGCTGAAGAGGATGAGGGCCTGCCCACTCCATCTCCAAAAGCGTCGCCAGTACTTCAAAGGCTTCACAAAGGACCAAGGCCTCAAGCTCCTCTTCCGAGCGTTCCAGAAGGAGAAGTGCATCATCAACCTGTTGCACGTCAAGTGTTTTCAGAAGCCACTCCTGCTATGAATGTCTATGCGTCTAAAGCACCTGCTGCTGAAGACAATCCGGCTACATCAGCCGATGAAGAACGTCAAGAAGAACGTGTCTCTACTCCCCCCCCCCATTCCTGAAGAAATAGTTCATGAAGTGAACGTGTCAATGCCTGACCCTCCAGCTCCTCAAGTGGAGGTTGAAAATCCTGAAGCTGCCACAACCAACGCAAGTGAAGCCAATGACATTGTCATGGCTGAAGCTAATGTGGAGCTTGCAACAACCAGTGTGCCTGAAGCTAATGCGGCCACTGCCCCTGAAGCTAGTGAGGCTACTGCTTCTGAAGCACCTGTTGTGCAGCCTGAAGCCTCAGTTGCTGCCACTGCTCCTGTTCCGCCACCAAGGCCCTATACAATTGAGCAGGTATATAACCACAAAGAGCTAACAACAGCCAGATGGCCCGTTCTGGTCCCTCCGCCTAATGTCTCTGGTCCTCAATTTGACTATCATGTTGAGCATAGGCCTCACGTCCAGAAGCCCAAGCCAAGACTGCCAAGGTTTACTACTACTGCCATCGCTGTCGGGTCTTTCAATGCAAATGGCTTCAAGAGCCACAACACATTCTTTGATAGCTCAAAGAACCCCTACACGAAGCCAAGAATTGCATCAGATCGGTTCAGGAGTCATCAGCAGCGAAGCTATTACTCCTATGTTCTATATGATCAAGGGTGCATCTTCACTCATATGCGCCTCGACACTGAAGCCATTATTGGACTCCCCTGCTTAGAAGAAGCACTTGACTGCTTTCGTGATGCTGGGCTGCTCAGTTTTGTCACAGATAAAGAACACTGGAATGAAGAACTATTGCTTCAATTCTATGCCACACTGCACATTCGCGGCTACAACAGAGATACGAAGACTTGGGTTCTCGAGTGGATGACCGGAAACGTTCATCATGAAGCCAAAGCTATGGATATCATCGAGCTTACAGGCTTGTCCACTCCTGGAGAACTCTATGAACCTAGCTGTCAACATCATCTCAATGCCCTGGAAAGCATCTTTCATAGGCCTGAACCCAATATGAGTCAGATGCTGAGCATGATGAAGCCTTTGCCCCGTGACGCTGAATATCCAACAGAGTTCTTTGTTGAAGACCTTGAGTATCTGCCACGCACCATATATCACATCATCAGGCGGACTCCATGGCCTATCAAAGGACATTCATCAGCGGCAAAGCTTGAAGGAGCTATGAAGACTTTGGTCTTCTACATTTTCAATGGCATCAGCTTCAATGCACAAGATTTCTTCATCAGACAACTTGCTGCCTCCGGCTCTGATCTCTTTGGTCTGAAGTTTTATGCTCCATGGGTCATGCGCCTCATAAAGCGACACTCTACTGTCAACTATCAACCTTCTGCTCGCAATCATGTGATTTTTCTACCTGAGGTTGATATGTCAGTTGAAGCTATATATCCTAACCCAGCCAAGAAGCCTCTTTGTCTTCAGAATGCCGAGCACCAAAGCTTCACTCAACCCATTGAAGGTGTTCACGCAGCTACACGAATCTATCCATTGGTTGGAAATACTCGTCTGCCTCATCGAGCACCTACTGAAGCCACTGAAAGCACCATTGCCCAAAGGCCTCGGAAGCGTTCTCGCGTTCTCAATGATCGAGAACTTCTTGTGGCCCTTCATCAGAAACAGGATAAACATCACTTTTGGCTCAAGAGACAGATGCAAAGCCTCTTGGTGGATGTCAATCGCATTCGCATCCTTGCCACCAAGAATGCCTTTGTTGCTCATGAAACTTGCCGGCGATCATGGAAGAGTTTGACCCTGCTTAGTGCTGAAACAGATCTTCAAGACGATGGCTTCAATGAAAGATTTCAGTTTGACTCCACTCCTCCACAGAATGTTGTCTTACGAAGAACTCCATCTCTTGAAGACTCTGAATATTCTTCCTCCGCGGCAACGGTAAATGCCAGAGTGATCAATGATGAAGATGATGCTACGTCACCACCTCCTACTACTACTGCGTGCATCGACACTGCACCAAGTTCATCTGCACCGCCAATCAACGACGACAACCCTGCTGCTTCACCTACTCATCAAGAAGACGAGTAGATGCTCTATGTCTTCCAACCTTTTTGGTCATTACTGACAAAAGGGGGAGAAGCATATGAGTTGATAGTCTTCAAGCGGGTTCAAATGGGCGGTTGCGTTATATTTTGCCTCGTGCTTACAACTCTTGTGTTTTGAAACATTTGGTTCTCTCAGTTGTAACACTTAAACTTGATGGTCGTCTGCTACTTATTTGCATTTCCACGTGCGATGATAACTTCCGCACTTAAATCATCCTGCAGACGTCCATTTTTCATTATGCATGTCATCCTATATGCTATATCATTTCATGCATGATGAATTATCTTCATAAGTTGAAGTGGATCTCCACAAGTACAACCTGCCATGTGCATTTGCATTCCAAAAGCAAAATTATTTATATGCACATCTTCAGGGGGAGCCCTTGCTACTTATGAAGACAAATTCCTATCCTTTACAATTTCACATACTTTATCCCCGTTGAAAACTTCAACCAGTTCATCATCAATCACCAAAAAGGGGGAGATTGTAAGTGCATCTAGTGCCACCCCTAGTTGGTTTTGGAGTATTGACGACAAAGTTGGTTGAGGGACTAATGCGTTTGTGAGAATTGCAGGATAACGCAGGTAGTGTCCCTCATTGATTCGGTTTACCTACCGGAGATGACCCCTAAAATGTATGAAGACATTGACGACAATGGTGGTATGAAAAGATATTCATATTGAAGACTATGACATGAAAAGACATTGCGTGAAGACTATGGAGCACGAAGACTGTGTGGTTTTGTTGTTTCCTTTTCTTCTTTGTTGAGTCATAGGAACCACCGTACTGTTAAGTGGGGTCCAAGTGAACTAAGTCAGAGTGACTGAAGTGATGCTCAACCCAAATCCTATGTCTTCGAGCAAAGACAATGAGAGCAAATCTTATCCAGAGTTGGATGAGTCAGCTTTGCTTGTAGCCCAAGTAAAGTTGTCGTGTGTGTTTGAAATCTGACCATTGGAACACGTGTCAGTTCCTTAGTGACCCAGGGTCATTTCGGACAAATCAGGTTGGGTTGCCTAGTGGCTATAAATAGCCCACCCCCTACACCATAAATTGGTGGCTGCTCAGAGTTAATATACGGCTTTTGTCGTTTGAGAGCAACCCACCTCGAAGCTTTTGAGAGAGAGAAATCCTTGCGAGGACAAAGCCCAAACACCCAGAGCCAAAGAGTGTTAGGCATCACTGAAGTCTTTCTGTCTGTGTGACCTGAAGACTTATTACACTTGAGGACTGTGCATCCTCCAGCCGGTTAGGCGTCTCGTTCTGAGCATCCAAGAGTCATTGTGGATTGCCTGGTGAACGGAGTCTGTGAAGGTTTGGAAGTATACCTTGAAGACTTACCAGAGTGATTGGGCGAGGACTAAGTGTCCTTAGCTCAAGGGGAATAAGGTGAAGACACGGTCTTCTGAGTTGAATCTCAGCCTCCCTAACCAGACGTACAGTTGTCACAGAAACTGGAACTGGTCCAACAAATCATGTGTCTTCAACAAGCAACTGGTTCTATCTCTTCCCTCCTTACTTTGAGTTTGTCTTCGTGAAGTCATTGCTTATCGTCTTATCTGATTGACTTCATTGCCTGACTACTATTGTTGATTGGCTTCATACTATCTTCCATCCTGATCCTACTACCTAGCTGCTATTAATCTTCGAACGTTAATGCTATTGCATACTTGATTATGGCTTGCTTGTTGTAGTTTATCTTCCGCTGCATATCAATTAGGTTGTTTCTATTGTTTGTCTTCGAAACTTCCAAGTTTTGAAGACTTTCATAAAAATCGCCTATTCACCCCCCCCCCTCTAGTCGATAACTAGCACTTTCAGCTATGACGCATTTCAGGTAGACAAAAGTCAAGGACGACTTTGTTTTAAAGGAAGGCAAGATGATGCGGACATAGCTATCATAAAAACATCTACAAATATTGCACGGCAAATAAAAGACCAGGTACTTTTGTTCCTCGGTGCATGTTGTTTAACTAATAAGAAGTTGATACTGCCTTCATGCTGTGATCTGCTTGTACTCAGGAACAAAGGTGTTGGAGAGAGGACAAGAGAAGATTACAAGGATCTAGATGCATGCACAGAATCAACCGAGGCATACATATTAGAAGCTAAGTTGTCAGTTCAACCACACTTGAAATACTTAATATCTGCATCAAAGTATTTAGTAGCAAAGTAGTATGGAAGTAATGGTAATGGTGGCAAAAGTAACAGTGACAGTTTTATTGCAATCGTAACAGTGGCAACGGAGAAGTAACTAAGCAAAGATCAATATGTGAGAAGCTTGTAGGCAATGGATCAATGATGGATAATTATGTCGGATGTAATTCATCATGCAACAGTTATAACATAGGGTGACACAGAACTAGCTCCAGTTCATCAATGTAATGTAGGCATGTATTCCAAATATAGTCATATGTGCTTATGGAAAAGAACTTGCATGACATCTTTTGTCCTACCCTCCCATGGTAGCGGGGTCCTATTGGAAACTAAGGGATATTAAGGCTTCCTTTTAATAGAGTATCGGACCAAAGCATTAGCACTTAGTGAACACATGAACTCCTCAAACTATGGTCATCACCGGGAAGTGTCCCGACTATTGTCACTTCGGGGTTTGCTGGATCATAGCACGTAGTAGGTGACTATAACTTGCAAGATAGGATCAAGAAATCACATATATTCATGAAAACATAATAGGTTCAGATCTGAAATCATGGCACTCGGGCCCTAGTGACAAGCATTAAGCATGGAAAAGTCATAGCAACATCAATCTTAGAACATAATGGATACTAGGGATCAAACCCTAACAAAACTAACTCGATTACATGGTCAATCTCATCCAACCCATCACCGTCCAGCAATCCTACGATGGGATTACTCAAGAACGGCGGTGAGCATCATGAAATTTGTGATGGAGGATGGTTGATGATGACGATGGCGACAGATTCCCCTCTCCGTAGCCCCGAACGGACTCCAGATTAGCCCTCCCGAGGAAGATTAGGGCTTGCCGGCGGCTCCGTATCGTAAAACGTGACAAATCCTTCTCTCTGATTTTTTTTCTCCCCGAATGTGAATATATAGAGTTGGAGTTGAGGTCCGTGGAGGTCCAGGGGACCCACGAGGCAGGGGGCGCACCCTGCACCCTCGTGGATGATAACACACAAGTGTAGGGGATCGCAACAACTTTCGAGGGTAGAGTATTCAACGCAAATTTATTGATTCGACACAAGGGGAGCCAAAGAATATTCTTGAGTATTAGTAGTTGAGTTGTCAATTCAACCACACCTGGATAACTTAGTATCTGCAGCAAAGTATTTAGTAGCAAAGTAGTATGATAGTAAAGTTAACAGTGGCAAAAGTAAAGATAATAGTTTTGTAGGAATTGTAACAGTAGCAACGGAAAAGTAAATAAGCGAAGCACGATATGTGAAAAGCTCGTATGCATTGGATCAGTGATGGATAATTATGTCGGATGCGATTCCTCATGTAATAGCTATAACCTAGGGTGACACAGAACTAGCTCCAGTTCATCAATGTAATGTAGGCATGTATTCCCAATATAGTCATACGTGCTTATGGAAAAGAACTTGCAGGACATCTTTTGTCCTACCCTCCCATGGTAGCCGGGTCCTATTGAAAACGAAGGGATATTAAGGCTTCCTTTTAATAGAGTATCGGACCAAAGCATTAGCACTGAACACATGAACTCCTCAAACTACGGTCATCACCAGAAAGTGTCCCGACTATTGTCACTCCGGGGTTTGCTGGATCATAACACGTAGTAGGTGACTATAACTTGCAAGATAGGATCAAGAAATCACATATATTCATGAAAACATAATAGGTTCAGATCTGAAATCATGGCACTCGGGCCCTAGTGACAAGCATTAAGCATGGCAAAGTCATAGCAACATCAATCTTAGAACATAATGGATACAAGGGATCAAACCCTAACAAAACTAACTCGATTACATGGTAAATCTCATCCAAACCATCACCGTCCAGCAATCCTACGATGGGATTACTCAAGAACGGCGGTGAGCATCATGAAATTTGTGATGGAGGATGGTTGATGATGACGATGGCAACAGATTCCCCTCTCCGTAGCCCCGAACGGACTCCAGATCAGCCCTCCCGAGGAAGATTAGGGCTTGCCGGCGGCTCCGTATCGTAAAACGTGACGAATCCTTCTCTCTGATTTTTTTCTCCCCTAACGTGAATATATAGAGTTGGAGTTGAGGTCGGTGGAGGTCCAGGGGACCCACGAGGCAGGGGGGCGCACCCTGCACCCTCGTGGATGATAACGCACAAGTGTAGGGGATCGCAACAGCTTTCGAGGGTAGAGTATTCAATGCAAATTTATTGATTCGACACAAGGGGAGCCAAAGAATATTCTTGAGTATTAGCAGTTGAGTTGTCAATTCAACCACACCTGGATAACTTAGTATTTGCAGCAAAGTATTTAGTAGCAAAGTAGTATGATAGTAAAGGTAACAGTGGCAAAAGTAAAGATAATAGTTTTGTGGGAATTGTAACAGTAGCAACAGAAAAGTAAATAAGCGAAGCACGATATGTGAAAAGCTCATAGGCATTGGATCAGTGATGGATAATTATGTCGGATGCGATTCCTCATGTAATAGCTATAACCTAGGGTGACACAGAACTAGCTCTAGTTCATCAATGTAATGTAGGCATGTATTCCGAATATAGTCATACGTGCTTATGGAAAAGAACTTGCATGACATGTTTTGTCCTAACCTCCCGTGGCAGCGGGGTCCTAGCAGAAACTAAGGGATATTAAGGCCTCCTTTTAATAGAGAACCGGAACAAAGCATTAGCACATAGTGAATACATGAACTCCTCAAACTATGGTCATCACCGAGAAGTATCCCGATTATTGTCACTTCGGGGTTGTCGGATCATAACACATAATAGGTGACTATAGACTTGCAAGATAGGATCAAGAACACACATATATTCATGAAAACATAATAGGTTCAGATCTGAAATCATGGCACTCGGGCCCTAGTGACAAGCATTAAGCATAGAAAAGTCATAGCAACATCAATCTCAGAACATACTGGATACTAGGGATCAAACCCTAACAAAACTAACTTGATTACATGGTAAATCTCATCCAACCCATCACCGTCCAGCAAGCCTATGATGGAATTACTCACGCACGGCGGTGAGCATCATGAAATTGGTGATAGACGATGGTTGATGATGATGACGGCGATAAATCTCCCTCTCCGGTGCCCCGAACGGACTCCACATCAACCCTCCCGAGAGAGATTAGGGCTTGGCGGCGGCTCCGTATCGTAAAATGCGGTGAAACTTTCTCTCTGATTTTTTCTCCGTGAAATGGAATATATGGAGTTGGAGTTGAGGTCGGTGGAGGGTCAGGGGGCCCACAGGACAGGGGGCGCGCCCAGGGGGGAGGGCGCGCCCCCACCCTCGTGGACAGGGTGTGGGCCCCCTGGTCTTGATTCTTTTGCCAGTATTTTTTATATTTTCCAAAATTATCTCCGTGGATTTTTAGGTCATTCCGAGAACTTTTGTTTTCTACACATAAAACAACATCATGGCAGCTCTGCTGAAAACAGCGTTAGTCCAGATTAGTTTCATTCAAATCATGAAAGTTAGAGTCCAAAACAAGGGCAAAAGTGTTTGGAAAAGTAGATACGTTGGAGACGTATCAACTCCCCCATGCTTAAACCTTTGCTTGTCCTCAAGCAATTCAGTTGATAAACTGAAAGTGATAAAGAAAAACTTTTACAAACTCTATTTGCTCTTGTTGTTGTAAACATGTAAAGCCAGCATTCAAGTTTCAGCAAATATTATGAACTAATCATACTCACAATAACACTTAGGTCTCACAATTACTCATATCAATGGCATAATCAGCTAGCGAGCGATAATAATAAAACTCGGATGACAACACTTTCTCAAAACAACCATAATATGATATAACAAAATGGTATCTTGCTAGCCCTTTCTGAGACTGCAAAACATAAATGTAGAGCACCTTTAAAGATCAAGGACTGACTAAACATTGTAATTCATGGTAAAAGAGATCCAGTCAAGTCATACCCAATATAAACCAATAATAATGAATGCAAATGACCGTGTGCTCTCCAGCGGGTGCTTTTTAATAAGAAGGTGATGAATCAACATAAAAGTAAATAGATAGGCCCTTCGCAGGGGGAAGCAGGGATTTGCAAAGGTGCCAGAGCTCGATTTAAAATAGAGATGAATAACATTTTGAGTGGCATACTTTCACTGTCAACGAAACAACTATGAGATGGCTATATCTTACATACTACATGCATTATAGGCAGTTCCCAAACAGAATTGTAAAAGTTAATACTCCCCCACCACCAACAAGCATCAATCCATGGCTTGCTCGAAACAACGAGTGCCTCCAACTAACAACAGCCCTGGGGGAGTTTTGTTTAATTATATTGATTTGCTTTGATATTTTTGGATCATGGGACTGGGCATCCCGGTTACCGGCCCTTTCTCATGAATGAGGAGCGGAGTCCACTCCTCTTGAGAATAACCCACCTAGCATGGAAGATACAGGCAGCCCTAGTTGAAACATGAGCTGCTCGAGCATACAAAATAGAATTTCATTTGAAGGTTTGGAGTTTGGCACATACAAATTTACTTGGAACGGCAGGTAGATACCGCATGTAGGAAGGTATGGTGGACTCATATGGAACAACTTTGGGGTTTAAGGAGTTTGGATGCACAAGCAGTATTCCCGCTTAGTACAGGTGAAGGCTAGCAAAAGACTTGGAAGCGACCAACTGAGAGAGCGACAACAGTCATGAACATGCATTAAAATTAATTCACACCGAGTACAAGCATGAGTAGGATATAATCCACCATGAACATAAATATTGTGAAGGCTATGTTGATTTGTTTCAACTACATGCGTGAACATGTGCCAAGTCGAGTCACTCAATTCATTCAAAGGAGGATACCATCCCATCATACCACATCATAATCATTTTAATAGCATGTTGGTACGCAAGGTAAAACCATTATAACTCATAGCTAATCAAGCATGGCACAAGCAACTATAATCTCTAAATGTCATTGCAAATAGGTTTACTTCATAATAAGCTGAATCAGGAACGATGAACTCATCATATTTACAAAAACAAGAGAGGTCGAGTTCATACCAGCTTTTCTCATCTCAATCAGTCCATCATATATCGTCGTTATTGCCTTTCACTCGCATGACCGAACAATGTATATAATAATAATAGTGCACGTGCATTGGACTAAGCTGGAATCTACAAGCTTTCAACTAAAGAGAGAAGACAAGGTAATATGGGCTCTAAGTTAAATAAACAATCATGCATGTGAGAGCCACTAAACATTTTCAATATGGTCTTCTACTCTCAACCCCCGAAGGAAAGAAAAGAAAGTAAAACTATTTACACGGGAAAGCTCCCAACAAACAAGAAGAAGAATGAGAAATCATTTTGGGTTTTCATTTTAATTTCTACTACAAGCATGGGAATTAAACTAACTAATTTTTTTTGGTTTTTCTTAAGGTTTATCAAACACACAAGAAGAAAGCTAGAAAAAGAAAATTAAACTAGCATGGATAATACAATGAAAGAGTATGAGCACCGACGACTAGAATAGTGTGTGAACATGAATGTAAAGTCGGTGAGAAATACGTACTCCCCCAAGCTTAGGCTTTTGGCCTAAGTTGGTCTATTGCCATGGACCGCGGCTACTCTCCCCGTTGTACTGAGGGGTGTAATCAGGATATCACTGGATGGCCATCTCCTCCGGATCCCATTGGTAAGATTATGCACAATAAGGGTCCAGTGAAGGTTCCGGCTCAGGCTCAGGCTCTGGAGTGGATGCTTGGCCTCGATGAGCGTACACTGCTCCCGGTGTGACAAGAAAATTATCTGCAGTCAAATCAAACAACAGAGGCGCGGGCAGAATAATAGTCTCATTGTGTTTCTTATTAAATCTCAGGTTATATAGAAGCATCTTATCTTCGTTGTCAACAATAAACTCATGCGCTACCATGCTCCTATAATCTAAAATATAAGGAGGCAATATTGTCTCCTCTTTTCCATGGTGCCTAATAGGTATCTCAAAATATTTAGCAAGACGTGTAGCATAGATACCTCCAAAGATGGGGCCTTTGTACGATTCAGGCTTAGCCGTTTAGCAATAACGGCACCCATAATAAAACTATTATCACCAAACAAGGCATGGTGAAGAATCATAATATCAGGAACATTGAAGTTTCCACTATTTCCATGACCAATTAAGCATCTACTAGCAAATATGGCAAAGTAGCGTAAGACAGGAAAGTGTATGCTAGAGATTCTCGCATCAGAACCCTTCTTTGGATCCCCTACAGTGATAGTGTTAACAAAGCCATCCACATCTTTACGATGTGGTTCATCTAATTTTACATACCGTGCAAAAATTACGTAAAGACATTTCCCTGAATTCATCATATAAATGAAATGATACTGAAGGTGGTGACTTCTTAGGATAATAATAAAAGTTTTGCATGAAAGTATTGGTGAGTAAGAGATACTGATCGATCCGGTCGTGGAGGAAGTCAGTGAGGCTTGCTTTTTCAATCAAAGAATAAAAGTCTTCATAAATTCCGGCTTCTCTCAAGAAATTCTCACAGGGCCATTCACACGGCCGTACTTCCACTATGCGACGAAGATTATACTTGGCCTTTTCCTTCTCTTTGGTTTTTTCCTGGGAACTTTGGCTAGAAGAGCCCCTCAAAAATCTCCTTAACATTTTCTAAAAATTTCTGAAAATTTAGTAACTTCAAAATAAAAGTGAATAAAACTAAACAAGATTGGTAGCAACTACTCCTACAAGTGCCTAGAGCCTAAATCATACATTAGAATTGCTTGGGACCTCATAAAATTTACATGCAAGCTCAAGAACATGGTCACCTATGTAGCAAAAATTGCAATGAATAAAGCACTAGAACAAAAACTAATTGGACCAATGGAGGAGTCACATACCAAGCAACAATCTCCCAAAGCAATTTTGTAAATGGAGCTTTGAGCAAGGAGATCGAAAATCGCAGCAAAATGAGCTAGAACTCGTGCTTGAGATGGATGAGGATTTTTTTGGGGAAGAAGATGGAGTGTGTGGGTGCAGGAATAAGTGGAGGGGGGCCACCGTGGGACCACGAGCCAGGGGGGCGCCTAGGGGGTGTGGGCGCGCCCTCCACCCTCATGGCCAGGTTCTTGCCCCTCCTGCAGTGTTTTCAGTGCCTAAAATCCTCAAATATTCCATAAAAACATACTAAATTTGCACGGCATTTGGAGCACTTTTATTTTCGGGATATTTTTTTATTGCACGGATAATTCAGAAAACAGACAGATAATACTATTTTTGCTTTATTTATTCTAAATAACAGAAAGTAAAAAGAGAGTACAGAAGGTTTTGATTTCTAGTTTCATCCATCTCATGATCATCAAAATGAATCCACTAACAAGGTTGATCAAGTCTTGTTAACAAACTCATTCCGAATAACACGGAACCGGAGAAATTTCGAATAACACTAAGTTACCTCAACGGGGATATGAACATCCCCAACAATAATAATATCATACTTTTTCTTGACATTAGGAAGAGGAAATTCAAAACCTCCAATAATGATAGTTGGACTTTTTCCAATAGAATTGATGCTATGAACTTGAGATTGTTTCCTCAGAAAGTGTACCGTATGCTCATTACCATTAGCATGAAAAGTGACATTGCCTTTGTTGCAATCAATAACAGCCCCTGCAGTATTCAAAAAGGGTCTACAAAGGATAATCGACATACTATTGTCCTCGGGAATATCAAGAATAACAAAGTCCGTTAAGATAGTGACATTTGCAACCACAACAGGCACATCCTCCAAAATACCCACAGGTATAGCAGTTGATTTATCGGCCATTTGCAAAGATATTTCAGTAGGTGTCAACTTATTCAAGTCAAGTCTACGATATAAAGATAGAGGCATAACACTAACACCAGCTCCAAGATCACATAAAGCAGTTTTAACATAGTTTCTCTTAATGGAGCATGGTATAGTTAGTACCCCTGGATCACCAAGTTTCTTTGGTATTCCACCCTTAAAAGTGTAATTAGCAAGCATGGTGGAAATTTCAGCTTCCGGTATCTTTCTTTTATTTGTAATGATATCCTTCATATACTTAGCATAGGGATTTAATTTAAGCATATCAGTTAAGCGCATACGTAAGAAGATAGGTCTAATCATTTTAGCAAAGTGCTCAAAATCCTCATCATCCTTTGTCTTGGATGGTTTAGGAGGAAACGGCATGGGTTTCTGAACCCATGGTTCTCTTTCTCTACCGTGCTTCCTAGCAACAAAATATCTCTTATCATAACGTTGATTCTTTGATTGTGGGTTATCAAGATCAATAGCAGGTTCAATCTCTACATTAGTATTATTGCTAGGTTGAGCATCAACATGAACATTATCATTAACATTATCACTAGGTTCATGTTCATCACCTGATTGTGTTTCAGCATCAGAAATAGAAATATCATTGGGATTCTCAGGTGTGTCTACAACAGGTTCACTAGAAGCATGCAAAGTCCTATCATTTTTCTTTTTCTTATTTTTGGAAGAACTAGGTGCCTCTAAATTATTTCTCTAAGAATCTTGCTTGATTCTCTTAGGGTGGCCTTCAGGATACAAAGGTTCCTGATTCATTCTACCAGTTCTAGTAGCCACTCTAACAGCAAAGTCATATTTATTATTTAATTTATCGAGCAAATCACTTTGAGCTTTAAGTACTTGCTCAGCTTGAGTGATAACCATAGAAGCATACTTGCTAATGAGTTTAAGTTCACCTTTAAATCTAGCCATATAATCACTCAAACATCCTATCTCGAAAGCATTATTCTTTAATTCTCTACCAACATAAGCATTAAAACTTTCTTGTCTAGCCATAAAATCATCAAATTCATCTAAGCATGGGATATGAAATTTAGTAGACGGGATTTCAACTTTATCATATCTATAGAGAGAATTTACCTTTACTACTTGTGTCGGGTTATCAAGACAATGTGTTTCTTCGACAAGCGGTATATTAAGATCATGTATTTCTTAATTAGGTGGTAAATTCTTAACATCTTCAGCTTTTATACCTTTTTCTTTCATTGATTTCTTTGCCTCTTGCATATCTTCAAGACTGAGAAATAGAACGCCTCTCTTCTTAGGAGTGGGTTTAGGAATAGGCTCAGGAGTTGGCTCAATTGGTTCAGGAATTGCCTCAGGAATTGGCTCAGGAGGAGTCCAATTATTTTCATTAGTCAACATATTATTCAATAGTAATTCAGCTTCGTCGACTGTTCTTTCCCTGAAAACACAACCAGCACAACTATCCAAGTAGTCCTTGGAAGCATCGGTTAGTCCATTATGAAAGATATCAAGTATTTCATTTTTCTTAAGAGGATGATCAGGCAAAGCATTAAGTAATCGGAGAAGCCTCCCCCAAGCTTGTGGGAGACTCTCTTCTTTGATTTGCACAAAATTATATATTTCCCGCAAGGCAGCTTGTTTCTTATGAGCAGGGAAATATTTAGCAGAGAAGTAATAAATCATATCCTGGGGACTACGCACACAACCAGGATCAACAGAATTAAACCAAGTCTTAGCATCACCCTTTAATGAGAACGGAAATATCTTAAGGATATAATAATAGCGAGACTTCTCATCGTTAGTAAACAGGGTGGCTATATCATTTAACTTGGTAAGATGTGCCACAACTGTTTCAAATTCATAGCCATAAAAAGGATCAGATTCAACCAAAGTAACTATTTCAGGATCAACAGAGAATTCATAATCCTTATCAGTAACACAGATTGGTGAAGTAGCAGAAGCAGGGTCAGGTTTCATTCTAGCATTAAGAGATTGATGCTCCCATTTAGCTAATAACTTTTTAAGATAATATCTATCTTTGCAAGCAAAAATAGCTCTAGCAGCTTCCTCCTCCATAACATAACCCTCAGGAACAACAGGTAATTCATAATTAGGGGGAGAACTTTCATCATCACTATCATCAATAATAGCATCTTCAATAATTTCATTCTCTCTAACCCTAGCAAGTTGTTCATCAAGAAATTCACCTAACGGCAAAGAAGTATCACGCACAGAAGTAGTTTCATCATAAGTATCATGCATAGTAGAAGTGGCATCATCAATAACATGTGAAATATCAGAATTCATAGCAGTAGCAGGTTTAGGTGTCGCAAGCTTACTCAAAACAGAAGGAGAATCTAGTGCAGAGCTAGATGGCAGTTCCTTACCTCCCCTCGTAGTTGAGGGGAAAATCTTGGTTCTTTCGTCTTTCAAGTTCCTCATAGTGATCAACAGATATAAATCCCAAGTGACTCAAAGAATAGAGCTATGCTCCCCGGCAACGGCGCCAGAAATTAGTCTTGATAACCCACAAGTGTAGGGGATCGCAACAGCTTTCAAGGGTAGAGTATTCAACCCAAATTTATATATTCGACACAAGGGGAGCCAAAGAATATTCTTGAGTATTAGCAGTTGAGTTGTCAATTCAACCACACCTGGATAACTTAGTATCTGCAACAAAGTATTTAGTAGCAAAGTAGTATGATAGTAAAGGTAACAGTGGCAAAAGTAAAGATAATAGTTTTGTGGGAATTGTAACAGTAGCAACGGAAAAGTAAATAAGCGAAGCACAATATGTGAAAAGCTCGTAGGCATTGGATCAGTGATGGATAATTATGTCGGATGCGATTCCTCATGTAATAGTTATAACCTAGGGTGACACAGAACTAGCTCCAGTTCATCAATGTAATGTAGACATGTATTCTGAATATAGTCATACGTGCTTATGTAAAAGAACTTGCATGACATCTTTTGTCCTACCCTCCCATGGCAGCGGGATCCTAGAGAAAACTAAGGGATATTAAGGCCTCCTTTTAATAGAGAACCGGAACAAAGCATTAGCACATAGTGAATACATGAACTCCTCAAACTACGGTCATCACCGAGAAGTATCCCGATTATTGTCACTTCGGGGTTGTCAGATCATAACACATAATACACTAGTAGAAAAGGGGGCAAATATGAGACACATTAGTGCCAGTTTTATTTTGAGCCGGCACTAATGTGTCCATTAGTGCCAGTTCCAACGGCTAGCCGGCCGCTCTCATTAGTAACGGTTCGTGGCGAACCTTTAGCACCAGTTCGTGCCACGAACCGGTACTAATGAGAGTGGTGGCAGGATGTTTTCAGTCTCAGTCCCCTCCATCACCTTTAGTACCGGTTCGTGGCATGAACCGGTACTAAAGGTCGACGTACATAAACCCTTCGTCCACCCGAGCTTGCTCTGGTCTTCCCTTTTCCCCTCACTTCCTCTGTTCTTCCCCTCTCTTCCTCGAGCTCCTCACAAATTTTGCCAAAAATTTGTCAAGATTTGAAGGCCCCCATCCATTCAAATGATCACAAAGTTTAGCAACTTTGTCCTTTCAACTCTCATTGCTAGATTAGCTCTTGCAATGCTTTGTATAGTGATTAATTTGGGAGGAATTATATGTGCTAGTATTTGATTTATATGCAATTTGAGGTCAAAAATAACACTTAGTTTGCAAATGTAGGTGTGGTTTACTTAGTGCCTGCTAAATCTCCGTTGTAACCACCATCGATCGCCCGCACCGTCCCGTCGCCGGCACCACCTTGTGGTGAGTCTCTTGTTCATGAATGTTTTACATTACCAAATTGATGTTTGTGTGATTTGGATATATAGTTACTCGTATAATTATCTTACCCGTACATTGTTTGTTATACATAGTGCCATGGTTTTGATATCCGTCCCTGTCGGCCCTCATCCTTGTTATGATTCGGATGTGGTATATTATCTTTTAAAACTAGTTGTTGAATTTCGTGTTTATGACAAATTATGCCCATCAAGTTGACATAGATATTTTTATCTAGGAGGTATGTGAACCGGAAATTCCAACCGACCCTATTGTCAAGAGGTTAAATTTAGTTGAAAGAGAAAACGAGTATTTGAAAGAAAAATTGAAAAGAATTGAGGGGGAGAAGATGGAATTGGAGTTGCATGTTGCTGATGTTGTCGATGATCACAAGATCAAGATGGAGAAAATGAGGTTGAAGATTAGAAAGATTAGAAAATATGCCATTAATAGTGTGGCTTGGTATCATTATGTTGTTGGATCAATTGTTACCTTAGTTGCGATCTTGATTGCATTTGTTGTTGCATTTAAATTCTTTAGCTAGAGAGTTATTTGTATGTTGCATTTAATTAAGTGTTGTATATGAACTTTATGTATGAACTTTATGTATGAACTTGTATAAATTTGGTCTATTTGGTGTTGTGTAATGAAGATGAGCCGGCAATGGATGTACGATGACCGATGCTCTCCCGAGTTCATTAATGGCGTGCATACTTTTCTGCTTGCCGCTGAGGCAAACAAGCGGGCGGATGGTTTTATGCCTTGTCCATGTGCTGGCTGTAAGAATGGTCACAATTACTCTACGTCAAGAACCATTCACGTCCACCTATTTGAGTCCGGTTTCATGCCCCACTATAATGTTTGGACCAAGCACAGAGAAATAGGGGTTATGATGGAAGACAATGAAGAAGAAGAGGACGATGAGGGCTATCCTGGCCATGGGTTCCTTGAATACGATGATACAACAATGGGGGAAGAAGCTGAGCCGGCAATGCGGGAAGAAGCTGAAGAAGAGGCATCAGATGAGCCCGCTGATGATCTAGGTCGGGCCATTGCCGATGCAAAAAGAAACTACGCAAGTGATTTGGAGAAGAAGAAGTTGCAACGCATGTTAGAGGATCACAAGAAATTGTTGTACCCGAATTGCAAAGCTGACAAAAAAAAGTTGGGCACCACACTGGAATTGCTGCAATGGAAGGCAGAGAATGGTGTATCTGACAAGGGATTTGGAAAGTTGCTGGTAATGATAAAGAATATGCTTCCAAAGGACAACGAATTGCCTGAGAGTACATATGAAGCAAAGAAGGTTGTCTGCCCTCTAGGGTTAGAGGTGCAAAAGATACATGCATGCCCTAATGATTTCATCCTCTACCGCAGTGGGTATGAGGATTTGAACGCTTGCCCGGTATGCGGTGCATTGCATTATAAGATCAGTCGCGATGACCTTGGTGATGTCGAGGGCGAGCGCCCCAGGAAGAAGATTCCTGCTAAGGTGATGTGGTATGCTCCTACAATACCACAGTTGAAACGTTTGTTCCAAAACAATGAGCATGCGAAGGCGATGCGGTGGCACGGAGAAGACCGTAAGAAAGATGGAAAGTTGAGAGTACCCGCTGACGATTCGCAGAGGAGAAAAATCGAGAGAAAGTATTGGGAGGAGTTTGCAGGTGACCCAAGGAACGTATGGTTTGGTCTAAGTGCAGATGGCATTAATCCTTTTGGGGAGCAGAGTAGCAACCATAGCACCTGGCCTGTGGCTCTATGTTTGTATAACCTTCCTCCTTGGTTGTGCATGAAGCGGAAGTTCATTATGATGCCAGTGCTCATCCAAGGCCCTAAGCAACCCGGCAACGACATTGATGTGTACCTAAGGCCATTAGTTGAAGCACTATTACAGTTGTGGAATGGAACAGGTGTACGCGCGTGGGATGAGCACGGACAGGAAGAATTTGACCTAAAGGCGTTGCTGTTCGTGACCATCAATGATTGGCCTGCTCTCAGTAACCTTTCAGGACCGACAAACAAGGGATACCGCAGATGCACGCACTGTTTGGATGATACCGACAGTATATATTTGGATAGTTGTAGGAAGAATGTGTACCTGGGACATCGTCGATATCTTCCGAGCAGGCATCCCGTAAGAAAGAAAGGAAAGCATTTCAAAGGTGAGGCGGATCACCAGACGAAGCCTCGCCACCGTACTGGTGATGATGTACATGATATGGTCAAGGATTTGAAGGAAATCTTTGGAAAGGGTCCTGGCGGACAACCTGTTCCGAAGGACGCTGGCGGACGCGCACCCATGTGGAAGAAGAAATCTATATTTTGGGACCTGCCATATTGGAAAGACCTAGAGGTCCGCTCCGCAATCGATGTGATGCACGTGACGAAGAATCTTTGCGTGACCCTGCTTGGCTTTTTGGGCGTGTATGGGAAGACAAAAGATACACCAGAGGCACGGGAGGACCAGCAATGTATGCACGGAAAAGACGGCATACATGAGGGTCAGGCCAGCTATGCTCTTACCAAAGAAGAGAAGGAAATCTTCTTTGAATGCCTGCTCAGCATGAAGGTAGTGTCTGGCTTCTCGTCAAATATAAAGGGAATAATAAATATGGCAGAGAAAAAGTTCCAGAACCTAAAGTCTCATGAGTGCCACATGATTATGACGCAACTCCTTCCGGTTGCATTGAGGGGGCTTCTACCGGAAAAGGTTCGATTAGCCATTGTGATGCTATGTGCATTCCTCAATGCAATCTCTCACAAGGAAATCGATCCAGAAATCATACCAAGGTTACAGAATGATTTGGTGCAATGTCTTGTCAGTTTCGAGTTGGTGTTCCCACTATCCTTCTTCAACATCATGACGCACGTCCTAGTTCACCTTTGCGAAGAGATTAACGTTTTGGGTCCTGTATTTCTACACAATATGTTCCCCTTTGAGAGGTTCATGGGAGTCTTGAAGAAATATGTTCATAACCGTGCTAGGCCAGAAGGAAGCATCTCGAAGGGCCATGAAAATGAGGAGGTCATTGAGTTTTGTATTGACTTTATTCCTGACCTTAAGCCGATTGGTGTTCCTGAATCGCGGCATAAGGGCAGACTGGATGGAAAAGGCACGCTAGGAGGGCATCAAATAATATGTATGGATGGGCATTCTCTCACTGAAGCACACTACACAGTTCTACAGAATTCCGCCTTGGTGGCTCCGTATATGGAGGAACACAAGAATTTTCTACACTCCAAACACCCGGAGAAGTCTGGCGACTGGATTACACGTGAACAAACGAGGACTTTCGCCAGTTGGTTGCAGAAACGTGCCATGAACAATGGTGATATTCAAAATGACCTGTACTCGATGTCCCAGTTACCATCTTCGAATATAATGACTTTCAAAGGGTACCAGATAAATGGGAATACATTTTACACGATCGCCCAAGATAAGAAGAGCACCAACCAAAATAGTGGTGTCCGCTTTGATGCAACAACCAACACGGGAAAGGAAACATATTATGGTTACATAGAGGACATATGGGAACTTAACTATGGAGGTGATTTGAAGGTCCCTTTGTTTCGGTGCAAATGGGTCAATATGACACGAGGCGGGGTAACGGAAGACCCGCAGTATGGAATGACAACAGTGGATCTCAACAATCTTGCGTATGCAGATGAACCATTCGTCCTAGCCAATGAGTGGTGCAGGTTTTTTATGTGAAAGACATGTCTACCAGGCCGAGAAAAAGAAAAGATAAGGAAGCGAATGGATCATACGATGAGCCAAAGCGTCACATAGTTCTTTCAGGAAAAAGAAACATCGTGGGAGTGCATGACAAGATAGACATGTCAGAAGATTATGAAAAGTTTGATGAAATTGCTCCATTCACAGTGAATATTGACCCGAGCATCCAGTTAAATGATGAAGATTTTCCATGGTTACGGGGCAAAGGGACACACGCGAAGAAAAAGTTTCACACCCAAAGATCTGGGATGTGATCGGCTTCACTATCATCACTTTCTTTTGTGTTTCACACCCATGAGGGAATCTCTCTAATAGTTAGGGTAGTTATGTGTTTTGGCATTTGAAACGCGAAGAAATTTTATGTGCAAACAAATTCTTTCATGCATTTACTGATTTTTACCAGCTAAATGACCCTGAAATTGAAAAGCATTTCAATGAACTCAGAAAAGGTTGAAAGCTGGCATGGTATCATAATTTCACCCACATAGCATGTGCAAAAAAGTATAGAGGGTTACGGCAAAAACTAGATGCACTTCGTGTACAAAATGGACAATCTCTTTCGAAGTATCAGGGTTTCCGACGAAAACTCATCTGTTACAAAGGCATTACATTTTTTTAAATAACCTAAGCATTACCAAATTGAATATAATGATAAAACACACTAATATTAAACATAAAAAAAGAATCACTGAAAAATCTTTTTCAAAGTTAAGTTATTCACAAACTAGTGATTCACACAAATTTCAAATAATTCAAAATTTAAACTATTCAAATTTGAAAACTACCAGCACTAACAGAAAGTTTGTAATTTTTTGTACCTAAAGCAAAAATATTCACAAAGAAACTCTAAATGCAGCAAAAAAAAACAACTCAAAAATAAATAAAATGAAAATAAATAAAGCAAAAAAAATTAAGAAAATAAAAAAGCCCGCCTACTGGGCTAAAACGGCCTGCATACGACTAGAAACACAACCTTTTATTGGGCCAGGATGCAGGCCCGCAAAGGCCTAGTAGGCCCATAGGGCAGCACAGAACAGGTAGGCCTAGTAGGCCTGCTTAGGAGAGGAGCTCGAGAGAGCTACCGCATTTGGGCTTATAAACCAGTGCGGTAGCCCCTCGACTAGCGAGGTGGGACTAAACTTGCCGCACCGCACTGCGCCAGTGCACCCCCTTTACTACCGGGTGCTGGCTGCAACCGGTACTAAAGAGGGGGTCTTTAGTACCGGTTGGTGCCCCGACCCGGTACTAAAGGGGGGGCGCTTCCCGCCGCTTGGCCTGGCCAAAAGAGACCTTTAGTACCGGTTGGTGGCTCCAACCGGTACTAAAGGTCCATCCTATATATACAACAGTTGAAAAAAATTCAGTTTCCCTCTCTGTTTCTTCCCTCTGTCGCGCCGCCCTGCCCCGATCGACGATGTCGCCACCCTGGCCGTCCCCGCCCCTCGTCGCTGCCCCCGCCGATGTCGCTGCCCCGGCCGTCCCCGTCCCCG
>NC_041381.1:162661310-162709923 GCF_002162155.2 Triticum dicoccoides
TTAGTTTGTTTGTTATAAATTTTTCTATTTTTTAGTTATAGAAATGTTAGAAATCATTCTGTTTTTTAGTTATAGAAATATTAGAAATGTTAGTTATATAGAAATGTTATAAATTTTTTTCTGTTTTTTAGTTATAGAAATATTTGTAGAAATGTTAGCAATTTTTCTATTTTTTAGTTATATAAATATTAGAAATGTTAGTTATATAATCAAGAAATTTTAGAATTAGTTTTAGTTAGATGAATTAGATTGATGTCAAATTGTTAGAATTTGCATATATATATATATATATAATTTTAGTTATCACAATCCAATCATTTAAAAAATGTTACTTTTTGCGGGCATATAGTATTTGTTCTCAACGATATGCCCGGCCCGCATCCTCACCGTCAACCCGTTCGCGACGACGTCCTGCTTCAGAGGACCCATGTCCGGGAATGGGCTCCGCCGGACTAGCACTGGGAGGTGCTACCTGGAGGGGCGCGCCGCTTGGTGAGGAACCCGGCCTCGGGTCCCGTTGTCGACCCTGATGTCCTTTGGTGGCGTTTGCGTGGGCCACATTCGGTGCAGAGGGAGCCGGCACCGTCGAAGGTGGTACGTCGCCGTGTCAGGGAGGAGGACGAGCACGTCCATCTCTACATGGATGTTATGGACGTCAGGTTCTCCAATACTTGGCAGGTTCTTTGGGCAGATGATCGGAGATATGATCCTGTGACAGTTCCTTCTCTTTGGGTGTCCACCGCCCGCGCCCCAGGAGCCGCGAGTGGCCTAGATTCTTCTATAGTACTCGATCTTTATTAGGTACCTAGCCAGTGATGTATTCGATATATAATATTCAAGACGATGTATTCGAGATTATATATATTAAGACGATGATGTACTCGAGATTATATATTAATCGAGACGATGCATATATTATGTACTATATATATGATTCAGTTTTTCCTTATTGATTGCATCCATGCATTGTAATTTGAATACTAAATTGTTTTATATTTCTTCTGTATTAGTTAAGTAAAAGCTATGGTGGACAATACCGGCAGAGAGAGAGAAGAGGAATTGTTCGACATCATATGCAGCCCTCACATGCTAGATGATCTGAATGAAGCAGATGCCAGCTCCCAATATCTGAACAATACCAGAGAGGGTGATGAAAAGATATTCGATCTCGACGACCGAGCTGATGAATTCATGAACTATGATTATGATTATGATGACATAGACAATGTTTGTGATGACACAGACAATGTTGATCTTCAAATAACAAAGACTACCGGCGAGGTACATTTATATAAGCATGCATCATGGTGATCATCACATGTTTTTTTATTGAAGATATATTAACGAATCGATCTTTCTTCTTTCAGCCCTCCAGATCGAGCAAATCTGCTTCTACAGACAGTAGGACAAAGCGAGGCCTGGGCAGATTGTTGAAGGATGGTGTAAAGTACAACATCGAATCCATCAAACCTAGTGGAGAACACCTCACTCCTAAGAACATTGCGAACAAGTGGACTCATCAGTGCGGAGTTCTTGTGAAGTACAAACTCCCGATCTCCATTCAAGAATGGAAAGAGCCAAAGACTAAACGTCCAGGTGTTACTTGGGTCGACGACAGAGCCAAAAAGACCTTTGGAAATCTCTGATGGAACATTTCACCCTACCAGATCATTTCACTGAAGCAGATGTGGAGAAAGTCAAGGGCGTTGCTCTTAAGAAGATGGCAATTGCATTCAACACCCACAAGAAAACTGTATGGGCCAACTACCTCGCTGCAGAAAGGAAGACTCCAGAATTCACGGGAACACTGGAGAAGCAAAGAGAACACTGGGACGATTTCGTGAGCTTCAAGGATTCAGAATTATCTAAGGAACGGTCAATAAAAAACAAGGCAAATGCTGCAAAAAAGACGCAGTTCCATAGGCTGGGTCCAGATGGCTACGCTGTGGGAATGCCTAAGTGGGATAAGTCTGAGCAAGAGATGGAGGATGCAGGGGTCACTCCGGTTACTAGGAGCTGGCCCCTCAGGTGCAGAACTTGGTTCTATGCGCATGGGGGGGCGTTGGACCCAAAGACAGGCCTGGTTTTGCAGAAGGCAAATCTAAAACGAGCCAAACAAAAGATACTTGATGCAATAGAAGAAGATCGAAGGGGGTGTTCATGCCAAACAGAGAGAACGATGAGCTTACGCGCGCCCTGGGAAATCCTGAACACCCGGGAAGAACACGAGCCAAGGGCATTATTCCCTGGTATGAGGGCTTTTCAGAATGGAACGAGGACTATAGGACCCATGCAAGAAGGAAGATGGAGGAGGAGAAGAAAAGGAAGCTGGAGGAGGAGCAGAGGAAGCAGGACGCAGAACACCTTCAAGGCCTAGAAGCAAGGCACGCGGACTTGGCACTCAAATTCCAGCAGTAGCAGCAGCAGATCGACTCACTTAGCCAGGAAAGGGGGCCTCAGCAGCGGCAGCAGCAAGTGGATGATCGTCCAGCATTGGATAGCATCGTCCCATCCATGCCGAGAAGCAGCGTTGGTTCTGCCCGGGGCGACACACTGCTGGATACATACCCTGTGGATGACATCATAGAGAACACTAATTGTGAGCTACACTCCAAAATGAAGAACATATCCATGAAGGTGGCGGACGGCGTTGCTTTTACAATTACCCCCGAAGCAACCTTCCATTGCATCCCGATTCCAGATGACTATGCTCGTGCCTTGGCTGATGAAGTGGTGGACCCATATTCGGGGCTACAGCTTGACATTCCTGGAGGTGAAGACGAGCGCACACTGGGAGAGGCCATACATCGTATCATCCTATGGAGAAAGGATTGCATCATCTTTTGAAGTCCACCGACACCGCGTCGTCTGCCGACTCCTCCTCGAAGTCCGCCATCAAGTCAGCAGACTCCCGCTCCTCCAAGTCCACGAACGCGTGAGCCGACTCCTCCTCGAAGTCCGCCACCTCCTCCAAGTCCCGAACGCGTGAGCTGAATCCTCCGGTTTCAAGTTCGGCACAGCATCATGCCACTTCTCCGGTTTCAAGTCCGGCACCATGTCAGGCCACACCTCCTGCTTCATGTCTGGCACATCGTCAGGCCACTTCTCCTGCTCCAACTCAGCCACGTCAGCCGTCTCCGCCGTCTCAGCAATCGCAGAAGAGACACGCCGTAGCTATGGTGCATAGCGGTACGAGTCGAGGTAGTTCAGGAAGTACAGGCGGAGACAAGCGATATAAATATGGTCCAAGCCTTGCTCCTCTTCCTCGGAGGCCTTACGACATGACTGAGGAGCAAAACGCAGCCATAGTGTAGGCCCAAGTGGACGCCCATTTTGGACCGAAACCGGCACCGCTGCCAAAGGAGAAAGTGCCTGAGAAAACGATTGACCACTTCATTCGTATGGCTAGAGAACCAGCTCCCAAGCCTGTTGACTTGGACTATGAGCACCAAATCAGGAAACTACATCGAGAACGGCTAAAGAAGGAAGCAAGCTCGAGCTCGAGCAAACAAGCAGCGGGCAAAAAATGCGGGAAAACCGTTCCCCAGCTGGGAGAACAGGCGCTGCAATCGATCCCCCCCGCTTGTTGTGCCAACAACACATGAGAGGAGGCCGCGCGCCCAACATTATTGTGGGCAAACTGTTAAAGTTCCCCAGCTAGGCGATGTGGTAATAACGGAGGAGCATATAATGCAGGCTGAAATGCTCAACATATCTGTTGGACAACTCCTCGAAATTGAGCCCATGTCTCTGCTTAGAGAGGAGGAAATAAAACGGAAATATGTCCGGGGCCAACCTTTGGTCGAGCCAGACAAGGTTAAGAACCTCCCAACGAGAATGTATGAATTGCATCAATGGTACATGAACATTACCAAGATTTCCAATCGAGAGTCCCTCATGGTGAATGTCAAGAAGGAGCATTACTTCCATGAGAAAGCTCTGTGCGTTGAGTATTCAGAACTATTTCAGTTATACAATCAAGACGCACTCGACAAATCTATCGTCAGTTGCTATTGTCCGTAAGTGATTTCTTTCTGTAATTTTTGATCAATCATTACATGTAATTATCCTCACTATATATTCTTTTCTGTGGTATTATATGCAGGATGAAGATGTATGAAATGAAAAAATCTGGACGTTGTGGCATTGGGTTCATTGACCCAAATACCATTAATGAGTACACATGGAATCTTCCAACTTCTCAAGCAAGTGTAGAGGAAAGCATGCTAGAGTTCTTGAAGCGCCTCAATACCAATGAAGATATACTACTTCCTTACAACTTCCTGTGAGTTAATACAAATTCTGTTTTTGCTTACTAGCTAGCTAGATGTTAATAATTAAGTGTATACAGTTTATGATAGTTGATTAATTTTATGCACATGCCCGCTTAATTAAGACATGCAAACGTGTGCGCATGCAGTTTCCACTGGATCTTATTAGACATTAAAGTTGACAAAGCAACAGTTGAAGTACTGGACTCACTACTTAAAGAAGATAAAGACTACACCATCATGAAGGGGATAGTCAACAGGTAATTTCAATCATTATTAACTATATCTCGGCCTATTATTAGTTCGTCATTTCCTGATATGGACTATTTAGTAACCCCTTTATTAATTTTCTTTGCAGCGGGCAGGGCTTGGGCAAAGTTCATCAAGGTGACTCCAGGCAAATGGACAAAAAGTTGTTTTGGCATCGACAAAAGGTAAGTAATTAAGTAGTACTAGCTAGCTACCATCTCCTTAATTCTTGTTTCAATGCCATTAATTAATTATCATGCTTGATTGATCATTATCTGATTCAATTCCATTCTCGTAAAGGCCCTGAAGCAGGCGTAGGGGAATGATTTGTGTGCATTCTATGTTTGCGAGAACATTCGCATGATGGCGTCCGAAAGGAGCAGATCTCAAAGACAGGACTGGGTACGTTTGTCATAACACTATTCACACCATTATCGATATCTTGTAACACAACTAATACACATGCATATTGATCTCCTTCTTAACAGTTCAGAGAGGTGCGGGATAAGCTCCTACCAGCGGACCGGATACTAGCACTTCAAGAGGAAATAGCCGGATTTTTGCTCGACCAGGTCATAGATCCCAAAGGAGAATACTATTACCCGCTACCACCCCCATGAACCACTTGTCATCATGCTCCGAAGGCACCAAGGCAACATGTAGGAAAAATTGTATATGTATATACATGTGTATGTGTGAATAGTTAATGGTGTTGGTTGTGAGACATTCGATGATATATATATATATATATATATATATATTATATATATATATGCGGTTCTATGTACGAGAAAATCTATTTATATATATGCATAACCTGTACCATTTGTAGTATCATGAAATACCAGCAAACAAAAAAGAATTAAATGGAAAATAAAGCCAAAACCCTCCCAAACATTTAGTACCGGTTGGTGTTACCAACCGGTACTAATGTCCTACACGCACCCGGGCTTGGCTCGTGCCACGTGGTGACACTTCAGCACCGGTTCGTGACGAACCGGTTCTAAATGGGGGGACCTTTAGTCCCCACTCTTTTGTGCCGGTTGCCGGACCGGCACTAAAGGCCGTTACGAACCGGCACTAAAGGCCGGTTCTGCACTAGTGATAGGTGACTATAGACTTGCAAGATAGGATCAAGAACACACATATATTCATGAAAACATAATAAGTTCAGATCTGAAATCATCGCACTCGGGCCCTAGTGACAAGCATTGAGCATAGCAAAGTCATAGCAACATCAATCTCAGAACATAGTGGATACTAGGGATCAAACCCTAACAAAACTAACTTGATTACATGGTAAATCTCATCCAACCCATCACCGTCCAGCAACCTACGATGGAATTACTCACGCACGGCGATGAGCATCATGAAATTGGTGATGGAGGATGGTTGATGATGACGACGGCGACGAATCCCCCTCTCCGGAGCCCCGAACGGACTCCAAATCAGCCCTCCCGAGAGAGATTAGGGCTTGGCGGCGGCTCCGTATCGTAAAATGCAATGAAACTTTCTCTCTGATTTTTTCTCCGCGAAACGGAATATATGGAGTTGGAGTTGAGGTCGATGGAGCGTCATGGGGCCCACGAGACAGGGGGCGCGCCCAGGGGGGAGGGCGCGCCACCCACCCTCGTGGACGGGGTGTGGGCCCCCTGGTCTTGATTTTTCGCCAGTATTTTTTATATTTTCCAAAACTTATCTCCGTGGATTTTCAGGTCATTCCTAGAACTTTTGTTTTCTACACATAAAACAACATCATGGCAGTTCTTCTGAAAACAGCATCAGTCCGGGTTAGTTTCATTCAAATCATGCAAGTTAGAATCCAAAACAAGGGCAAAAGTGTTTGTAAAAGTAGATACGTCAGAGACGTATCAGTGGACAGGGTGTGGGTCCCCTTCTATTGATTCTTTTGCCAATATTTTTTATTATTTCCAAAACGTGACTCCGTGAAGTTTCAGGTCATTCTGAGAACTTTTATTTCTGCACAAAAATAACATGATGGCAATTCTGCTGAAAACAGCGTCAGTCCGGGTTAGTTCCATTCAAATCATGCAAGTTAGAGTCCAAAACAAGGGCAAAAGTGTTTGGAAAAGTAGATACGTTGGAGACGTATCAGCGGCACATGTGCGAGGTGTTGTGACTTGTGCCAGCGGCTCGGAAGCTACTGCGAGGGGCTGGGTGCACTACAAAAAAATACACTTCCGTGATGATACGTGCTTGTCACAGTAGGTCGCATTTTTTGTCATGCATGTACATCCATGACAAATTTATGACAGAATCAAGATAGTCATACCTATGCTGTCGTAGAAGTGTTCTATAACATTACCAAAATTATCATCACGGAAGTGTCCACTTCCATGACGATAAATCACGCGTCACAGAAGTGCTTTCGTCAAGGGTAACCGACACGTGGCATCCACCATAACGGAATGTCGTTAAGCTATCGGGTCGGGTTTTGGATCCGATAACTCGTTAACAGCTCTGACCAATGGGGATTTTCCACGTGTAAAATCATCATTGGCTGGAGGAGACACGTGTCAGATCCGCGCTGGCACAGGTGTCACTCATCCAATGGGCGAGACGCGCCTATGATATGTTGACACGTGGACCGAACCATCAAGTTTAAATGGGCTGGCCCAACTAAAGGCCCGCAAGATTTTGCGGACCATAATGGGCCAGCCCAGCTAAAGGCCCATGAGATTTTGTGGACCATAATGGGTTGGCCCAGCTAACGGGCCACAAGATTTTGCGGGCCATAATGGCCGGCCTAGGTAAAGGCCCACAAGATTTTTGTGTGCCATAATGGGCCAGCCCAGGTAAAGGCCCACAAGATTCTTGCGGATTATAATGGGCTGGCCCAGCTAAAGGCCCACGAGATTTCACCGACATTAATGGGCCGGCCCAGCTGTAGGCCCACAAGAATTTGAGGACCCTAGTAGGCCAGCCCATTAACTAGCTGCCATGTTTTGGGCCAAATGTTGGCCCATATTTGATCTGGTCCATTAATGGCCTGCCACGTTCCGGGCCTAATAGTGGCCCATATGAGATCCGGCCCATTAAAAGCCTACCACGTTCTGGGCCAAATTACGGCCCAGATCAGGTACAGCCCTTTAAGATGCTATGGGCTCAATTATGGCCCATATCAGATTCGGCCCATCAACTAGACACTATGCTTTTGGGCCCACTTACTAGAGGCCCACTTAGTAATTCGTCCTGACATTAGTTTTGGCCTCTTAAGGACCCGTTTAACATTTCAGCCCTGTATTAATTTTGGCCTGTTAAATGCCCGTCATATAGTTGGGCCTAACTATGGCCCAGTTTGCATCCGGCCTGCTCGCAGCCGATATCTGATGGGGCCAAACAAGGACCGAGACTATTTTGGCCTGTTAAAAGCCCATGATTTGATTCGCACAATCATGGGCCGGGGTTCATTTCGGGCTGCTGCCGGCCCGTTAGCTGTTCGGCACATTTCAGGCCCAACCTACATCGTGATTGCATGACGGCCCGATTATGTATCGTAATTTTACGGTCTGGTCGGTTTACTGCGAAGACAGGATAAATATACAGTGAAATAACTGCAGCATCGTGAATAAGAAAAAACCTAGACTATATAATAAAGAAATTACAGCATATTACATCCACTGGGCATCAAAGTTCGCCACTACGATAATAAAGCACAAGCAGACAGCAGATTACATACACTGGGCATCAAAGATCGCCACCAGTGCAAATAAACACGCCGACAAAATAATATACAAAACCGACAGCACTTCAATAAAGTTCAAGAAAGGTTAGCCCTGCTGGGGAGCTGCAGCGCAAGCAGCTGAGCAAGATGATGAGACTGCGCTTGTTCAACACTTAAATCTTCCTTACTCTGAAAGATAAACAAGCAAACAGATGACAGGTTTTGCACATAAAAGTATCAGTGCTGACAATTCATCACATTTCTTACTAACGAATAAAGTGACATAGTTTAAAATTGCATTAACACAATATGGTATTGTTCAGGTCAGGACATGGCAGGAAATGACATTGTGAAGGATTTGGCAGCTTCACGACACCACTGGATTATAGATCAAGAACTCATAAGTATCAATGGTTAGTGTGCTGTCAATTTATCCCATTTCAGATTGGCAAATAAAGAGACGGTTTAAATAATACTCCCTCCATCCGGAATTACTTGTCATCAAAATGGATGTGTCTAGAACTAAAATACATCTAGATACATCCATTTCAATGAGAAGTATTTTCGGACGGAGGGAGTAGTAGAATGATATGACATTGTTCATAGTTAAGACATTGCAGAATATGACATTGTGCTGTAGTGGGTAGTTCACCACACCACTGGATTACGGATGAAGAACAGAAGCATACATGCAGTGCAAAAGAAGATCACTTGCTCTGTATAGTTTAATTTACATGGTATGAATAAGGAACTTGGTTGTACAACTGAAAACTTAAATTGAGAAAGGACAAACTTTTGTTTATGAACTACATAATAAACTTTAAACATTCAATTTGATGCAAACACCAAAAATAAACAGCTGTTGCAGTCATGCCTAACCAAATATATACAACAAAGTTTGAAGGCTTGAGATGGACAAACTTACATTATTGGTGAAGACAGGCTCTATAAAGGCCTTGTCCATGCTGATGGGGGGGCAATTCAAGAAGTTTACCACAGAATCTTCTTCATAAGCATTGCCTTTATTCTACATTTTGTTAAGAGTAAATATAGATGTGATAATATACGAAAAAATGGAGAATATTTAAGATAAGATGAAGAGTGATGCTACATAACCAAGTAGCTATAAATGTAAGTGCAGCGATACAGGCAAAAGGTATAGCCAAGAGCAATGCACAGCTAAACTTCTTCAGTACCAACCTTATGGTAAGAGTAAATATAGATCTGATGTGTAGAAAATAGAGGGCAAAGGAAAATAAGCTGCAGAGTGATGGTACATGAACAACTACCTGTCATTATAAGTACACTGATAAAGGACAGCATGTACTTACAAGAACAATGCAGAGCTAAAAAACATTGGCATTGGATATATTCTACACTAATGTAACCATTCATACAGATCAGATAATTTGGAGCGAACAATTGATAAGCAGGCTATCATGCATACTACTGTCACATAATGAACCAGGTATGTATGCAAGTACAGTGATACAGTACAACAGGTACTAACAAGAGCAAAGCAGCGGGCAGCATATTTGTGATATCTTGTCGTTCTTTTCAAACCGGAATTCTTCTTCGAGCAGATTTCCTGCAAACAAGATCCATAAGGCACATGCGGAAAACTAGAAGTTCAAATTGTCATGTGATTTCATAGACAGTACCTCATCCTGGGAATGAGACCAGTGCATAACAAGGTTTTTCCATTCAATGTCTTCTAAATTTAGCATAGGAGACTTCACCGGAAATTCGTTTATAGATTTGCCACCAAAGTGTGATTTCCTCAGGTAACACCGGTACTGCTGCAATGCTTCCTTGAAAAGCACAAGCAATCTTTGCTCGTCATGACTATCCAGATTGACCCTCGCCTAGTTACAACAATGTAATGTAAATCATTGATGTGTTCAATCAGCAGAAAACAGGAAAATAATAACCATGAATAATAGCACTTACACGTAAGTTGGACAGGAAGATGTGAAAATGGTGTTTGTCTTCACAATAATCTTCCCATGATGGGAATATATGCACGTAGTCCCTAACAACATTGAAGGCATTGTCTTTTATACTGGGAATAAATGGAATGGGGTTCCAATCTGCAGGAATTGGTCGCCTCTGCAGTTGGGATAGGTCTTCGGCCGGTGGACTTGCTGTACTTTTTCCTGGAGTGGGATTTTTCTATGGTACAGCTGGTGCTATGGCAAATGAAATCGGTATACCTTTTTCTGGAGTGCAGGTCCTGTGTAGTGGGGCTAGTGGTGTGGCCAATGAAGTATGGGTACAGTCTGCTGGAGTCGGTCCTATTTTTTGTGTCACTGGTTGTACAGCCAATATAAGTGGGGTGCTATCTGATTTCTCCGGCACCACCACATTTTTCAAGGACTTTGCTGGTGCTCCTTCAGGTTCGGCAATCACCCTCTTCCTTTTTGATGTTTGATGCACACGAACAGCATTTGAGTGGAAAAACATGGTATGATGACAGATGGAATATGTATTGATAATGGATGGGCATGGCATCTCGACATATATGATGAGTAAACTAAGCAGATGGTGGTGCAACAAAGTAGAAGAAATGCAAGACAACATATGCAAGATACCCACAATCAATAGAACATTGCCAAATTAGAACAGGCACCTTGATGGGTAAATAGGACAGGCCATCTGCCTTTGACTCCTCGAGGTTAGAATAGTCATTAGGATCATATTCTGAACAAGAGTCAACAGGTGGGGAGCGTATGAGTTTCATTGCATCCAGAATGGCACTCAATGCCTTGGTGCCAATTTTGTAAGTCATTGCAGTGTTTAGCTTCAAGAGTGGACTGCTGCTAGTGTGACACAAAGCAGCTACACAGATCATAGTGTAGATATAACGGGAAAACCTTAAGCATCAGAGTAAAATCAGCAAAGTGGAACTTGCTGGAATATATGTGCTAGTATTGCCGGTACGGCTAGAAAGGCTTCGGATACCAGCTCTCTTCAAGTGAAGGTGCGTTACTGTTAATATCAGTATAACTCTCAAAGGTGACACAGTTCCGCGCATTTCCTTGCTATTCTTATAGGATTCAAGTGGGCAGGCCACTACAAATCCTATTCCTATGTTTACAAGATCCTATGAATCAAAGAGGCTCAAAGTGTCCATCACAACCGACCATATAGACCTCTACACTGCAAATTTCCCTGCTCATCTTCAGTACAAGGAACATACTATACTACTAGCATACTCCCTCCGTTCCAAAATATAAGTCTTGGTAGAGATTTCCACTATGGATCACATACAAATGTATCCAGATACATTTTAGAGTGTAGATTCACTCATTTTGCTCCATATGTAGTCCATGGTGGAATCTATACAAAGACTTGTATTTAGGAACGGAGAGAGTACATATTAAAGAAGAATGGAAGAGGAACATGGTAAAGAAGAGCAAGCAGATTTTGGATAATAAAATGTTGGTTGCGCAGTGCCCACACCTGATGAACCAGAGTGCATTAAGAATGCAACTCCCAGCTGTCTCTCGACCATTTCAGGCGGTTGGATGAAGATCCTACGTCTCCTAACCCTTCTTCTTCCTCGTCTCTGATTCTTCCCATACAGCCCCCACCGCTTGTGTTCCTCCGCCACCCCCACCCCCCACCCGCGTCGAGTTTTCTTCGTTCGGCGAGGCCCCACAACCACCCGAGCCTCTTGGATTGCACCGGCGAACTCCGGCGAGCTCTGAAAAATCGACTGACCCAATTTTGAAATTTAGTATACTATGATTTAACTAGTGTGGAATATAAAAGGGGAAAACCATAAGCATTGGGAGTATAGTATTGAGCGTGCCATGGCGTATCTGAAGGTGCAAATCAGACAAAGGCAACTTAGCAATCAAGACAAGAAATCAGAGTAAAGCAGTGGCGATCTATTTTCTTGCTGTGATAAATAAGTTGAGCAGATACTAAAGAGTACCGCCTCTGGTGCGGCTCCGTGTACACATCTGGTGAGAATTTGATGGTGCTGCGGTAGCGATGGCTGTCGGTGGCATGGAAGCAGATCTACGAGGGTAGACGGTGGTGGCGGGGCGCGGTGGATGAGACGGTCGTAGGAGCGGCGCCGGCAAGGTGGACGACGAAGGGGATGAAGCGAGAGGACGGGATTCAAGGATCCCGGTCCAAAGGTGTGGATGAGAGAGGTCGATCTCTTGTAATGGACGGCGGCGTCGGGGTATCAGCTCTGGCATGGTGGAGGAGGACGGTGGTGGATGGGGTGGCGGACGGTGGCGGGCGGAGGAGGGTGGGGTGGAGAGGGTGTTTTGGCGCCCATGGAGTACGAATGGGGAAAAGGGAGGTAGAGAGGAAGGGGGAACCATGTATTCAGGGCGCGCTTGTCTCAAATGCGAGGAAATTTACAAACTTAGCCCCTGTTTCAAATTTCTACTACATCACATCAACATTAGTCGGTTGGGGATAGGACGGTAATCTCACATACACCGAATATTTGCCGACGAGAGTTTGTTTTTGGCGCCCACCGTGTATGAATATGAATCGGGGAGGGAGTCGATTTCGGCCGAGGGCACACTGTGTTTTGGCGCCCACCGTGTATGAATCCGGGTGAGAGGCGGTTACGTCACGTTTGGGTGAAATTACAAACCTACCCCTATCGAAACCTATAGAAATCCAGCAAATAGGCTTTGCGCGGCAGGGATAGGCAGTAGTGATTTCCATCTCGCAGATTTTGGTTTCGGGCAGTTACTGCGACTTTCCCCGCTTCGTTCAAATTTTGCACAGTGCACGTTTACCGTGCCAACTCAATTCGAATCCCGTTTGTATTCTACTATTTTTTTCGGGCAGGATCCATTTTCAATTGGAATTAAATTCTATATAAATCATTTTTTTACATATACTTTCAAAAGCACAACAAAGAATTCTGCTCTTTATATGTATAATATGATTTACAAATACAACGATCTCGAAATCTTAAGGTTGAATTCGAAAAAACTTAACCAAATTATGTTCTACTAAAATGTATGGATCAGTAATATCTACATATTAAATAACATAGATGTGCGTGAATTCATATGAGTATGCATGTTTGATAGATCAATTTTGGTTCGAGTATGGATTACATGTATCATCATCTTGAATTCAAATATTTGAATCCCTTTTTTGTTCACTCCTTTCACGCCCATCTCTCTCGCATGCATGCTCCTTCAGGTAGCCATCACTCTCTTTTCTCCAGCTCACCCGCACGCTCACTTCATGTTTCTCCTATCCTTGCAAACATGGTCTCTCAACGTCTCCCTTGAGAAGTGTCACACTCTCCCTATCATTATACATTACACAGTTTTCATTATCTCTCATATCTCTACTGTTCTCTGGTATCACTCGGTACCTAAGCTTTCTTTTTCACCGCCACACACACAGTCTTCACTTGTCTTTCACTTTGTCTTTCTCTCTATGGGATTCTCTCACACACCCTATATGTCTCTAGATATGACTCATAGCACTAAAATTACACTCTCTCTCTCTCTCTCATGTAGACACAACATTTGTCGCGGTCTCCTTTTCGTCTCCATCCCAGACTAACACCGATCAGACAACCCCGACTACTATCTCCTCTCTCTCTCTCACACAGACACACACACACAACTCCTGCTTCCACTCCCCTTCCCGACTACCGTCTCTCTCTCACACACACAAAACTCTCGCTTTCGCACCCCGACTCGTATTTCTCTCACAAACATTTATCGACTAGCTAGCCTCTAGATAGGTTTATACACCCGCACACTCATGCTTCCACCATCGCATACATGTCTCTCTCCCGCTCATTGTATCTATGTAGCTTTTTCTTCCCTTCATGAGACACGCCCTCTCGATCATGCACACACACTATCGCCTCATTTTAAGCTGATACCTATCGCACACACACACTACTTGTGTCTTTGTCACACATGCACTCCGTCCTCCTCCACTCTCCCTCTCTCACACACACACATGGGCTTTTTGCAACAACTAGCAAGATGCCCATGCGTTGCACGGAACATCAAGATGCATTTGTATGAGTAGTTTATCTTGTGGGGGAAAAGGATGGACGAGGGAAGACCTTATTTGCAAATGTGGAGAGGGGTGTGGGTATCTTTTTGCAAAATTGCCATAGTTTCCTTCCTATCCGTCAGATATAGATCGGACGGCCTATATTGCAGGATGGCAGGCACACAATCATCACCGACAATGCTTTTTATAAGAGTAGGGATAAAAAATAGAGTTGGTGATGATGGTGGGCCTGCCATCCTGCAATGTAGGTCGTCCGATTTATATCTGACGGATAGGAAGGAAAATATGGCAATTTACCCACACTCTTCACCACATTTGCAGATAAGGCCTTCCCTCGTTCATGCTTTTCTCCCACAAGATTTTGATGTTTCGTGCAACGAACGGGCATCTTGCTAGTAAGAGTAAAAATTAGACATATACCACTTCTCGAATCTTGAAACCAACAACATGCCTCCCTTATCTCATCAAAACCGCCAAAGGAATATATTTTGAGTGAAACATAACATATTTTTAGTGATATACGTATTTCAAAACTAGACTTTTTTTCTATCAAATCGGTGAATATGTATTGATCTACTTTGATCGTGTGGCAACACATTGGCACATTGCTAGTAGTTATTATAATTTTTTGGACACCAGACAAACGGTGGAGTACATATACGAAGAGAAGAGGCGCACGCACGCAGTCGGCCTCTCGCTGTGTCGCACACATGAGTGTTACGTAAAGGCGATGTTAACAAATAAACCCTAAAACCCTAGGTGCACGATTGCTGCATTCGCGGGTACCGGGTACGTGGTGGAGAACCTTTGTAGGAGTTGATGGTCGGGACCACAGGTGAACGACTTGGAGTGTGGTGGCTCGCCAGTTGCCACAGATCGAGTAGCCATGTTTAAAATATCATTTTTAGCGGGGTTAAGAGTTCCAATTTTAAATGGCACGTTATAAGTAGTAAGTAGTTTTTAGAACGATTGGTATGGAGCGAAAATGGAATTCATAGTACTACGTACCTCCTTGGCTTATGGTTGTATGGGTTTATGTTACGAGATGTTGAACCTGGTAGTTCTAGGGCAAATACTATGGTTTAGATTAGGTGCTGGTTTTCAGTAATCGGAAGGGGAAACCCTTCTTTGATTAAAAAAACTACTACCTCCATTCTGGTTTATGTTGGAAATATGCCCTAGAGGCAATAATAAAAGTATTATTATTATATTTCTTTGTTCATGATAATAGTCTTTTATTCATGCTATAACTGTATTATCCGGAAATCGTAATACACGTGTGAATACATAGACCTCAATATGTCCCTAGTGAGCCTCTAGTTGACTAGCTCGTTGTGATCAACAGATAGTCATGGTTTCCTGGCTATGGACATTGGATGTCGTTGATAACGGGATCACATCATTAGGAGAATGATGTGATGGACAAGACCCAATCTTAAGCATAGCACAAAGGTCGGTTAGTTCGTTTGCTAGAGCTTTTCCAATGTCAAGTATCTCTTCCTTCGACCATGAGATCGTGTAACTCCCGGATACTGTAGGAGTGCTTTGGGTGTACCAAACGTCACAACGTAACTGGGTGATTATAAAGGTGCACTGCAGGTATCTCCGAAAGTGTCTGTTGGGTTGACACGGATCGAGACTGGGATTTGTCACTCCGTATGACGGAGAGGTATCTCTGGGCCCACTCGGTAATGCATCATCATAATGAGCTCAAGGTGACCAAGTGTTTGGTCACGGGATCATGCATTATGGTACGAGTAAAGTGACTTGCCGGTAACGAGACTGAACAAGGTATTGGGATACCGATGATCGGGTCTCGGGCAAGTAACGTACCGATTGACAAAGGGAATTGTATACGGGGTTTGATCGAATCCTCGACATCGTGGTTCATCCGATGACATCATCGAGGAGCATGTGGGAGCCAACATGGGTGTCCAGATCCCGCTGTTGGTTATTGACCGGAGAGTCTCGGTCATGTCTGCATGTCTCCCGAACCCGTAGGGTCTACACACTTAAGGTTCGGTGACGCTAGGGTTATCAGGAAGACAAGTATGTGATTACCGAATGTTGTTCGGAGTCCCGGATGAGATCCCGGACGTCACGAGGAGTCCCAGAATGGTCCGGAGGTAAAGTTTTATATATGGGAAGTTGTTAAACGGACATCGAAAAGTTTCGGGGTCATACCGGTATTGTACCGGGACCACCGGAGAGGTTCCGGGGGTCCACCGGGAGGGACCACCCCTCTCGGGGGGCCATTTGGGCTGCGTAGGGATAGCAGCCAGCCCCTAGTGGGCTTGGCGCACCCCCCTTTGGGCCCATGCGCCTAGAGTTGGGGGGGGGGGAAACCCTAAAGGGGGCGCACCCCCTTTGCTTGGGGGGCAAGCCCCCCACCCTTTGGCCGCCGCCCCCCTCTAGGGTTTCCCCTAGAGGGACGGCCCCCTTGCCCCTTCCCCTATATATAAAGGGGTGAGGGGAGGGCTGCAATACACCACAACTCAAGGCGCAGCCCCTCCCCTCCCCAACACATCTCCTCCTCCGTACGTGCTCGGCGAAGCTCTGTCGGAATACTGCTGCACCAACTGCACCACTCCGTCGTGCTGCCCTTGGAGCTGCCTTCCTCAACCTCTCCTTCCTCCTTGCTGGATCAAGACGGAGGAGACGTCGACCGTCCCGTACGTGTGTTGAACGCGGAGGTGCTGTCCGTTCAGCACTTGGTCATCGGTGATCCGAATCACGACGAGTACGACTCCATCATCACCATCCCCTTGAACGCTTCCGCACTCGATCTACAAGTGGTATGTAGATGCAAACTCTTCCCCTTGACTCGTTGCTTAGATGAACTCATAGATGGATCTTGGTGAAACCGTAGGAAAAATTTTAATTTTCTGCAACGTTCCCCAACAGTGGTATCAGAGCTAGGTCTATGCGTAGTTCTCTTTGCATGAGTAGAACACAATTTTGTTGTGGGCGTGGATCTTGTCAACTTACTTGCCACTACTAGTCTTTTCTTGCTTCAACGGCATTGTGGGATGAAGCGGCCCGGACCAACCTTACACGTACGCTTACGTGAGACCGGTTCCACCGATTGACATGCATTAGTTGCATAAGGTGGCTGGCGGGTGTCTGTCTCTCCCACTTTAGTTGGAGCGGATTCGATGAAAAGGGTCCTTATGAAGGATAAATAGAAGATGACAAAATCATGTTGTGGTTATTCGTAGGTAAGAAAACGTTCTTGCTAGAACCCAATTGCAGCCATGTAAAAGATGCAACAACAATTAGAGGACGTCTAACTTGTTTTTGCAGCAATTGATCATGTGATGTGATATGGCCAGAAGTTGTGATGAATGATGAATTGTGATGTATGAGATCATGTTCTTTGTAATAGGATTCATGACTTGCATGTCGATGAGTATGACAACCGGCAGGAGCCATAGGAGTTGTCTTTATTTTTTGTATGACCTGCGTGTCATTGAAGAACGCCATGTAAACTACTTTACTTTATTGGTAAACGCGTTAGTCATAGAAGTAGAAGTAGTCGTTCGCGTGACAACTTCATGAAGACACGATGATGGAGATCATGATGATGGAGATCATGGTGTCATGCCGGTGACAAGATGATCATGGAGCCCCGAAGATGAAGATCAAAGGAGCTATATGATATTGGCCATATCATGTCACTACTTTATATAATTGCATGTGATGTTTATTATGTTTTATGCATCTTGTTTACTTAGGACGACGGTAGTAAATAAGATGATCCCTTACAACAATTTCAAGAAGTGTTCTCCCCTAACTGTGCACCGTTGCTAAAGTTCGTCGCTTCTAAGCACCACGTGATGATCGGGTGTGATGGATTCTTACGTTCACATACAACGGGTGTAAGACAGTTTTACACAGCAAAAACACTTAGGGTTAACTTGACGAGCCTAGCATGTATAGACATGGCCTCGGAACACGGAGACCGAAAGGTCAAACACGAGTCGTATGGAAGATACGATCAACATGAGAATGTTCACCGATGATGACTAGTCCGTCTCACGTGATGATCGGACACGGGCTAGTCGACTCGGATCGTGTAACACTTAGATAACTAGAGGGATGTCTAATATGAGTGGGAGTTCATAATTTGATTAGAACTTAATTATCATGAACTTAGTCTAAAACCTTTGCAAATATGTCTTGTAGATTAAATGGCCAACGCTCATGTCAACATGAACTTCAACGCGTTCCTAGAGAAAACCAAGCTGAAAGATGATGGCAGCAACTATACGGACTGGGTCCGGAACCTGAGGATCATCCTCATAGCTGCCAGGAAACAATATGTCCTAGAAGGACCGCTAGGTGACGCTCCCGTCCCAGAGAACCAAGACATTATGAATGCTTGGCAGTCTCGTGCTGATGATTACTCCCTCGTTCAGTGCGGCATGCTTTACAGCTTAGAACCGGGGCTCCAAAAGCGTTTTGAGCATCACGGAGCATATGAGATGTTCGAGGAGCTGAAACTAGTTTTCCAAGCTCACGCCCGGGTCGAGAGATATGACATCTCCGACAAGTTCTGTAGTTGTAAGATGGAGGAAAATAGTTCTGTCAGTGAGCACATACTCAAGATGTCTGGGTTGCACAACCGTATGACCCAGCTGAATATTAACCTCCCTGATGAGGCAGTCATTGACAGAATCCTTCAGTCGCTCCCACCAAGCTACAAGAGCTTTGTGATGAACTACAATATGCAGGGGATGGTAAAGACCATTCCTGAAGTATTTTCTATGCTGAGGTCAGCAGAGGTTGAAATCAAGAAAGAACATCAAGTGTTGATGGTCAATAAGACCACTAAGTTCAAGAAGGGCAAGGGTAAGAAGAACTTCAAGAAGGACGGCAAAGAGGTTGCCGCGCCCGGTAAGCCAGTTGCCGGGAAGAAGTCAAAGAATGGACCCAATCCTGAGACTGAGTGCTTTTATTGCAAGGGGAAGGGTCACTGGAAGCGGAACTGCCCCAAATACTTAGCGGATAAGAAGGCCGGCAACACTAAAGGTATATTCAATATACATGTAATTGATGTGTACCTTACTAGTACTCGTAGTAACTCCTGGGTATTTGATACCGGTGCCGTTGCTCATATTTGTAACTCACAGCAGGAGCTACAGAATAAGCGGAGACTGGCGAAGGACGAGGTGACGATGCGCGTCGGGAATGGTTCCAGAGTCGATGTGATCGCCGTCGGCACGCTACCTCTACATTTACCTACGGGATTAGTTTTGAATCTTAATAATTGTTATTTGGTGCCAAGTTTGAGCATGAACATTGTATCTGGATCTCGTTTAATACGAGATGGCTACTCATTTAAGTCTGAGAATAATGGTTGTTCGATTTATATGAGAGATATGTTTTATGGTCATGCTCCGATGGTCAATGGTTTATTCTTAATGAATCTCGAACATAGTGTTACACATATTCATAGCGTGAATACCAAAAGATGTAAAGTTGATAACGATAGTCCCACATACTTGTGGCACTGCCGCCTTGGTCACATTGGTGTCAAGCGCATGAAGAAGCTCCATGCTGATGGACTTTTAGAGTCTCTTGATTATGAATCATTTGACACATGCGAACCATGCCTCATGGGCAAGATGACCAAGACTCCGTTCTCCGGAACAATGGAGCGAGCAACCAACTTGTTGGAAATCATACATACCGATGTGTGCGGTCCAATGAGCGTTGAGGCTCGCGGAGGATATCATTATGTTTCTCACTCTCACTGGTGACTTAAGTAGATATGGGTATGTCTACTTAATGAAACACAAGTCTGAGACCTTTGAAAAGTTCAAGGAATTTCAGAATGAGGTAGAGAATCAACGTGACCGAAAGATAAAATTCCTACGATCAGATCGTGGAGGAGAATACTTAAGTCACGAATTTGGTACACACTTAAGGAAATGTGGAATCGTTTCACAACTCACGCCGCCTGGAACACCTCAGCGTAACGGTGTGTCCGAACGTCGTAATCGCACTCTATTGGATATGGTGCGGTCTATGATGTCTCTTACCGATTTACCGCTATCATTTTGGGGATACGCTCTACAGACAACTACATTCACTTTAAATAGGGCACCGTCTAAATCCGTTGAGACGACACTGTATGAATTATGGTTTGGGAAGAAACCTAAGCTGTCGTTTCTGAAAGTTTGGGGATGCGAGGCTTATGACAAGAAACTACAACCTGAGAAGCTCGAACCCAAGTCGGAAAAATGCGTCTTCATAGGATACCCTAAGGAAACCATTGGGTATACCTTCTACTTAAGATCCGAGGGCAAGATCTTTGTCGCTAAGAACGGATCCTTTCTGGAAAAAGAGTTTCTCTCGAAAGAAGTAAGTGGGAGGAAAGTAGAACTCGATGAAGTACTACCTCTTGAGCGGGACAGTAGTGCAGCTCAGGAAGATGTTCCTGTGATGCCTACACCAACTGAAGAGGAAAATAATGATAATGATCAAGGTACTCCGGATCAAGTTGCTACTGAACTTCGTAGGTCCACAAGGACACGTTCCGCACCAGAGTGGTACGGCAACCCTGTCCTGGAAATCATGTTGTTAGACAATGGTGAACCTTCGAACTATGAAGAAGCGATGGCGGGCCCAGATTCCAACAAATGGCTAGAAGCCATGAAATCCGAGATAGAATCCATGTATGAAAACAAAGTATGGACTTTGACTGACTTGCCCGATGATCGGCGAGCGATAGAAAACGAATGGATCTTTAAGAAGAAGATGGACGCGGATGGAAATGTCACCATCTATAAAGCTCGACTTGTCGCTAAGGGTTATTGACAAGTTCAAGGGATTGACTACGATGAGACTTTCTCTCCCGTAGTGAAGCTTAAGTACGTCCGAATCATGTTAGCAATTGCCGCATACTATGATTATGAGATATGGCAGATGGACGTCAAAACGGCATTCCTTAACGGGCATCTTAAGGAAGAGCTGTATATGATACAACCGGAAGGTTTTGTCGATCCTAAGAACGCTAACAAAGTATGCAAGCTCCAGCGATCCATTTATGGGCTGGTGCAAGCATCTCGGAGTTGGAATATTCGCTTTGATGAGATGATCAAAGCGTTTGGGTTTATGCAGACTTATGGAGAAGCCTGCGTTTACAAGAAAGTGAGTGGGAGCTCTGTAGCATTTCTCATATTATATGTAGATGACATACTCTTGATGGGAAATAATATAGAATTTCTGGACAGCATTAAGGCCCACTTGAATAAGTGTTTTTCAATGAAGGACCTTGGAGAAGCTGCTTATATATTAGGCATCAAGATCTATAGAGATAGATCGAGACGCCTCATAGGTCTTTCACAAAGCACATACCTTGATAAGATTTTGAAAAGGTTCAAAATGGATCAGTCCAAGAAAGGGTTCTTGCCTATGTTACAAGGTGTGAGATTGAGCTCGGCTCAGTCACCGACCACGGCAAAAGATAAAGAAGAGATGAGTCTCATCCCCTATGCTTCGGCCATAGGATCTATTATGTATGCCATGTTGTGTACCAGACCTGATGTAAACCTTGCCGTGAGTTTGGTAGCAAGATACCAAGGTAATCCCGGCAAGGAACACTGGACAGCGGTCAAGAATATCCTGACGTACCTGAAAAGGACAAAGGACATGTTTCTCGTTTATGGAGGAGACGAAGAGCTCGTCGTAAAGGGTTACGTCGACGCTAGCTTCGACTCAGATCCGGATGACTCTAAGTCACAAACCAGATACGTGTATATGTTGAATGGTGGAGCAGTAAGCTGGTGCACCTGCAAGCAGAGCGTCATGGCGGGATCTACATGTGAAGCAGAGTACATGGCAGCCTCGGAGGCAGCGCATGAAGCTATTTGGGTGAAGGAGTTCATCACCGACCTAGGAGTCATACCCAATGCGTCGGGGCCGATCAAACTTTTCTGTGACAATACTGGAGCTATTGCCCTTGCGAAGGAGCCCAGATTTCACAAGAAGACCAGGCATATCAAGCGTCGTTTCAACTCCATCCGTGAAAATGTTCAAGATGGAGACTTAGAAATTTGCAAAGTACATACGGATCTGAATGTCGCAGATCCGTTGACTAAACCTCTCTCGCAAGCGAAACATGATCAACACCAGAACTCTATGGGTGTTCGATTCATCACAATGTAACTAGATTATTGACTCTAGTGCAAGTGGGAGACTGTTGGAAATATGCCCTAGAGGCAATAATAAAAGTATTATTATTATATTTCTTTGTTCATGATAATAGTCTTTTATTCATGCTATAATTGTATTATCCGGAAATCATAATACACGTGTGAATACATAGACCTCAATATGTCCCTAGTGAGCCTCTAGTTGACTAGCTCGTTGTGATCAACAGATAGTCATGGTTTCCTGGCTATGGACATTGGATGTCGTTGATAACGGGATCACATCATTAGGAGAATGATTTGATGGACAAGACCCAATCTTAAGCATAGCACAAAGGTCGGTTAGTTCGTTTGCTAGAGCTTTTCCAATGTCAAGTATCTCTTCCTTCGACCATGAGATCGTGTAACTCCCGGATACTGTAGGAGTGCTTTGGGTGTACCAAATGTCACAACGTAACTGGGTGATTATAAAGGTGCACTGCAGGTATCTCCGAAAGTGTCTGTTGGGTTGACACGGATCGAGACTGGGATTTGTCACTCCGTATGACGGAGAGGTATCTCTGGGCCCACTTGGTAATGCATCATCATAATGAGCTCAAGGTGACCAAGTGTTTGGTCACGGATCATGCATTACGGTACGAGTAAAGTGACTTGCCGGTAACGAGACTGAACAAGGTATTGGGATACCGACGATCGGGTCTCGGGCAAGTAACGTACCGATTGACAAAGGGAATTGTATACGGGGTTTGATCGAATCCTCGACATCGTGGTTCATCCGATGACATCATCGAGGAGCATGTGGGAGCCAACATGGGTATCCAGATCCCGCTGTTGGTTATTGACCGGAGAGTCTCGGTCATGTCTGCATGTCTCCCGAACCCGTAGGGTCTACACACTTAAGGTTCGGTGACGCTAGGGTTATCAGGAAGACAAGTATGTGATTACCGAATGTTGTTCGGAGTCCCGGATGAGATCCCGGACGTCACGAGGAGTCCCAGAATGGTCCGGAGGTAAATTTTTATATATGGGAAGTTGTTAAACGGACACCGGAAAGTTTCGGGGTCATACCGGTATTGTACCGGGACCACCGAAGAGGTTCCGGGGGTCCACCGGGAGGGACCACCCCTCTCGGGGGGCCACTTGGGCTGCGTAGGGCGCCCCCCCCCCTTTGGGCCCATGCGCCTAGAGTTGGGGGGGAAACCCTAAAGGGGGCGCACCCCCTTTGCTTGGGGGGCAAGCCCCCCACCCTTTGGCCGCCGCCCCCCTCTAGGGTTTCCCCTAGAGGGCCGGCCCCCTTGCCCCTTCCCCTATATATAAAGGGGTGAGGGGAGGGCTGCAATACACCACAACTCGGCGAAGCTCTGTCGGAATACTGCTGCACCAACTGCACCACGCCGTTGTGCTGCCATTGGAGCTGCCTTCCTCAACCTCTCCTTCCTCCTTGCTGGATCAAGACGGAGGAGACGTCGACCGTCCCGTACGTGTGTTGAACGCGGAGGTGCTGTCCGTTCAGCACTTGGTCATCGGTGATCCGAATCACGACGAGTACGACTCCATCATTACCATCCCCTTGAAAGCTTCCGCACTCGATCTACAAGTGGTATGTAGATGCAAACTCTTCCCCTTGACTCGTTGCTTAGATGAACTCATAGATGGATCTTGGTGAAACCGTAGGAAAAATTTTAATTTTCTGCAATGTTCCCCAACAGTTTACTAGTCCCCATCGTACTTTGGGTCAAAGTTTGTCCACGAATTTACTTGTAAAATGTGAATGGAAAATGAGATTTTGTTATACCCAAACAAAAAAGGACTAGAGGGAGTGATTGCTCTGACACGAATGCGACCTCTCATAGCACAGGCATTGAACCGGCGCACCTGCTAAGAGGGTCGCGCTCGCTGCAGGCCCGGCTGAGCACGCCTCCTCGCCGCGTGCAACCAGCTTAAGACTGCCCCGCCTGCCTTCATTGAATCCGCGCGTGTGCCGGCAACATGTCCTTCCGCGAGCCGGCAGGCATTTTAGAACACAAAAAATGACTAAAATATAATTAACTTACGCATGGTCTTGACTTGTTGTGCTCGCACTGGTAGCAGGAACTAGTAGTGGTTTTTCTTTATTTATAACTCTCCTCACATTTTTTTGGCTTTGAAGTGAATCATGGTTGTGGACATTATGTATGAATGTGCAGATATCTGTGAACATGAGTTTGATGTGGAAGTTGGACTTGGAATGTCGGGCTTGCATGTGAACTATACCATGTCCAATGCTTCGTCTGTTATTGTTTGGAAAGTAATTGTTGTTATTACATGACCCGAAAAAAACATTTTGTGCCACATCAGTAGATGCACAGACATCACAACAGGCATGCTGACTGGATAAACATTTGAACCTAGCTATTATGAAGGAAATTTTGTATTGACAACAGTTTTAGATAGCAGGAGACACCTAGCCTGCTCTGCCTCTACTAGCTTATTTTTGGCTTCTTCCATCTCTTCTTTGGCTTGGGTGAAGAGAGCATTTGATTGCTCTTTTCGCTTCTTCGGGAACTTAGCTACATTCTCAAGGGTTGCTGCACGCTTTCTTTCAGCCTTTAATAATGCCACGAGGACACGAACAGCTAACGACTCCACCTAGCTTGTGTGTAATCAGCATCATCTGGGAATTTGCACCTTGTGTCTAATCCAGCATCATTAGGGAACTGGCACCTTGTGTGTAATCCAGCCTCATTTTGGAAACATGATCTCAAGGTTGACCATACTTCCCTCCTCGCAGGAACTGCATCCTGACATGAAGTTACTTCTTTTTTAGATCAATACTCAGAGAAACCTAGATCCATTTAGTAGAAGCCAGATAAACAGAACTCGGAGAAGTGAATTCAAAAGGAAAAGAAATATAAAAGCAGACTACACGGTGAGAACACCCACTTCCTACATCAAGTTAAAAACGAAAGCATTAGGACGATTAAGACTCTTCTTATTACACATTGAAGAACACCACGCTTAAGAGAAACGGAAACTAAAACATATACACATCGAAGAACACGAGGCTAAACGAAAGTAATTGAAAGGGTGTTACTTACCAAATCTCATTTTACAGGTTCAGTGCTGCTCCTCTTTAACTTGCCATGCTCCTTGAAGATGTCCCGAATATCCCGTGTTTGGTCTTCATTGCTCCTCTGCATGTTCACATTCGTGGTTTCAAAATCTCAACATGGCAAGAAAAATACTACTAGTAATACTCGCGCATCTTGTGGGCAACATTAAAGCACTCATCTGCCATGTTAGAGCATCTCCAACAGAATCGCAATGCGCGTCGCTTTAAAAAAGTGTTTACAGTGCTGAGATCGAGAAGTAGATACTAGAGAGTAGAGGATAGTTCTCAGCATAGATAGATAAAAAAAGATAATTCAACTACTCCTCGTCGTTTGACTGCTCCTCGGTGATGTCCTCCTCCAACGTCTGACTGTAGGCGTGAAGATACCGATCGTCGTCGGATTCCCAGGGCGACGCTGCTCCTAGCCTCATGTTGAATTGAGCGTCCGCTTTTCGCCTACGCTTGTCCTCGCGATAGGCGGCTCGCTCCGCCCTCCTCTTATCCCTCTCTGCCCTCATTTGCGCGTAGAACTCGCGCTCGTTGATGATGTCCTGTGGGAAGTGTTAGCGCCACAGCGCAATGGCTTCCTTGTCCATCTCGGCGATGCCGAGATGGTGCTCCCGCTGCGGTTGTCACGACGATCCTCGTCGGTGCTAAGCTGCGGCAAAGGCGCGAGCTCCTGCGCCCGCTCCCGCGTCGGCACGTTGGGGAAGTTCAATGTTCTATGAGGCCACCCGAGGTGCCACGCCGCCGCGTCGTACGCGAGGGCGGCCTCGGTGGCGGTGTCGAAATTGCCGAGGCCGAGGCGCATCCCGCGGAACCGGATCTCGGCGGAGAAGCCGCCGGAGGGGCGCGTGCGGACGCCGCGGTATCCCCAAGTTCCCCGGCGACGCGGCAGCATGGTGGCGCGGTGGCGGCAAGGCAAAAAAGAGCGGGGAGAGAGCGGTGGCGAGGCACAAAGCAGTGGCAAGGCACAGAGCGGTGGGAGGGCGTTGGATTTTATAAAGCGCGCCAGACGTCGCGCGCCAAAACTAGCGCACGCCCGGCCGCTTTTTCCCGCGCGCGCGCGATCCTTTCCCGACGTCTCTGCTATCTCTACTCTCTTCTCTACGGTTATATTTATTTTATATTTAATATTTAATATTTATATCTACTTCCTTTACTGTCTACTTTTTTTCTCTATACTTTTTTTCTTGCAATATAGGACGTCCGATTTATATCTGACAAATAGGAAGGAAACAAATGGGAATTTTAGAAAAAGATACCCATACCCCTCTCCATATTTGCAAATAAGGCCTTCCCTCGTTCATCCTTTTCTCCCACAAGATAAACTACTCATACAAATGCATCTTGATGCGTGCAACGCATGGGCATCTTGCTAGTTCTAAAAACCTTTCCATCATTTGCCACACTGCTGGTTGCAGATGAAAAACCTACCCAAGCGCAGCGCGATACAGGAGCGACGCACAATTACAAGTTGATATTCTGTTGGACAATGGAGGTTATAACCAATTACTTTTACGGGAACAATAGCACCCAGGAAAATTGAAGGGTAGGTATGAACAAAATTGGAACTGCACATGTACTGCTAAGTGATTGAATACACACATTACCAATCAAGGAGGAGAACGATGGTCGCGGCGGCCTCTGTGAGTCATGGTTGGCAACGGGAGTCAGTTCATTGTCCACGACGGTGGTACTTCTGCGCTTGGCGTCGGCTTCTGGGAAGTAGATCCGAGACCGTGGAAGACGATGCCGGGGAAGAGGCTCCGTCTATGACGACAACGGTGGACCGGCTCCAGTGCGGCGTACGAGGTCATCGATGAGGCGGATGCGCTGCGGTGGACGAGTGCGCTGATGTAAAGGGGAGGAGCACGAAGGCTGCGGTGCCGTGGAGAAGTCTATTTTGCGGTGGGGATAGAAAATGGGGAGTATTCAGGTGTACTACTCTGGGTGCTGGGGTGGGGCTGGCTGGGTAGGGTGAACCTGAAGTTACGAAAACAACCCCCTACCAAGCGTCGTCCGTAGGCCTGTTCCGAAGGCTATGATGGTAACTTCCCACTGCTCGAATCAGGGTCGCGGGAGATTTTCCCGCCGACCTTGAAATTTTGTGACACTGGACTCCCCATGTGGTGTGTTGAGTGATTCGGCTAAGCAACTAGCGAGTAGTAGTAGTAAACTCTGCATATTAGGTTTGACCGAAGTCAAACTTCCTAAAGTTTGACCAAGTTTATATAAAAAGATAAACATTTACCATAACAAATATGTATGATTGGAAGTACATTCAATAATGAATCTAATGGTATTTATTTGTTATTGTATATGTTAATATTTTTTGTTATAAGCTTTCTGAGAGTTTACAAAACATGACTTTGACCAATGCTAATACACGGACTTAAATAAAAACGGAGGGAGTACACATTTGTTTTCTTAGTTTGTAGTGAACTAATCATTTGTTGAAATTGTGAAATAAATATATTAGGCTATTGACTTCGAATGTAATGGTCCATACAATTCAATAGTTACAATCATTGTCGAATCCCAAGATGTATACAAGGTCTATAGTACTTCACAACATGCTCAAACTCACATAATCCCAGTCAAATGAGAATCTAAATGCATTTCATAGATATTACTTTGTAGGATGCAACAAAAACAACAAAAACTCTACATCAGCCATTATAGAAGCAACATTTTGACATATCCCATTGTGTGAATGAAACGTGCAGAGAGAGCTTTTGAAGATGGAGCAGATAGGGCGGGAAAGATTGTATGTATGTGGATGAGAGAGTAGGAGACAAACCTAACAAGACAGAGAGAGAGAGAGAAAGAGAAAGAGAGAGGAAGAAGTTAGGTCTGTGAGAAAGATGGAGACATGTAATATACGTGATTCTGTATATGTGGAAGGAGAAGAGACAACATGTTTGATGAGAGAGATGGAAAAACATGGACGAGAGGGGAAGGATCTCATGGGTTGAGGGATTGACAATTTTGTGCGGGGGAGAGAGGGATTGGTAATTTTCTGCAAGAGAGAGAGAGGGTGGGGGAGGAGTCAGTCGGCCGTCGTCACATCACCCTGCTTCCAAATGACCCCGCATTCTCTAGCGCGGTGTGGTCGCCGTCTTCGATCTGCTTGATGCCCTCATTGAAGATTGAGGTGTTGTGCATGTTAGGGTGCAAAGAAGCACAAGCGAGAGTGGTCGCCGTATAACCTTGGATGGGGATGAATTGTGTGCTCGGGGGAGTGTGTGTGTGTGTTGTGCTGCGTGTGTGTGTGTGTCTGTGTGTGTGTGTGTGTGTGTGTGTCAGATATTGAGCGAAAACAAACCTAAGGAGAGAAATGGGTATTCACGAAGAGATTGCGCGGGCCTTGAGGTGGGCAGGGGCCGAGGGAGGGTGTCAAAATGTGCGCATTGATGCATCTGTTGCATGCGATCGTGTGAGGGACGGACGAATCGAGAGAGATGGTTGTTGTGTTATGGATGCTCCTCTCTCTCTGTCTCTCTGTCTCTCTGTCTCTCTCTCTCTCTCACACACACACACACACAAGTAAACTAGAAGACCGTTCTCTCATGTATACACAACGTATCGACATCTGTCTATGTCTCACTCATGCATGATCATTTGCACATTCACACCTCTCTATGTCTGTATCACACGCACACCATCTCCAAATTGCCCTTCCGCCACAACACACATATGGACACATACGCACGTTCTCTCTCAGTCACACACACAAAAAAAGTATTAAAAAACTAGGGCGCACCTAAAACGTCCAAATCCAAATAAACACAAACTGGAGCTAAATTCAAATATATGGAAATATTGCAGCGTCAAGAACTTTGCCATGAAAAAAAGTTGAGTAATATTCGAGGATTGTTTTCACACACACAAAAATGTTCGGTAGATGTCCTTTGAGCGCGACACGGTGACGCACCATTCGATCAACCACGCGGCCGCGGTTCATGCGCTTGCACAGGATTCTGTGTCATGGTTGTGGTACTAACTTCAAAAAAAACGTTGCCCAAGTCTAATGTTTACATGTACTAGTATGGTTTTCTTTTAAGTTTGACCAACCTCATATAAAACTAAAGTAAGCTCCCATACGCGCACTCATCAATATGCCGCCGCCGTTGTTGCGCATGCCGACGCCCGCCTGCTCCGGCCAACAATTTCTCGCCCATCACCGCCGTGTCGCCGCCATCCCTGTGCCATGAAGCCAAAGGCTCGCCCGCTCACGTCGTCTGCAGTCCCTCCTCGCCATGCCGCCGCGCTGCCAAGCACGCGAGCAGCTGGTGGAGCCGCCTCTATGCATGCAGCGTACAAAGAGGAGGACGAGCGCGTGCTCCAGCACGCCGGTGAGGAGGAACTAGCGTGTCATTGTCGTCTCCGCCCGCGTGGAGGAGGCGCGCATGGTGGTTGTCGCGGCGGAAGCCGGTCGTGCACGCGTCGAGCTCGCAAACCAGGTGCGGACGTGGAATCTACCTTCGAGACCTTGAATGCCACGTGGATCCTGCAATCTAAAGGAGCAATTTGGGTCAGTCGACTCATGTGAGTCGTTTGATGTAACATGGATGGCTAGAAGGGCTTCTTCCACCTCTTCTGCCGTCTTCTTCCTTCGCTCCGTCGAACTGCTTTCACAAATCGACTGACCCAAACTATACTACTAGTACGAACGTATTAAGTACAGTAGGAACACGATGGTACGAGCAGTAGTACCAACTGCAAGAAGAACAGTAGTAAGACATAGTACTAGTACTACTCTAAGTACTAAACAGTTCAAATAACGAGAAAGAACATAAACATAGTTCTGCTGGGGCCTCAGCACAACACACCCTTGAAAATAAACTAAGCAACTAGTCAGCTTGACACTGCAGTAGAACCAGCATGAGCGACGGCACTGCCACCTACTCGGAGTTCGAGTCCACGTCCTCGACTTCGTCCTCGTCCCTCTTCCTCTTCCTCTTCGTCGATGCTTCTTTGCTTGAACCAGACACTGGGCTCTGCTTCTTCATCCAACCCATGTAGATATTTAAACAAAGGTAGGCATCCATTGCTGCGTACAGGATGTGATCTTCATCTAATGTCTTCGACTCCCATGCATGATGAAACTCGTGATGAGGTTTCTTCAGTTTAGCGTATGAAGGATCAATCATGGCTGCTGCCAGGGTCAGCATTGAAGGTTGAGAGGAGGACACCAGGCTTGCCTTTTGGAGATCGAAGGGTTGGCCTACAACGAGACCTATCCGACGCAGTACATCCCTGTCATCCTTAAAGCCTACAGTAACAAATTTCACTCTTTTGTCCTTGAGGAAGTTCTTAAAATCCTGGCACTCAACGTCGACATGGCATATGTGGTAGACCAAGCAAACGTTATGTACGCAAACCTGGATCACGGCGGGCTTCTTCCTCTCTTCGTCCTTTAGATCCTTCTCTCATCCCAGGATTGTGGTGTACTCAACATCTAGCCCAGTGACCCACGCATCCATTGAATTGTTGAACATGCGTAGGAAGCGAGCAAGCCATGCTTTCACCGTCGCGGATCCATGTGTGTACATGATGATGAACTGATCGCTGGTGATGGCTCTAACTTGGTACTCAGCGGCGACCATGGAGATTTGGGAGGCCATGGATTTTGGAGGATGGTTAGGAGAAGTTGAACTGTTGTATCCCGCAAAAACTGGGAGCGAACTAATGTGAAAGGACGGGACGACTGGGAGCGAACTGTTGTGAGGTAGAAGACAGGGACGAGTAGGGCATGTGAATGGCATGGGGTTGCTGGCTTGCCCAGTGGATAAACGGTTGCAAGCCCCCAAAGATTTCTCGAGAACTATGCGAGACCCACTAGATGTCATGTCTACTAGACCCATATCGTAGGCCTGACGGTATAGCTTCTGCCTGTTTGCACGCCATGTCGGCACGTGGATGTAACTTCACTTAATTCCGTCAACCGTCGCGCCTCCCACGACCTTCGCCTCCCTCGCGCGGTCGCACCCTTTGAGACTTCGACCGGCTATAAATGAGCAAATTTTTTTTGCCTACTCCGCATGCATGATACTCCCTCTGGTCCTTTTTACTCCCGCCAACCATTTGCAAAGTGTTTGACCAAATATATACTTTTTTTAACACCACCTTATATTAATTAACCAGCCACACCAGTACACTCATTCGATACAATATTCACCACACAAGGTGGTACGTTATTTACAAGAATACCATCTAATCTATTGTCAAAGGTATACTTAGCGATTAAGTGTGCCACCTTATTGGCCGAACGGCTAATCTTTGACAATTGAAGATTGTTGATCAACTTCGAGATGCTCAACGCTTTCATCTTCAGGTCACGCATAGCAAACCTGTCATAGTCCCCCGATGCAAGAGACGCTACCTCAAAAGCGCAATCAGTCTCTAAAGTTACGTGATTATGAAGAGAAATACCTATGTAGAGACCGGCAATCCAAGCCCTAAGCTCCGCTTCCTCCACGCTTTGACAGACATCAATGAAATCCCATGACCAAATTTATACTAAAAATATCAATATCTACAATACTAATTATAATGAGTATAAGAACTATGTTTTATAATGAGTGTAAAAATATTGATTTGACATTGTGAATGTTGATACTCCCTCCGTCTAGGTGAGTAAGTCATCTTAGGCTGTGCACCATGACCAAGGAGGAGGGGAAAATGAGAGACATTAATGTTTATTTGCTAATTAAATAGTATTGCATGCAATGCACTAACCACTACATGTCATGTTTGATAGTCTCAGGTCATTAAAAGCATGCACACCCTCATCTCTTATTGGTTGATATATCAAGAAACAAGAAATGAGGTAGAAGTTAATGCACCGCGCCTATGTGTTTTGGGATTATTTGGTTTTCGTAAGAGGACTTACACACCTAGCTATTAGAGTACCACTACCTCCCTTCTAGTTTAAAGGGCTCGACTCAACAATTTCACCTACTCTTAGCAAGATAGTAGAGGCAGTGGAATAGTTTTTGAAGTCTGCAAAAGTACTCAACTAATGTTGTCGTTCTTCACAAAAAAATGTGTTTACCAATGCATGCATGAACACTAGTTAGTCTAACCCCCCTCTCTTCTTTAATTCTTTGCCACATCAGCATGTTTGCTATTCCCGTGTGCATGATACCAGCTAAGATACCACCATGATTGCCAGCCTTAATCATCGCATGCAATAATTTAGTGCACCTTGAAATATGAACATGTGTGGGGCGTGTATGTTTTTAATGACTTGAGACTATACCTAGCCCGGCATGCAAGATGACTTATTATGCACCGTTCCCCATACCTGCAGGAAGCCCGTTCGTCTCCAAATCTTTTCCTCTCCATGTGTGGAAACAATATGCCTGCCAAACTCTCCTTCTCCCTCTGGCGGTCCCACCACTCCACCCCATGTGAAAAAATATGCATGCATGACTCTCCTCCCCCCACGCTCGTCCAATCCGTTGTGACCAGCAATATTTCCACCCCTTCGCTCCCCCGTAATTTACTCCAACAAATATGCCCATGTAGCTTTTACTTAACTTCAGGTGCATTGGGTCACTGATCTATGGGCCCAGTAGGGTACTGGCCCACATGTCAGTGATGCAACTGGACCTGCAGTTAAGTCAGTGCAACTCAGTCCATATCTTACGTAGGTGTGCCATTGCTCGCTATAAATACTGCGCCTCCCACGACATCGCTATCTCCTCCCCCTTACGTTCACGTTCATTGCTATCTCCTCCCCCTCCCTCTCACGTCGACCACCATGGCATCGCCCCTCCCAAGCCCTAGGAGCCCATTGCTGCACTGCACGGACGGTCACGCATCGCCAATTATGTTCCTCGCCACCACTAGTCGAGGAGGACGCGTCGGCGTTCCGCTCCTCGCCGCTACACGACGGGTCGCCGTTCCGTTCCTCGCTGCCACTAGTCGAGGAGTACGTGTTGGTGTTCCGCTCCTTGTCGTGATGCGATGCGTCGACGTTCCGTTCCTCGCCGCCACTAGTCGAGGAGGACGCGACGGCGTTCCCAATCTCGCCAGCACACGCGTCGGAGGATGCGTCGGCTCCCCGCTACGAGGAGAATACCGCGCCGCCCGCCGAGCCCCCCAGCCTTGAGGAGATTTGGAAAGAAATGGATGTCGCCTTGTGGGAGGCTTTGCCTCCAGCAAAGCGCGCCAAAATAGAGGCGGAGAAGAAGGCCGAGGAAGAGAAGCGCACCGCGCAACAAGCTTTCTGGGAGATCTATGTCACGTCCGAGAGAGTAAAGCAATTGGTTCTTTGGCAGAAGGCTCGTGCGAGGGCCGTGAGGGTGGCGGAGGACGCCCGTGCCGATGCCCTGAGTGCAGTCGGGCCCAAGTGCCTCATCTAAGCTTGGCGGTACGTGGACCGGGTGCACGCTTCCAGCCAGGAGGAGTACCTGTTGGCGTCGGATCACCACACCGGTGAGATCGCGCTCGCCCGCCGGCAAGCCGCCAATCAGCACCTCCGAGTTGCGAGGCTGAGGAAGAGGCGTTGTGTCGGTGCGCTGGGAAACGGCTACGCACCAGGGCACTCGTTGCGCGCCGCAAGCGCTCCTGCGAGCGCTGTGGCTTTTAGGAGGAGTATAATTTTTGTTTCGTAAGGCGATCTCATTAGTTTTGGGACGCAAATGATAAATCCCGAACGTTCAGGAATTTTTAGCGTCCTTAATTAAGTATGTAAAAGGGAAAGTTTGGAAACGTTGTGTATTATTACGCATTTTGCAAGTACGTGCATATAGCACAAACTTTACTATATACTATCGGACTACACGTCTCTCTCGATATATGCTTGCAGACTGTGCTACTCCCTCCATCCAGGTCAATAAGTCATCTTTGGTTGTGCATGGTGACCAAGAAGGAGGGAAGACTTGTGCACCTAGACGGAGGGAGTACTACTATTACTTATGTACGTGCAAATGCACGTTTTAACATTATGATGCGGTTTTTGTAAAAGTAGAAAAACAGCACTAGTCAAGCTTGTGAAACGATTCAATGCAAAACAAATGCAAAAATGCTCGTTTGATTGTTTACTTTTAGCTTCCTTCTCTGTGGTTATTTCTCTGTCGTACTTTGTATGGAGTATCTCACTGGTTGGAAAGGCATGCAAATTCCCAAACAGCTTCCTACACCCTGTATCGAATTTTTTGCCTAACAAGTTGTGACGTGCAATTGGAATTCCAACTTGAGTATTACTACTAGTAGGAGTACCAGGGGCCAGTTCTTTTAGGCTTCTAGATTAGTAATCCCATAACTACTACCTCTGTCCTGGTTTATTGGTCCCCATTGTAATATGTGTCAAATTTTGATCATAAATTTAACTAATGAAATGTTAGTGCAAGTCACATGCACTACTCCATCCGTCTAGGTGAGTAAGTCATCTTAGGCTGTGCACCATGACCAAGGAGGAGCAGAAAACAAGAAACGTTAATGTTTATTTGCAAATTAATAGTATTGCATGCAATGAACTAACCACTGCATGTCATGTTTGATATTTCAAGTCATTAAAAGCATGCACACTCTTTATCTCTTATTGGTTGATATGTCAAGAAACAAGAAACGAGGTAGAAGTTAATGCACCACGCCTAAGTGTTTTGGGATTATTTGGTTTTCGTAAGATGACTTACACACCTAGATGCACCACGCCTAAGTGTTTTGAGTAACATTTTATCAGTTAAATCTTTGGTCAAAATTTAGCACAAATTAAAATGGTGAGGAATAAACCAGGACGGAGTAGTAGTTTAGAAGCCCAAATAAATGAGTGAGGCGCCTTATTGTTACTCTCCACTGTGACTAGTCTTGTGGGAAAAGCTGGGGAAGCCGCCAAAAGAACTGGCCCTAGGAGTAGTAGCTAGGGATCGAGTGTGGGAGATGAACCGGAGAAAGTAAATGCAGAGAGATGAAATGCAAAAAAGACGAAGGGATGTGATGGTTGCTTGTCCGTTTATTTTACCAGGCCATTTATTACTGGGAGTAGTTGGGTTTTGTGATATGACGGCTTTACTGCCGCGCCACGAGCGGGGTGAGAGGTGAGACTCCCATGCAGCGCCGCCCTCTACACTTGTACTACATCGGTCGTGGTTTATTAGTCCCCCATTGAATTTGACTGAAGATTTAACTGACAAATGTTAGTGCATGTCAACAAAAACTATATCGTTGGATTCGTATTTGAACATAGTTTTGGTTATAGCTCAATACATGTGGTCGTAGACCACTAAAAATAGAAGAAGCCCTATGATTTTGAATGATATAATTTTAGGTGACATGCATCAGTATTTATCGTACTATATATAATGTTAGTTCAATTTTTGGTCGTACTAATCTATAGTAGTAAGGTGCCCGTGCGTTGCACCAAAGAGTGAAATACATTGATCGGGGAGTTGTTTATTTTGACAAAGGATGTGGGGGTCATCTCATATGTAACGGGTATCGATAGTTTTCTTTGGATATTATCTCATCTCTAGAGCTCACAAACTTCCGGGTGAAATAGATAAAAAGGTGTCTTTTGTAAACAAAAGCGTTCGACTGTTCAACCTGCATCCAAAACTTGTGAAGAAATAACACTTATTGTGCTTTGCAAGAAATGATCTTTAAGAATTAGTTTTTGAGTATCGATTGTTATACATGTTGGCTACAGATGACATGGCACTTTCTTATAGTCAACAATTGGCTATACTATTAAGTAATATTAACCATGCCCTTATACACCTAGACGGAGGGATTAAATCATGATGACTTGCAAGGGGGCAGAGGAGATGTAATAAATGGTTCATCGTAAGTCTTTCACCAGTACTGTGGTAAAAATTCATACATGGAAGATTCTAGACTAAACCATAAACGGATACACTTCTATTCATGCGCGATACTCCAATAGAGCAAGATCATGCATGGAAGTCTCCACATGCTTAGACAGCGGATTACATTGAGTGAAGACTAATGATTAACATTTAACTTGATAATGCATATTTTTTAGAAGAACAAGGAGGCTCCTCCCCGGTTCCATTATCAAATGAAACCCAAAGTGTCTTACATCAACTCACTGAGAGGAGCAGTTCAAAGAAAGGACTGCGGCGAAAGCCACTCAAGTTTAACGACAAGCTTACAGAATCAAAAGCGGCAAAGACACGGGCCATAAGCGCCCACACACACACTACATGTTTTCTAAGTGCACTTGATAATGCGTATGTCCAGGTGAACCTCCTTGGAGTCCCCATGCACCGAGTCGGCGGGTAAAGGATGGAATGGATGCCATGGGTTTTCCAAGTCCACATTGGCGGGATAGTCCCAGCTCCTCAGAGTCCAAGTGTGTCCGATGAGGCCGGTTTCACCGCACACGCCCGGAGGGGTAGTAACATTGACCACGCACCCGTACATTTGCCTCGTGTCAGTGTCAGCGTCAGCGGCGACGCCCCTAACGCACATTACAGAGACGGGGCGGTGGCCTGTGCGGGCCTCGTCAGTGCCCACGATCAAGAGGAAGACACCGCCGTCCTCCTCCGAGACTAGCAGGCGGCGGTGATCCTCCAGCGACTCCGGCATGGTGAACCGGTAGCACGTGTCGTACTTGATGTTCTCCGCCAAGGGCCAGCAGTGACTGTTGCACGCATCCGTGAGGTGATGCACCATGTCCGCCGGCGAGCCACAAAATGGCATCAGGCACTCATAGCAGTGGAGGAAGGGCTCCTTGGAGGCATCGACCAGGCCGACCATGAAACGGGAGTGGCTGTAGGGGACGTTGCGCCAGTCGAATATGTGAGCAAGTTACTACGAGATTTAATCCAAATAAGCACAAAATAAATCATGACGGCTATAACAGAGATGAAACTAATCATGTGGACTAGCATAGTAGTAGGATACAGAGTAGAAACATGAATTTTACCACGATTTCGAACAAGAAGGATAGAAACACATACGGTGCAATGGGACCAGCACCGTTGGCGTTGAGGTTGTCGCCCATGTCGTTGACGAAGAGGTTGCCGAGGTCAGGGAAGAAGTCATCGTCGGTGAAGTCGTGGCTGCCAGCAGTCGCGAGAGTGTGCTCCCCAGATTTCAACAGCGCCCGCCGAATGGAGCGCAGGAGGGAGTGGCTGTAGGGGCCGTTGCGGCCGTCGAATGGAGCGCAGGAGTAGCACACGAAGCAGTAGATGGTGTCCTTACTAGTACTCCCTAGTCTCTATCTATCTATATCTATATATATCTACTCTTATAGAAAACCGAGTTGGTGATGATGGTATGCCTGCCATCTTGTAATATAGACCGTCCAATCTATATCTGACGGATAGAAAGCCAACTATGACAATTTTACAAAAGATACCCGCACCTCTCTCCACATTTACAGATAAGGCCTTACCTCATGCTCCTCCCTATGTCTCTATCTCTACAAGTACTTTTTTTATAACAAATTGAATAGTGCTACGCCGTCCGCTGCACGCCCGACTGAACACGCCTCCTCGCCTCCATCATCACCAACTGAGTCTTTTATAAGAGTAGGAGTAGAGAAAAAACCGAGTTGGTGATGATGGTGTGCCGTGCAATGCACGGGCATCTTGCTATTTTTTTGCATATAAGTCCAAACACCACGTAGACACGGTCTTTGAGCACGGTTCGTAGTCGTTCCACGATCGGGCATCAAAGTTTGTAACTATTTTAGATTAGAATATACTACTCCTCCGGTGCTAGTAGTAGCGCAGAGTCCTACTCTACTACTCTACTCTAGCAAGCTAGGGCATAGTACTGTAGTAGGTACTGTAGGGAGTACCAGTACTGTGATCACTCAAGCAACTTGTCTGGCATCGATATGACCCTACGCTGTTGGTATGTGTTTCGTAAGTCAAGCGGCGTGCTGTAGTCATCATCACCTGTCCACTTCCCGCAACACATATTCGCTTCTCCATCTTTGTCCGCACATAATCTCGCCCAAGCTTCCATCCCCGCTAAGGCGCCTCCCCCCCTCGTCTGAAACCCAAGCACTAACAATGGCAGAACTGAGCAGTGTCCGCTGAAAGAGTGGCTGAAATTCGCTCCCCATAGAGGTAATCAAGCTCATTGTTTCGCGTGTGGACAATCTCAGTACCATGCCGCTTGTCGCGTGCTCGTCGGGGCTGTACCGTTTACTCAAAGCCCTCAGGACGGAGCTTTTTAAGCCAGCTCCTTGCTTGTTGATGCTGCCTGATCTTCAGAAACGGCGTGTCACGCAGTATAACGATCGTAGGGTGGCGAGCATCAACCCCCTTCACTGTGATCCGATCCCCGTCAGCCTCACTACATTAACAGTATGTACTAGGTCGGCATGAACACATCTTGGATGGTGCTCGTCGACGGTCGCGGCAGCTAGATGCTCGTGGAGGTCTACACCCGGCGATTGATCCCCCTTCCTTCGATTAACACTGCACTGCTTTGGCACCGTGGCCCAGAATACTCGGAATCATACAGTAGCCAACATGATACCAAGTTTGATTTGCTCAAGGTTGTAATCTGCCAAGTGCCCACAAGATCTGGGAATTATAAAGATTTCAGGCTAATTGCGTTCTTCAACTGCAGTCTCGCCTATCTGACAGGTCACTACGGTAAGTGGATAAATCTGCACGTCCATCACAGGATCATACATCCTCCATGGTTCTCTGATGTCATTGAACACAAGGGCTTCATTTACGTTGTCGACTCCTTCTATGGCTGGACGTATTGCTGGCCTACTCCGGTCATCGCTACAAACGGCCAGTATGTTACTTTCCTATGATATCATGATGGCTTGCTTATATTACTGTCAACATTTACTGAAAAAATATTCATGCTCATAACATGCTGTTCTTAAGATTGACTAAATCAAGAGCCCTTTTTTGTTTGACTCCAACTTGATATGATGTTGTAGGCCGCCTGGTGTCCCTACCCTTCCTAATCCGAGAACCTTTCAAAGAAAAGCGGCATGGCGGTTGCAGGTGGTTCCTGGCTCGATCAGACGACGGCGAAAGATTGATGATCGTTCGCACGTACCAGACGTGTTGTTTCGCGGAATACAATCACAGTCACTGCAAGGTCTTTGAGCAGGATCCCAGCTTCTCTGGGCCTTCAGGAATTTTTGACTGGAGGCTGGTAAGTAGCCTTGGTACACGCTCTCTGTTTGTCAGACTGAATTATGCGATTAACCAGGAGATAACCGACGGCAAGGATCATGATGGCAGCGCGGTTTCGTTCATCAGGCAAAACTGTGTGTACACAGCGTACCATGCGTCTCTGCATGCATCATACCTGATATGTGCCGCCACGCTCTGCAACCCAAAGTAGGAGAGAGGGTCGCAAGTATCAGACTTCGACCTGCTGGCTGGAGTTTCCCCCGTCAGGCACCCATCTGGTTCAAGCCGTCAGCCAATCTCCACAGCTTAATAAATAGTAACGTCTAACTGAGCCAGTTAGTTAGATGCGTACACTTGGTGTAGTAGGATCTTTATTTAGTTTGATGCATACACTTGTTCTTTCTTGGTAGACCTTTTGTAATGATGGCTGATGTTTGGTTTGGAAGAGAGAGCTGCGTCTTCACTCTTCTGGCATGCTTACTGCTTCTTTTGCACCCCCAGCCCTGGTTGCTGCTGCTGCTGTTTTCAATGTACAATCAGTAGTATATTTCGTCTGTTGGTTGAATATAAATGTGTTGTTAGAATGACAAACACAATGTTTTGGAAGTTGTTGCATGGTTCGATCCTTTAGTGCCCCGTATCGTACGTAGCTCATACTATTTTTCGTACGGAACACATTTTCCACTTGTTGATAACATGCAGCCCACTGATGAAGGCCCAATAGAGAAGCCCATAATTAACTGGAAGGGAGGCTCTCAAATGAATCCGGCCCAGGTACATGCTCATGGTCCCCTAAACATAAATAAGTAAATAAAAAAATAAAGCTGAATGCTCATGCACCAGTTCTTTGGGAAAATAGGTAGCCCAGTATTTCTTTTTGAAGAATACCCAAGCTAGGCCTATTTGTTTTCTCCGAATTACTGGGCTGCAAATCTTTCAAGATGAGCAAATGAGATATTAGTTTTTTTTTGAATTTTGTTCTTCACTGATATCTTATACGTATTTCATTGGATTTAACATGACATAGTACTAACTTATTTTTACATTTGTTTTAGTATGGCTATTAATTTTTGGATTAAGAATATTTCGTTCCCCAGCAAAAATTTCCCACATATTTAGTTAATTTTTTGACCCTGGTACTGACCAGAAAATGGCCGGCAATTCTAAAAATGGAAAACAGGCTGCAATAAATTCCATATGAATTAGAAAATGAGTAAAATTTATAAAAATAATAGCAAATGGGTTGTACACGCCACAAATTTCGAGGCTGACTTGTTTCTTGTGGCCTGCTGTGATGCCGTGCAGGCGTCCCCGGCCCACCCTACTCCCTCCGCTGGCCTGGCCGCACGCAATCAACTGCCTCCTTATTACGCGAAAAAAATGATTCCTCCCACTGACATCTGGGGCGCACCGGTTGGGAGGCTGACCTGTGGGCCCACTACGTTGACGCGTACGCAGGGCTTGTCAACTTAGTCAACAAACGATTTTAGCAGCAGTAACCGTTGGATTTGAATCGAACGGTCCTGCTGCTTCTTCAATCGTTGCTCTTCTTGCACCAGCCGCCTAAACCAACGCCGGGGAGACCGCCTGCTCCTGCATCAAGTGCCCGGCTATGCTGCCGTTGAGGCCTCATCGCCCCCTACTACTCCCACCGCTAGCCAGGCCCTGCAGCGACGGCAGCCTCACACCGCAGCCAAACCAGTGAACCCTCATACTACTCTCCGCGTGGGCATCCACTGCTGCGTCTTCCCCAGCTCCACGTCATCCCCTTCCTAGGCCTCGCCGTCGTCCACCGCCTTGGTGCTCTCAGCGCGGCGTGGTCAATGTGGTCAACGACATTCCATCGGAAGAGTACTGTACGTGTAGAGGCTGACAGCTGGGTCCACGGCCACAGCCCAGTTTTTTTGTGATTTGCCAAGAGCTTTGTCAGGCCTGTTGGGCTGCAAATCTTTCAAGACGAGGAGAGCTTTCATTCGGCTGGCCGAGAAAATGGCCCATCAGTAATGAGAAATGGGTTTTACATTTTTAAAACACATTAAACCGGCAATTAGTTTCAAATATCTTTTTTTTATTTCGAGATTTTAAATTACATTAATTTTTATGCGTGGAGAATTTGTTGGATTTTATATTGATATACATTTATTATTAAAATCAGTTTGAATGTGAGTCGAAATTTTGGGATTAAAAACAGTTCGGGCCGCACCAAAATATGCAAAATTTCGTATAAGTTTTTAACCGTGGCCACAATATGGGCTGTAATGCTAACAAAAAGAATATAGGCTCCAAAAAAACCTTAAGAATTAGCAAATGGGCTGTAAATTATTAAAAATAATGGCAGATGAGATGTATGCTGTTTTCCACAGATTTGAGGCTTTCCTAAAAAAAGGTTGACGCACAAGCAGTGACTGTTGGATGGCCATCCAACGGCTGTCGTGCTTCTTCAATCTCTGCTCTTCCTGCTCCAGCCGCTCAAACAAGCGCCGGTAGGACTGCCTGCTCCCTCCTTCCCGCGGCCGGCTCTGATAGCTCGGACCCACCAGCTATATCTTCATATGCAAGGAAGTGCATCCTTATTACGCACAAAAAAATGAATACTCCCCCTGTTAGTTGGGACCCAGTATAGTGGCAGGCTGACTTGTGGGCCTACTAAGTTGACGGGGACAGAGGGCTTTGTCAACTTAGTCAATATGCACGATTCTAGCTCCAGTGACCGTACAATGTCCATCCAACGGCCGTAGTGCTTCTTCAACCTCTGGTCTTCTTGCTCCAGCCGCCCAAACCAGCGCCGGTCGTGCCTCGTGCTCCTGCCTCCCGTGATCGGCTACGATGCGGTGGAGGCCTCGCTGCCCCTTACTACTCCCACCGCTGGCCAGGCCATCCCTTTACTCACCCACACCCCCTGTTATTCTGCGGCGACGGCAGCCTCACACCGCAGCGAACCAGTGAACCCTCGTACTCCTCAACGCGTGGGCATCCACTGCCGCGTCTTCCCCGGCTCCGTGTCGTCCCCTTCCTAGGCCTCGCCGTAGTCCACCGCCCTGGTGCTCTCAGTGCGGCGTGGTCAACGTGGTCAAGGAACGGCTTCCATCGGACGTGGACTGTACGTGGAGAGGCTGACAGCTGGGTCCACGGCCGCAGCAAGGAAGTGCCTCCTTATTACGCGCAAAATAATTATTCCTCCACCTGACAGCGGGGACCCACCGGACGGGCCACCATATTTCGCGAAAAAAACCTTTCCTCCCTGACTACTGGGACCCACCAGCTACACCTTCGCACGCAAGAAAGTGCGTCCGGGTAAAAAAACAAAACGATTCGCCCCCCTGACTGCTGGGACCCACCAGCTACATCTTCGCACGCAAGGAAGTGCGTCCGGGCAAAAAAAATGATTCGCCCCCCTGACTGCTGGGACCCACCAGCTACATCTTCGCACGCAAGGAAGTGCGTCCGGGCAAAAAAAACGATTCGCCCCCCTGACTGCTGGGACCCACCAGCTACATCTTCGCACGCAAGGAAGTGCCTGACAGTCGGGACCCACCTGGTCAAAGCGTACGTAGCGTTGTCATTCTGGTCGCGAACGTGTTGGTACATATATACTGGTGGATGTAGAGGCGCGCACGTGTCGTAGTAGAGGCGCACACGTAGCATGTACACGTACGTACAGCGGCCATGGTGCAAGAAAGAAAATACGGCCACGTATGTGTACATACGGGTGGGGTCTCGAACGCCTACTCGCGCGTACGTACGGCGAGGGCCCGTGTACATGGCTGGGTCAGAACGAAGAAACAGCGTCGTCGTCGTGTTCATGGGGAGGCAACGGAATGCGTCGTGTTCATGGGGAGGCAACGGAATGCGTTGTGTTCATCGGGAGGCAACGAAACGCGTGGGAGCCAACCGGCTGGGTCGGAACGGAATGCATGGTCGTGTTCATCGGGAGGGCTTGGACGGAACAGGCGATGAAAACGAGGCCTGGCGTACCGCAAAACGGAGAAAACGGACCTCCTACGGTTGAAACGGGGGTCCTGTTGATCGGGAGGGGTGTGGCATACCGCAAAACGGATGAAACGAACCTCCTACGGTCGAAACGGGAGTCCTGTTGATCGGGATGGGTGTGGCGTACCGCAAAACGAGGAAACGGACCTCCTACGGTCGAAACAGGGGTCCTGTTCATCGGGAGGGATGTGGCATACCGCAAAACGAACGAAACGGACCTCCTACGGTCGAAACGGGGGTCCTGTTCATCGGGAGGGGTGTGGCGTACCGCAAAACGGGACTCCACGGGATATTGTTCATCTCCACCGTCGACCTCCTCCAGCCTCCACGGGCTACCGTCGACCTCCTCCAGCCTCCACGGGCTCCTGTTCATCTAGCCTCCACCGCGCGCTACTCCACCGGCTACTGTTCAACCACCCCTCCACCGTCTACTGTTCATCCAGCGCTCCACCTTCGTCCAGCCCTCCACACCACGGGGTCCTGTTCAACCACCCCTCCACGGCCACCCCTCCACCGTCTACTGTTCATCTAGTCCTCCACACCACGGGTTCCTATTCATCCAGAGGCAACGCCACCGCTTACTGTTCATCCAAACCCCCCGCAACGCTCACTGTTCATCCAATCGATCGGCTTCAGTTAGCAGCAGTAGCGAAGGAATCGCTCCATCTGGTTCAGTTAACAGCCATCGATCGATCGTTCGGGTTCAGTAACGCGTAGCCTACAGTGCAATCGCTCGGGTTTAGTTAGAGCCAACGCCTCGCACGTGTACGAGAGAAACGCGCATCGCTCCGCCCCCGACCTCCCACCGTAACCGGCTACTCCCCGAAATTTTCCTCCCCCTCGCTTCTACCACGGTTTTTTCCGTCATGGACGGCCCAAAGAATGTTATGCAGCTGCGTCTCCGGCCCGCCCAGGACGATAAGCCCATTTCTTGTCATGATTTTTTGTCATAGAAGTAGGAGCCCACCACATCTATGATGGTACCGGATTTTTTCACAATTATCGTCATAGAAGTGTCATATGTATGACAGAAAAAAAATCGTTCGGCCCAAAATGTTACGGATGTGTCTTTTTTTATAGTGGTGGTGGTGTCCCTCCCGTGAAGGCTGCTGGTGTTATAGCTAGTGATGCTACTGTGGCTACTGAATGTTACTATTGTTGTTGCTGTGTGGGAGGAAGAAGTATGGATGTGCTGTCGAGCATGGGTTGAAGCTGCTGCTTGCTGTTGGTGCGTAGAGCGTGGAGGCTGGCTGAACTGTTCTGTGTTGCGGCAGCTGCTATTTGGAGAGAAGGTGGCAGTGGTTGCTACTGATCGCCAGGGGGAGAAGAAGCGGGCATTGCTTCTGCGTGTGGTTGCCCGGGAGGAAGATGACACGTGGTGAGGTCATGGGTATGTTCAACGGCTTGGTGAAGGAGTCTAGGGTCATGGATTCAGTGTGGTCGGATGATGGATGTTCGTGTGATGTAGAGAAAGAACGAAGGCATGTAGGAGATGAAGTGTGAGAGAACGAAGAGATGTAGCTGGGTGCAGGTGTTGGGAGATGCGTGCCTCAGCAAGCATAGACTTGGATGCCCTGCTTGCCGCCATCTAGGAGGAAGCTATGCTGCGTGCACGTCTGGCCTCTGCTGAAGTATCCTTTGACACTGCGCGGGCAAGGATGGCTCGCATATGAACATGACAACCTTCATCAGGGAAGAAGATCGGTTCCCCCTTCTTCGGTCGGCCTCGTTGGCGTCGGAGGTGGTAGCAGGGAACCCGATTTATGAGTGGAGTTCTTAATAATAGCAGTGTTTTTATTAAATTGGTTTAGGATGTTGGTAGTCGTCTTCATCTTTTTTGAAGATGGCATCATCTATAATAAGTAATCTTCGTCCCTTCCTTCCACGACGAGATCTCCTTCCCCAAGTCAACGATGGTGTTGGAACATTAAATTTGTCTAGGTATGGTCCTTCAGATCTTGCTTCACGAGATTGATTTTGGATTATTTTTTTTCTCATGGTCACCACAAGGAGGATGGTCCTTGCAATATTTGTCCCGACTGCTACGTCCTCGACAATGATGATTCGTGCTCTTGGCTCCCAGCGACATCGACCTGGCTGTGTTTTTTTGTTCCTGAAATACCAGTGTTGGTACTCTTGCCGACATTGGTTGATTATTTTAATAGCTGCGTGCGTGCATTGTAGCCTTGGCATTGCGGCTCAAACTAAAGCTATGAGAGAACCCTCATTAGTATTTATAGGTCCGTGGTTTAATATCTTTGTTATTTTTCTACGTCTGCCTTCAGAAAATACAAGATTGTGTCATGAAAGAAGAAAGAATGTGAAGATCTCAAAGATTTGCTCTTTTCTTTTAGATTTATTTTGTAATCGCTGCGATCAGCTCATGTATGTTGTAAATTCGCTACTATAAATATATCAAAGTATTGATTATTAAAAAATGCAGTTTAGGATGATTTGGTAAAAAAACTGTTTAATATGGATATATAACCAATTTTTTGGAACAATATATAACCATTTGAAGAGTGGAAAATTGACAGGCTAAGGCTCTAAATTAACCAAGCACACGAATTGCCCCTTTTTATTAGATTTCTATAAAAAAGACAGGCTAGGAGAGGAGAATAGAGAAAGGGTTCTAGACTATACACTATTGAAGCTTTATCACACGCGAAGAAGAACCACAGGTGTTCGACGCATGCATGCATCACTTGACGAGGTTGGTTATGGCGATGCCAATGATGGTCGTCTGCAGGCAGTCGGCGCTGTACCTGGGCAGCGGCGACAGGAGCCCGACCTTGACAAGCCCGCCGTCGCACCGCTGCAGGAGCGGCGCCACGCTCGCCATCTCCTCCTTGGCCGCCGCGTACCGGCGCGCCCTGAGCTCGTCGGAAGCCTCCGCGAAGGCCAGGCCTACCTTGTCGTACGCCTTCACGCACGCGTCCATGGCCGCCTCGGCCTTCTTGTCCTTGGGCTCCGGGAGGATCTTCCCGTGGGTGAGGTCGAAGATGGCGTCGTCGGCGAGGTTGATGCCGATGAGCACGGCCGTCCTTGCCAGGCCCCAGGTATCCGCCTCCGCGGCGCCCTGGTACGCCAAGAACTGGCGCACGCAGAACGCGACGTCCACGCGCCGGTCGCCCGCACCTGCGTCCCTGCACGTGGTCTCGATCGTCGCGTCCGCGCCCCACGCCGACACGACGACGAGCACGGCCGCGGCCGCGGCCAAGGGCGAGGAGGTGGGCGCCTTGATCATCTGTACTCTTCGAAGATCTGCTCCGAAATCCTTACCAGTGTGAAAATCGGAAGCGAAGCGCATGTGGACTTTTCAAGAGAGACGTATAGAGTGGAGATGTGTGGGTCAGTTTGCATGGAACAGGGAGAGGCAAACAAGTGTCCGGTTTAGTGACCACCCGCAGCTGACTGAGATTTGGGCTTGGAATTAGCCGTGTAATAATTCAACTCGACTGCTCCCTATAAAAAAACTCGGCTGCAAGAACACAACAAAATAGCATTAGTCTTTTCCTTGCAATGATTTCACACAACAAGTAAAAACATTTCGGTTTTGCTAAACACCAGGCACCTCAAAATTTCTTAAGCGCAATCTATTTATATGAAGCACCGAGGCGAAGACATCGACACTGCGGCGAAGCAAGGCAATGGAACGCCGGCAAGGCCTCGGACACGAGAGTCCGAGAGTTGACAAGTTCGGGTGCGCGGGGGAAGGAGGCTGCCGGTGCGGCAGAAGAACATGAGGTGGGAAGGTTAGAGGGATGCCCTGGGCGATGGCAGCACGCAGCACAACAATGGGCAGCGGTTAGGCACGTGGGGATCGATAGCGTGTGGAGAAACAAAACGTATGTCACGGGCAGAAAGCAAAACACTGCATCGCGAGGGATGACCCTTGGATGACGATGTAATGGTAAAAACACAATTGACTGGAACTTAAATTCTTTTAGCCATCTGATGAATAAATGCCCCCGAAACATTTACATCTATTTATTTTCCAGGACCAAGTTGAACATAAGCCTCCTTTTTTTAAAAAGTTTAAACACCTTTACAATAGCAACAGAACACCATAGGCTTCCAAAGCATATGCTCACGAATGAACAATAACAACAAAAAAAGGGGAGTACCTAGAACTCATCTAGATGAGATATAATTTGGTCTCATTCACTTTGAAAACAAGAACAGATACAACCCACGTCAGCACACACGCATCTTATAGCATTACATCCGATGGCTATAAAAGGTGAATGAGACCAAATTATATCTCATCTAGATGAGTTCTAGCAAAACTGCAAAAAAAGACCATGTTTATTTGTAATTTCTTGAAAACGTACATGTCTGTATCTTCTATCTATGGTCAAAATTGGTGAAGTGCTTCCATTGTTCTGATCAATCTGTGCTCTAAACCGACTAGTTTTTGAAACACTAAACTCACAGTGTTTGTGTTTGTTATATAATAAAACTTACGGACACCCAAAAAGACATGGATATATACATGTCTATTTTTATAAAAAAATTGACATTAAAACAGAAAAATTGTCCTCGTGCGACACTGCTAGGGTGACTCGGGCATTCAAAATTTCCCACTACTGCCCCATTCGTCTCCTCAACACTGTTGGGCAAAGCTTCATCTTCGTCAACAAATGTGGTGTATTATGGAAGGCAGGAGTGTCATCTTCTTATCGTTGGAGATGTAGCCACGACGTCCATTTGTCGCCGATGAGTGCCCATCGAAAATCAATATTCAGTGTCACCTTCCTCATGCGCCGTAACGAAAAATTGTTCCCGTTGAAGAAAAAACTCTAACCAAGTGTTTTTTTTTCGAAAACGACCATTGTCAACATTGAAAACACCTTTGTTAGGGCATCTTCAACGCTGAACTACAAATCAGACATCGTATCCGCCCACGGACAGGGACTAGTCCGTGGATACAAATGTGAGGGAACCGGCCATCCAATATATTTCAAACCAGCTTTAAACAGAACGGACAAATTGCATGCAAACAGAATGTTTTATTCAAACCGGAGCATATTCATTACATTTAGAACAAATTT
>NC_041381.1:162710114-162710835 GCF_002162155.2 Triticum dicoccoides
GGGGGGAGGGGCTAGACCTAGACTACATCGGCGTTCGTCATCCAAGTCCTTGTTGTTCCCTTCTGGCGATCGCGTCCCCCATTCCACCATCTCCATAACGACGGCAATAAGATTCGTGAAGTGAAGGTGCGGTCACCAGCGAGGAAGAGTGAAACATGGGAGACGGACCGACCCACATGAGACACAAGGCTCCCCGTCGCCCCTCCCATGCCCTGAGTCTGTGACCTGTCCCTCGCTAGTGGAGGTGAGGTCCATGATGAAAATGGAGGGTACGACGCTCTCGTCGTCCCACCGACGCGGCCAAACACTGTTTGGAGGCGCATAGGACGCGCAGGTAGGGGAGTTCTCGTCCGCGATTGCCTGTGCAGCTAGTGCTGCCTCCGTGTGCAGCTGTGCATTGTGAGCGGCGGTTTGAGCGCAGGTGGCCCTACGGGCATGGCTAATTTTTAAGATTCATGAGCCGGATATCCGAGACTAGGGGCCTCGTGGGTTGCTCTGGCGTCTCATGAGGCGACCACCGCCGTCCCACCCAACCACCCCATCCTCCGCGCTCCTCCCCTCGCCGCCACCGCCGGCCTCCGGCCGGCCCGCGGCGGCAGCGGGCCGCTCCCTCCCCCTCTCGCTCGTCTCCCTACCCTCCAGGCTCCGTCTTCCCCAGCCACCGACAAGATCCGATCTGGCCCCTACGTCTTTCTTCTGTCCCGGCGAGGCGTGGCCTGCC
>NC_041381.1:162711155-162713129 GCF_002162155.2 Triticum dicoccoides
ATGCTGGATCCACCACTCAGGTGTGCTCCTTCCGATCCGTTGGACTCCATGGGCAAGACCCTCTCTTGTTGGTGGCCCCGTTGGCTGCAGATTTTGGGGTGCCCGGCGGCCCAGGTCTGGGTTTCGTCTTCGTGCGGTTGAAAGGAGCGAGCTTTGGCGGCATGAGTGCCAGGGTTGCGCTAGTGCGCAGCAGGGGCGGCCGGCTGCGTCCTTGCGGCCCGCCGGCATGTGTGTGTGGTGGGTGAGGCTGGGTCTCTTTGGTCACCGCAGCGGCAGCTCCGGACAGTGGGCACGGCGGCATCGTTCCGACGGGTGCCGCTGCGCGGGTGCTTGTGTGTCGTCTCGGCCGTGTGGGCGGCGAGGTGGCTCACTCCGGGAGCGTCCGTCATGCGGGTGTGTTCGTTGCTGCCACTCCGTCTGTTCCGGACGTCGTATGCATCTCTCTTTGGTCGGCAATCGTATGCATCTCTCTTTGGTCGGCAATGGTTGAGGACCTGGTTGGTGGGGGTCTAATCCCGAGCGAAAGCTCTGCCCGACCATGTCGGTGCCGGTGATGGCGATGCTCGTGTGCGTCGTTTTCCTCCTTGGATGTGTCATCGTGGGTGGCCCCATTCACCATCGGCTCTGGGTGAAAAACCTTAGTATGGCAGGTTCCAGACCAGGCGGTGGCGGTGATACGTCGTCGTATCCTTCTTGGAGGCTCCGTCAAGTGAGCAAGGTCTGCTACTGGTCACTAGGGTGAGCTCTGCAGATGGCGGCTTCTTCTCGTCGTGTGTCGAGCCCATGCATCGACAGTGGTGCTCTCATGAGGAGTGTGGTTTGGCGAGGAGGTTGTGCTCAAAGACCTCCCTTTGGTGCTCCGGCGCTAGTTTGTGCTCTAGGGTGGTGAGCATTCCATCGTCCGACGGTGCGGCGCCCTTCGAGCTGGGGCGAGGAGCTGGGGGCTCCTTCTGACGATGGAACAAGATGGCGCTGGTTTGCTGGGCGCCCAGGGGATGGCAGTGCCATAGCCCCTCTGCTGGCTGATCCCCTTTCGAGCTGCCTTCATTCGTAGCATTGGTGCTTCGGGCATGTATGAGGGCTCCGGTGTCTCATTTTATTACCTGTTTGAGCTGTGTTGCTGCTCCTAGGCATCCATGTACCTTGTCGGAGCTTTTATTTCGTTTCTCTTTGTTGCATTGGGTTGTATCGTTGTTTGGACTTGTCCTCCGCTGTAAGGGCGTCATTAATTTAACGCCGGACCGTAGGCCTCTTATCTAAAAAAAACTAGGGGAAAGTTTTGAGGCGCTGGTTAACTAGGTCAGCTGGCCCCTCTAGCGCAAAAGAAATACTGCTCGAGTGTAGTCAAGCACAATCATAAATCCTATTTGAGACATGTAGGCCTTTCTTTACTTGGCTCACACCACCCCTCGAGCGTCTTTAGTAAGGACCTATGACGCATTGCGTTTCGTTTTATCATATGAAAAGCTTCTATAAGCTTTTGATTCAGTTCTAGAAAGCTTCTAGAAGCTTTAGCTAGGTTTCTCCCTATGTTTTCTTGGTCTTTCTTTGTTTATTCTATTATGTTTCGATTTTTCTTGTTTTCATTTTTTCTCAAACATGACCTTTTCCAAAAATTCATGAACATATTTTGAAATTTGCAATTGTTTCCCATAATCCATGAAGATTTTCAAATTCAACATATTTTTTCCTAATTTATGAAAGTTTTCTAAATTTGTGAACATTTTTCAAATTCATGATTGATTTTACATTTTTCCGATGTATGAAACTTTTATTATCTACTCCCTTCTTTCACAACTATAAGATGTTCTAAATTTTGAATCATGTGCATATATACATGTTTTAGTGTTTTTTAAAGTCATTTAAGTTTGTATACAGTCCATATTGAGATAACCAAGACATATTATATTTGTGGGAGTAGAAAAATAGGTGGCTGTTTTATGGCGGGTAGGTCGCTGGCTTGAGACGTAGCGC
>NC_041381.1:162713310-162718615 GCF_002162155.2 Triticum dicoccoides
TTTTCTTTTCTCTTTTTTTTCTTCTTTACCTTTTCATTTTTTTCGTCGATTTTAAAAAATATTCATCAATATAAAAAGTGTTCATTGAATCCTAATTTTGTTCATTGGATTTAAAAACTTTTAATCAAATTCAATTGAAAACAACGTTCAAATTTGTGAACATTCTTTCAAATTGTGAACAGTTTTTGAAATCATGAACCTGTTTTTGAAATTTTATTCATCTACTTTAAAAAATGTTCATCAAATGCCAAATTTGTCCATTAATTTTCAGAAAATATTCATCAAATTCATAATTTTTTTCTTGAGTTCAAAATTTGTTCATCCATTTTTTTAAATATTCTTGAATACAAATTTTGTTCATCAAGTTCAAAATATGTTCAACGATTTAAAAACTTGTTCATCAATTACAAAAAATGCTCATCATTATTAGAAAGTTCTCGTAATTTTTTTTCATCAACATAAAAAATGTTCACTAAAATTTAGAAATGTTCATTCTTTTCAAATCATAATCATTTTTTGAATTCGGTGGACATTTTTTGAAACCGTGAGCATTTATCATTTCATGATTTTTTTAAAATCATGAACAATTTTTGAATTCACAAACATTTCACAATTTACAGCATTTTTTGAAATCATGAATTATTTTTAGAAAGAAAAAAGTTAAAACAGAAATAAGCAAAATAAAAAGTAAGGAGCTTCTTGCTTTTCCTGCCGCACACATAAGCCGGCCCATGAGGGTGTGGGAGGAGGGGGTGTGTGCACTCGCTGTTCCTGACGCGCTGTACGTAGGAGCTCATGAAAAACAACCCTTTTGTGGTTTTGCTTACTCGTGTGAACTGCGAGTGCTAACAACGGTCTAACGAAATCACTAATTAAGGAGCACTCTTTGAAAAGTTCACTTTCACAATCACATGTTGCGGCAAGTATGACACTGTATGAAAGTTAACCAAACGAAGACAACCAGAAGAGAATGCATTGGATGGCGTGGTAGAAGATGTGTGTACCAAAAGTCATGAAGGAATGGGTTTTCGAGATATTCACTGTTTCAACTTGACTCTGTTAGCCAAACAAGCATGGCGTCTGCTCGATAGCCCTGAATCCCTATGTGCCATCATATTAAGAGCTAAATATTTCCTCGATGGCGACTTAATGAATGCGAGTAAAAAAAAGGGTCTTCCTTTACTTGGCAAAGCATTATGGAGGGAGTGGATTCTTTAAGATATGGATATATTCGGAGAGTTGAAAATGGACAAAATATTGATATTTGAAAATATGCTTGGATCCCACACGGGGCAAATAGGAAAATTATTACCCCTAGAAGAGGGCAACTTATATCAAAAGTCGTTGATCTTATCGATCCAGTCACCAATTTATGGGATGAAGACTTAGTGAGACAAACTTTGTGTCCAATCGATGCTCAAAGGGTGCTTGTCATCCCCCTCCCTATGCATAACATGTCAGACTTCATTGCTTGGAGTTTTACAAAGAACGGATGTTTCATAGTTCGCTCGGCTTATTTGGACGAATGGAACAAACAATATGGGAGAAAATTGCAACACAGAAATGGCATGGGTAGACCAAATGTCAATACTATCTGAAGTAAGATTTGGAAGTTATCTTGTCCAGTAAAGGTGAGGATTTTTTTGGCATACTTTACACGGAACCCTTTCATGTCGTGTCGCGTTACATTTGCAAATAGACATATGAAAGTTTCGTCCATATGCCCATCATGTTCTAACAGGCTTGAAGATACAAAACATATGTTATTTTTATGTCAAAAGGCCAACGAGGTTTGGGAAAGATTGGGTTTGCACGAGGCCATTAAGAAAGCTTGTGCAATCGACCACGCGGAAGAGGCAGTCTTTGAGTTCCTTCTTCTTATGCCAGACCATGAGCTATCTATAGTGGGCACCCAGAATGTATGTGAATTGATGTAACCGATATTTGTGCCACTTGTAGCAACCTAGGAGTTTTTTTAGATTCGTTTATTTAAAATGTTTTATCTTGCAAAACGCGTGTTCAAATCTTGAACCGTTTCATCTTTGGATTCATCATATCGAGATATTCAAAACTACATCCATGTTTATAGATTTCAACAAACTTTTTTCACGAAAAAATCCAACCAAAAACACATTTTTTTCCTTTCTAAAAGACATGACCATGCCTCTGGCGAAAGCAAATCTATGCCTCTACAAAAAGCAAATCCGTGCCTCTCATAGAAAAAAAGCACATTTTTTCCTTCTCGGAGAAGCACGGCCGTACATCTTGTGAAGCAAAATCCGTGCCTCCATGTGAAGCAAATCCATACCTCTCGCGAAAGAGAAGAAAACACACTTTTCTCCTTTCCGAGGAGCACGACCGTGCCTCTCACGGAAGCAAATCGGTACCTCTTGTGAAAGAAAAAAAGAAAACACGTTTTTTCCCTTTTCAGAGAGGCACACACAAAGCAAATCCGTGCATCCAAGAGGTGAATCCGTGTCTCTCACGGAGGAAAAAAACGTGTTTTTCTTTTTGCGAGAGGCACGACCGTGCCTCTCACGTAGGAAAAAAAATGTTTTTAGCATATTTTTTATTCAATTTTTGTTTTTCAATCTTAAGAAAAACCAGGGGAAACCGGAAAAACCCGGAAAAAATCATCTAAAAGCCAAAACACGTATTTTTTTCAAAGGAAGCGTTCAAAGCGTGACGCGTGGCGGATGCTGAGAGCGAGCCACGGCCCATCCAAAGTGATCTCCCGAACTTTTTTGCGGGTTGTCGCTGGAGATGCCCTAAGGGCATCGAGAAAGAGAGTGAAGGCGTTCGCGGCGGCTCGCAATTTTCACGAAAGAAAAAAATGCACACGTTGCTATTTTTGCCGCTTTAAGATTCGTGCAAAAAAAATCAAGTGGTTCGGAAGACGTTCGGGCTGAAATCCAATAAATCTCCCCGCAAAAAAAAAAAGAAATCCAATAAATCTGAAGTTCGGATTTTAGTATTTCCGAAAATAAAAGAGCGAGACGGCGGGCGACTACGATGCGGTCGCACGGTGGCGGGCGAGGCGACGTGACGCGGTCGCACGGTGGGGGGACGAGGCGAGGCCATGTGCAGCGAGGCGAAGGGCGGGCGACGCGGCCGTAGGGTCCCGTCGAGCGCGCGACGGCGCGAGAGGCTCCGCGACGCGGCGCTGCGGCTGTCCCGTGAAGCTGATCCGCCGAAATGCGCCCCTCGCCGCCGGCGATCAGTGGAGGTATACGTTTCGGTTTCCCCACACTTTAGCTGCTTCGTCCCATGACGCTCTCCCGTCATCCTCTTTACTCCGGCAGCAGCACCTCCAGCAGCAATTGCTCCTGGCTAGGTTAATTAATTCTGGTTGTTCATCCTGGTTGGGGTCTATTAATTCGGGCATTTGTGTTTGTTTCAGTTGATTAGGAACAACGTAGTCTGATGAGATGATAATGCAGCTTCCGAATCAATTGTAGCCTCCGTCAGTGGCCACGTCGAGGGATCAATCCCATTGTGTTCTCATTCCCAGCAGAAGATAAAATTATATCTGTTTCCGGTGAGAAATTTTCCAGTATGATGCAAGTTCACCTCTTCTGCACCTTGACGGCTGGGTGCTTTTGTGACTCATTGCTCCAGATTATCTTTCCATGTAGAATTTGTGGACTCATTGACCCTCATCAACACATATGAACCGACCTACCGACCTGTTGCTAACTCTACTTGATCATGTATGCCCCTGTATCACAGGATTTATTCATCTCTATCCACATGTGCCCATGTTCTTATTTGTGAGCAGTTTCACTTCTACATACAGTCCCATATCAGAACACAACACATGGTCATGTCTTTTCTTAAATATTTAAGTTACTTGGAACTTTTACATGCGAAAACCATATGAAATTAACCTGTCAAAACTGTCCAGGAGTGCTCCGAAAGAAAAATCTTCCATCCCGAGCTACCGGAATTTCGGTATGTCTTGGCTTGCTTCTTCTGTAGGACTCCTCTAGATGAACTATAGTCCAAATCAATTTATAGATACATTACAGCTATCATTATGTCACTCTGTTTCTTCTACCTTATTTATACTTTTCTTACGTGCCAACTTTCTATTTGTATCTCTATATTCAGGGCTGTGATGTGTTACCGTAAAAGGCTTTCGCCCCTGCTTTATATATAAAGCAACGATCATCAACACCTGGTACAAACGCATGCCACCACAACACATGCACACACCCAAGGCAGGATACATAGGCGCTGAGCGCAGCAACACCACCCTGAGCACTACAAGAGCAGCCAGGGCCCTCGACCGTGAACACGCCACCATGAAGAGATGAAGCCACATACGACGAACCGTGGGCTCCAAGGCGGCGCCTTCAGGAAGGATACGACACTGGAGCGCCGGCACCGCCCGACCCGAGGCTCAGAGTTTCCCCTGGAGCGACACGATGGGCAATGAGAGCCGCGACGACGCCTTCAAGAAGGGAACTAGCTTCGCCGCCGCCGGTCCGTCCGAAGATAGAACAGGTTTTCACCCCGGCCAACATTCACCGCCACCGAACGCCACACCCCCGCAACCACGCCGCCCACACGGCCATGGTCACCGGGCAGCACCGAGCCATGGGCTCTGCCCCTGAGCACCACGCTACCATCTCCAGGGCCACCGCCCCGGCATCCAAGACCTTGACACCACCTCATCTGAGGCCTGCCGCTACCCCAACCAACTTGGGCGGCTCCCAACTCCGAGACCTAATAGGCCGGCCAAAATGGCCTCCATCGACCCGTCCTGCGGCACCGGGTGCGAGACGAGCTCAGTCCTGCTGCCGGGTGCGAGATGAGCTCGGTCCTGCACCATCGGGCGCGAGACGAACGATGGACCGCAGCTGGGAGAGAGCCAACCCTTCGACGAAGGTAGCGCCCGAGCGACGAGGAGAGGGATCGAAGGCCAACCCAGGCCGCTTACCGACGGGCCGCCGCCGGAGATGACCAGCCGCCGCCGTGAAATGATCCAGACCACCGCCATGAGCCACCACCACGTTGTGGCAGCCCACATCCATGCCGGGACCATGATCTGACTGGCAACCGCCGCCGCCCCCACCCGGAGCCCCGACCATGATGAGCCCCTTCCCTCGTCCCGCGCCACCAGCCGGGCCCCCAACGACAGATCCGGCCAGATCTGGCCGGAATCCAGCCCGCCCGCAACCATCTGCACCTCCGCCACGTCAGATCCACCGCCACCATGAGTGCGTCGACCACCGTGAGGCCCTCCACGCCACCACCACGAACCAGCAGCCCCGTCGCCGGACCGTGTAGCCATGCCACCCCC
>NC_041381.1:162719087-162730674 GCF_002162155.2 Triticum dicoccoides
CGCCGCCGCCTGAGCAAGGAGAGATGAATCCCCGCCACTGCCAGCACCAAACGGGCTACGCCCGACGGTGCGAACGGGCGGCGGCAAGGGAGGAGATGGAGGGAGGGGGTCCCCGGCCGGCGGCGCCCTAGGGTTTCCCCTCGGTCGCCCACGGGGACGACACGGGAGGAGGAGGGGAGTCTGTGTTGTTTTCTCTCTCTCTCTCTCTCTCTCTCTCTCTCTCTCTCTTAATACTACACTAGGGTAGCATACTTGAGTTAAGATATGCTACATGGCAGAAACGGTTGTTTTTCAATTTTCTGTAGTATTTATCATGATGAAACATGCCATGTTTGTTCTCTTATATTTGGCTCAAAATCAACTGTGGACAGCCTAAGCTCATAATTATCACGTACCATGCTAGGAAGGATCCAATCCAGTTGTCATATAAAACTCCAGTAAAATGCACGATAAATGAAATTTTGTTAGTTTTGATCACCTGGTAGGTTGTTTTATTCTAGGGTGAAAAAAGATTCATGATTTTTTTTCTGAACCAAGTAGCATATCAGGTAGGAAGGTGAATGCTCTATTGAATATTGATAACAATACGGGAAAAAATTACTATGGATTGGTTTCGGGAAAAAGAATCTGTCTATATGGATTGTTAGGCTTGGATCAATATGCCATGCATGACTTGATTTGTCTTAACATCTCTTTAGAAGAAACATTATCAGATAAAGAGAGTCCATTGGTTGTCATTTCGTAATCATAAGAGTCCATTAAATTTGTGGCCAACATCTTTTTTTTTTTGGAATTTTCTATTTAGATGAATGTGGAGATTTTGTAATACTATACGAGTGTAGCAAGTCTTGAGTACATATATGCTAAATGGCATAACATACATTTTCAGTTTTCTGTAGTAATTTGGCTCAGTGTGGAACGGAATCAACGGATTATACTCATAATTATCATCTACCATTGTCATATCCTTACTGAGGATTTCTCGCTCAGATTTCGGATCGAGAAGGGGATACTTGGGGAAGAAGAAGAAACCAGAGAGATAGGAGGTAGGAGGAGATGTGAGCTATTTCATTTAGTCGCTGCCAAATCCAGCCAACGGTCTAGCTTATATATAGCTCGTACATTTTCACACACTCAGCCCACCAGGCCCTCACACTTACATGGCTGAAAGCCCAAATAAACAAGACACTCTCAGATGGCCCACTTGTTATTCAAACATTTCCCTTGGTGCCGCTCTCGGCCTCCTTTAGCTTCCTATTCCCTGGTTCTGCAGCTGTCAGGGTGTAATCAAATTGTTATATGTGCTCCCATAAAAAGCAAGAGACGTGGAAAATTGGTAGTTTTGATCACCTTGCAGGTTGTTTTGTTAAGGTGGAAAAATTGTATCGGGTTCCTACCTGCACGGCATGTTGAATGCTAAATAGAATCATGCATGCATTAGTTTCCGCAAAATAACTCAACTTATATGCATTGGTAGTTTGGACCAATATGGAACTGTAGCCATGATATTGTCTTGAGAATTAGGCAAATAGTAAATCCATTATGTGTCGAATGTAGTGCAGCTGTAGCTCTTTTATTCTCATATAGAAGTTCACCCTGACGATCGTCAAAATTACTATGAATTCAATTTTTCTGTGAAGAGACTTATCATTTTCACTATCTATTCCTGATCTGTTCCTATGTATTTCCGTAAAATGGTTCACAAGGTATCAGAATGAAAGTAAAGGGACTAATTAGTGAAGTTGTAACTAACCACTAGATTTTACTCCCTACGTCCCAAAATAAGCGTCTCAATTTTGTACTAACTTTAGTACAAAGTTGCACTGAAGTTAAGACACTTATTTTGGGACGGAGGGAGTACTTATTTCACATTCTCTCTCTTTGCATACAGATGGCTATGGGGCTCAAATTTTCTAAATTTGTTGGTTCCTGCGGTTATGCCTCAAGGATATTAATTTCAGATGGCTGAAGTGTTTTGTTTGACAGAGAATGTGCTTCAGTATTAGTGAGTGTCTACCTCTTTCCCAGTTAACCCTCTTCTTTTCATAGGATTTCATGAAAGTTAATACCTTGCTGTAAAAATTGTAGAATGATCATATTTTTTATTTGTATCCAGGGACTAATTTAGGATCTCTCATGTCTTATGTTAGATGATTAATACGGTGATTTTTATGAAAAAACTAGCATCTTAGGCACCTTAATTAGTGTTCTTCCTCAGCTTTCGAGAAGTTTCTGGGTCCGTCACTGTTTGCATCCCTATGATTTATTTTTTTAGAGACTCCCTAGAAAATTTAATGGTTATCGAATAAAAAGAAAAAGATCTAACCATCTATCTAGTGGACGCAAGTTTTAACGGCTTGAATTTAATCGGGACTACTAATCTACAACAAAATAAGAGGCGTATGTAAAATAAGGAGATTGATATAATTTGGTGCGTGATGCCAGAATAAAGTTACTAAACTTATATAATTTGGTATATTCTGATTTTTTTTACTAAATTATAGTATTTGTTCTCAGAAGTGCACTGTTGTTCTTTAGGCTCAGACACTATTGACAGAATAAAGTTCATTTTGTTTGATTTATATTGCAATTAAGAAGGATGTTGGGTTTGCCAACCAATGTTGCTGGTATGTAGATTTATGTTTTACCACCATATGGTCCATTTTATGGTATATAAAGATTTTTAGTTGTCTAAATTTCTTAAGTGTATTTTATGTTGGCTTAATAAGGTTTGTTACAGCAAATGTGATTCTTTTGTATTATCAGTATGCAATTTTTTCTATTTAAATTTTCCATCGTATAAGCATACCTACTCATTTAGTTTACATCAGACATTTCTACCCTGACTATGGGCTGCTTAAACTAGTATGAGTTTCCTTTCTACAAATATTTATATATTTAAGTGTGTTTTGCACATTGTTTGTTTATAATAACTGTGGGCATGTACTGGGGAGAATTTGCATAGGATAACAACATTATTGATACTAATATTGTTATGACCGGCATATTAGGGGCTTAGCCCAGTTTAGCCCAGTTAGTTGTGGCCCACTTTATCTTATTGTTATTAGGGGCTTAGCCCAATTACCTTATTAGGAGGATTATATAAACTCGTGTAAGGACCCGTTTTGGGATTAAGCAAGAAGCAATCATATTTGCTCGGCTTCCTTAGGGAGCCGGGAGACCTAGCCGGCGACCACGCCTTTCTCAACCATCCCTCCTTCCACCCTACAACCTGAGACCACGCCTTGATAGGGATCCGGTTCCTACCAATTTGGTATCAGATAGCTTCGGTGTGATCATGTCCTCGCCGCCGCCCACCCCGACCCTCCCGCTGCCGACCGCGACGACCGCCCCGATGGCCACCACGGCCAGCGCCCCGCTCTTGTCGGTGCCGGTCACCTCCGCCACGCCCGTCCCCGTCGTCTTCACCTCGGAGGAGATGACGGCTGTCATCCGAGATCTCACCCAGGCGGTCACGGACATCTACACGTTCCTCGCGAGATCCTATGGGCCGCAGCCGCCTGTGCCCTTCGCCAACGCCCCGCCGCCGCAGCAGCCGTCGTGGCAGCCGCCGTCCTCAGCGACCCCCGTCGCCGCCACCAGCGACAAACCCCGGCGCCTCCACCATGCAGCAGGGGCAACAGCTGCAGCCGCCGCCACCGGCGATTGCGGCCCTGGGCATCCCGACGACGGGCCCGGGGGTGCCCATCCACCAGGTCCAGTTTCCCCCGTCGCCGTCTCCATTACCGGTCTGGCTCGCTGGGTCCCTTGAGCCGGTCTACACGACGGCCTCGGTCGGGCCGCACGTGCTGCCCCTGCTGACGACGCACCCGGCCATGCAGTTTGGCGGGTGCTCGGGCTCCGCCGAGCCCTTCGCCAGCGTCGACGGGTCCTTGTTCCAAGGCGGCACCCTGATGCTCGCCTATTTGGCCCCGTCATCCTCGCTGCTTCGTGCTGACGAGGTGCACCCGCCCGTCGTCCACGTCCAGACGCCGCCGAGATTCTCCAAGCTGGAGTTCGTGACCTACGACGGCACCGTCGACCCCCTGAATTGGCTCAACCAATGCGACCAAGCAGGGGACAGCGCACGCTTGCGTCCGACCGCACCTGGATCGCCTCGTATCATCTTCGAGGAGCCGCACAAACGTGGTACTACGCCCTCGAACAGGAAAAGGGCGGCATGCCACCATGGGAGCGCTTCCGCGATTTGTGCATCTTGCTTCGGTCCGCCTATACGCAGGAGCCGTCTGGCGGAGCTTGGGCGTCTTTCGTTCCTCACCTCGGTGCAAGACTTCGCCGACCGCTTCCAGGCCCTGGCGTGCCACGCCCCCGGCGTTTCGGCTCGTCAGCGGGCTGAGCTCTTCGTTGGCGGCCTACCGGGCCACATCCGCGTGGACGTGGAGATGCGCGGGCCACAGGACCTTCAGACGGCCATGTACTACGCCCGCGCGTGGCCATCCAGCAGGCGCCACCGCCCCGGGCCGCTAGGCCGCCACCCTGGCCGGAAGTTCCCGCCCAAGGTCGGCTTGCCCAGGCTTCCGCGGCGTCCCTTGAGGGTTGTGCTTCAACTGCGACGAGCCCTACGTACCGGGCCATGTCTGCCAACGACTCTTCTACCTGGAGGCTGCAGACTACATTGAGGAGGACCCCGCCGCCGCCGGGCTCGGCAACCAGCCCGCCCCAGTTGACGCGGAGGTGTTTGGCGACCGTTGATCTTCCCCGCCTTCCAGCTCGAGGACGAGCTGTTGTGCAGGCGGGGAGAGATGTTATGACCGACATATTAGAGCTTAGCCCAGTTAGTTGTGGCCCAGTTTATCTTATCGTTATTAGGGGCTTAGCCCAGTTATCTTATTAGGAGGATTATATAAACTCGTGTAAGGACCCGTTTTGGGATTAAGCAAGATGCAATCATATTTGCTCGGCTTCCTCAGGGAGCCGGGAGACCTAACCCTAGCCGCCCCCCTGCGCTCTCTCTCTCTCGCGCGCGCACGCAACGACGGCCCCCTAGCGTTGGCGACCACGCCTTTCTCAACGCCATCCCTCCTTCCACCCTACAACCTGAGACCACGCCCTGGTAGGGATCCGGTTCCTACCAGATATACTCCCTCCGTTCATAATTATAAGACCTTTTAGAGATTTCAACATGAACTACATACGGAGCAAAATGAGTGAATCTATACTCTAAAATATGTCTGTATATGTCCGTATTGAAATCTCTAAAAGGTCTTATACTTAGCTTCTATCCATTTCCCTTTATTCAGCCACCCGTATCACATTCTTATGAGTAAGCATGGTTTGTAAATACAAGTGTTCGCAAAAATATTAAGGGTCTTTTACATCTGTGTCCCTAACTGGAACCCACTACTCATATTTGCCCTTAATTTCGAAGTGTGCTCAATTTTGCCCCTCTGCCGTTAGGTGCACTTATAGAAATGTCCTTCCATGCCGTTTCCGTCCGGTCAAAGTGGGTTGACTGGTATCTGGCCGTTTCTTTGACAATCTTGCCCCTGTCTCCCTGTGTCTCTTACGGATGGGACCCACTCCAATTGTTTTGGTAAAAAACCTATCTCTCACACACTTCCACGTGGGTCCTGGCTAAAAACTAAAATGAAAAATAGAAAAGGACTAGTCAAACTAGATATTAGGCCCACATGCCATTGGCTTATCAGTATTGTCTCAAATAATTTTTTTAATTAACAGTGGATTAGGCTTCCTCAATTAAAAACCGTGGCTTAGGCCGACGGTCGCCGGCGACGACCAATTCCCACGCCGGAGGCACACAGGAAGGCCGCAAGGAGGCCGACCGAGAGGACCAGGCGATAGCCCTCGATCTACCGCGTGCGGGGATATTGTCGTCGGACCATATGGTCGCCGGAACAAACGGCGGCGACCATTCTCGCAGCGGCTCTGGGCGGCACAAGTGGGGGAGCTTCCATGCGAGCGGGAGGGAGAGGGAAAAAGGCTGTGAGGGGGATCTTCCATCACTAGGATCACGATGGCTACGCCGCTCGGGCTAAGAGAAGGCTAGAGCAAGGACTTCGACGATGGCGGCCATGGCAGAGCTCAGAGCTCGCAGGGAAGAAAACCCGAGCTCATGGCGCTTGCTGTGGAGGAAGCCCACGTCTTCTTAGGTACATCACGATGCCCGGGGAGCAGGCGGAATCGACCGGCGTGCCTCAATGGCGTCGAATCGAAGGCGGCAACCGAGACTGGAGGCGGGAAGATGCGTTGTAGCGCTCAATCCTTGATGTCTCTGGTCGAATTAGTAGGCCGGTAGGATGCGTTCATGTCGTAAGAGCTTCCCGGCGAGTTGGCGGGGCTTGGGGGTTGCCCTTGGCCACGTTCTTGACAGACGACGGCGACAGGTCACTCTCCAGCGTGCTTGCGGGAGAGGGCTCAAGGGCGGGAGAGAGAAAGCAGGCTAGCGGCAGAAAAAGAACGAGGGCGAGAGGATGCGGCGTCAGGGGAGGACAGCGGTAGAGGCGGCGCCCGTTCGGCACTCTCACCGGAGTTGAGAGAGAGTGGCGTCGGCCCGTCGTTCGGCAGGGAGAGAGAGGTGAGAGAAAGAAAAATATTTTTTTGTCTAGCTAGGACCCACATGTAAGTGTGTGTGAGAGAGATGGGGGTGAGAGAAAGTTTTTTTCAAAAAAAAGGGAGTGGGTCCTACCGGCAAGTGACACACGAAGACAGGGGCAAAATTGTCAAAGAAACGGCCAGATACCGGTCAAACAGCTTTGACCGGACGGAAACGGCACGGATGGGCATTTCTATAAGCGCACCTAACGGCAGAGGGGCAAATTTGAGCATGCTTTGAAATTAGGGACAAATCTGAGTAGGTGGTTCGAGTTAGGGACAGAAATGCAAATGGCCCAAATATTAATGATCGTGTCGTTTTTCAGGAATTGCAATGGACCAAATTGTTGTCCAAGGCCTGGATTCAAAACATGTAGCTGTAATGCTAATCAATCATCATCATTGCTTATCAGTCGTAATCAATTCTTACTTTTTTTTAACTTTCTCCTTTTTGGAAAAAATGGAAGCATTATCAGTCAACTGAAAAGAGTATGTTATAAGTACAATGAAATCTGGGAAAAGAACTATGGTAATTCTTTCTCTTCTATTTGACCGTCATACAATCTAACTCGCAACAAATTGGAGGAAAGTAATTTATTTTTCCCTATATTTATTTCTATAAGCAAGAATTTCACGCACTTTTCCCCTTCCCAAACCCTAGAGTTCAAGGCACTGATCCCCAAGCCAAGGAGTCGATGCCGCCAGGAGGAGGAGGCGAGCATGGCTGCACGGAGCAGGACCATCCATTGGCGACCGGTCGCCGTGACGAGGGCGCTCCGTCCTATCCTATGCCGCCGCCTCCCCTCATTGTTCCCGTAGCTTCTGAGGTTTGCTCTACCGCCTGTTTCTTGTTCCAATCTTTGATTCATGAAAGGGAACCCGCTCGGGCGACTCGGACGGAGCCCCAAATCCGGCAGGATCGCCATACCTCCTATCCTCCCCTTTTGTCGCCGCTCGATGAAGCCGCCGGGTGAAGCCCTATCGGCTGATTGGGTGGTGCGGGCACCCAAGGGCGCGGGGCACATCCCTCGGATCTAGGTCACGGCGGAGTGAGGCGGTGGCGTGGTGATGGGTGGATGCGGCGGAGCTGCAGGGGCGCCGTGGGAGGGTTGGTGGTGCGGCTGTGCTGGTGTCGCGCAGGGCCCAGCGGGGGCCGGGTGGTTCGAGATCGGGGGGTGGGCGCCTTCGTGGTCTCCGGTCAGATCCTCTCGGATCTGGCCCCTAGGCGTCGGTGTGCGGTGCGGGGTGTTGGCAGCAGCCATGTTGGCAACTGCGTGGGTGTAGGCTGCGATGACATGGTGGCGGTCCATGGTGGTGGTGCGGGTTGGTTCGCGGCGGCTGCGGGACATGCTCCGGCATCTGGCCGTTGGCGAGCTACTCTTGTGGAGGTCCCTGGGTCCTCTCGCGGCAACAGGGTGTGGCCGTTCGGGCACCTCACGTCGCTGGGCGTGTGGCCGGTCCTTGCCAGATGCAGATCCAGGCCGGGAGTCGAGGTTGGGTGTCGCAGGAGGGTGACGTCTGGGAGAGGTGGTGGGAGTGGTGGGTGGCGCCGATGCGGTCGGGTCACCCGTCACCGGCAGGGGTGCCGGTCATCGACATGGTCTGCTCCTGCTTCACCTCTTCTTCGATCTAGTGGCTCCCCGATCGATCTGGTTGTTCTAGTCGCTGGCGGCTTTGTCGGCGGTCGGAGATTGCCAATTGGCACATTGTTCGCAGCCATGGAGGGCCTATGGGGTGTCTTGTTCCCCGGGTGGCGGCCCGGGTGGTGGGAGCTGCGATGCTGGTGGGCTGAGCTCGCGGCTTAGGTGCAGGCGACTAGCGTCCATGGCCGCGTGGGCGGCGTGATGGTTGGTGTTTTGACGTTCTGTGGCGGTGTAGGTGGAGTATGCTTGCCAGGGTGAAAACCATGTCTGGCTTTGGCTAGGCCAATGGAGGCGGCGCCCATGGACGTCGTCATCTTCCTGAAGTCTCCCTTGTGATTACTCCTTTCCTTTCGTCGTGCTCCGGATGAAAATCTGGATCACTGGATTGGGTGGTGGCGGCGCTTCGGTGGGCACCGTCTTGGAGCTCACGGTTCGTCGACATTCAACTTCACCTCTTTATGGTTTCTCCGGGAAGGGCTCCGGCGGCTCCTTAGTGATGCTCACTGTCGATCTGTAGTCTACTTCGAGTTGTGTGGGGTGTTGTTGTTGAAGGTCTTTGGCACCTATGTATCTGGCCTTGGGTGAGTGTGGGTGGGGGTATGTTGTGTTGTGGTTTGTATCGATTGGTATGTTGGTTGTTGCTATATATATAAAGCAGGGCGAAAGCCTTTTTCTGTAAAGGGAATCAGGAATCTAAACGTCCGTCTCTATTATTTGTAGAAGAAGAAGAAGAAGAAGCACGAGCAGGAGCAGGAGCATGAGAAACACCCTGCTGGGAGCCTTCCTGAGGGCCCCCTTGTCGAGATCCTGTCCCGGGTGCCCTACAAGTCACTGTGCCGCTTCAAGTGTGTGTCCAAGCCGTGGCTTGCCCTCTGCTCTGACCCCGACATCCGCAAGAGGTCACCCAAGACCATGGTAGATTTCTTCCTCCGCAACTATGGCATCGGCCCCTGTTTCATTAACTTGTCTGGAAGAGGCCAGCCCCTGGTCGACCCTTCTCTCTCTTTCTTGCGTGAGAGCTTTACACTTCTCATCCCCCAGCAGTGCTGCGGTGGCCTTGTTCTCTGCAAATACTGGGAATCACGTTATGTTGAGGAATATGAGTACAATCTTGTCGTGTGCAATCCTGCGACCAAGAAGTGGGCCGAGCTGCCTCCTAATCCTATACAATTGCAAGACGAAGACGAAGAAGAAGTCGAAGAATATTTGTGTTTCGATCCAGCCGTCCCCTCCCGTTTCGTGGTACTCTCACACACTTGGGATTTCACAGAAGTGGCAATCTACTCATCAGACACTGGACGATGGACTACGGTGGAGAGTGGTTGGACTGATGAGGCTCCTGTTGGTCTTCCTGTCTTCCTGAATGGTACTTTGCATTTGATGACCACTGAATATTCAATAGTCACAGTAGACACAGAGGGGAAGGTTTGGGGGCAAATTGATATTCCAGGCAACATGCAAGACAGCTCTGATCATCCGTTCATTGGACAGTCTCAGGGACGATTGTATGCTTTGTGTATAAATGATAATATTGATGTTTGCCAACTTTCAGTTTGGGCTCTTGAGGATTATGGTGGTGCAAAGTGGGCCTTGAAGGATACTGTTAACATTTCAGAACTGTTTGGAAGGGATCGTTACAAATATGTGGAGCCCTTAGCAATTCATCCAGATTGTGATTTGATTTTCCTTGCTGACCGGAGGGGGAAGGCTATCTCATATGATATGGACAGCAAGAAAGTGCATGTTATTGGCACTTACCAAACATTCGATGGTGCTGTACCTTATGTTCCATGTTTTGCGGAATGGCCGTCAGATGGTCACTGACCTTGCTGGAACTATATTGCCTTCATAAATTTAGCCATGGAGAATATGCAACACCTAGCAACACCTTCCAGTAGCTAATGCTTACTTGTATGAATGAGTCTAGGTATTTGATGTATCGGCTGCATCTAGTGCTAATCATTATGGTCACCTGTTAGCTCTTGGTGTGGGGTAACTGTGAGGGTATATTATCTATGTTTGAAATTGGTTGGATTTTCACCTCTTTATTTTTCGTTTAAGACTGGAGATGCTTATCTCTTGTTGCAAGTACATTTATCTTTTATGGACAACTTGTTATCCATCAGTTCTGAATATTGATATCGCCTTGTTCTTATGCACATGTTAAAGACTGGAGATGCCTATCTCTTGTACGTTTATTATTCTTCCATTTTATTTCACTTCATTAGGGGAAGAGGATTTTTCGAGGGGAGGAGAATAACATGACCCTCCAGTGTATTTTTAGTTCTTGTTTCGACTGAGCTCTGTTGTGACCATTCTCCTACTTGAATTCTGACTATGCTGTCAGAGTAAATCTATTTTTGAGCATCTTGCGATTTTGTTTACTGTGATGTTAGTTTACAGATTTTTCTCATCTTGTTCCAAAATTGTGCAGTGAGTTCCTAAATATGCAAATTGAATTGTTTGCATATTGTCCGAGATTATATCTGTTTGTCCAAGATGACATTTTTCCTCAGTGAAATATAATTACCAAAGGTTTTTATCAGTGCATTTTCCCCTCATAAACCTAAACACTCCTTCCATGTGTCACTGCCATTTGGCAGCATCCACTAGAACGTAAAACACAAACTGTATGACGGCCAGTTCCTGGGCATCTAGCATTGCGATTGTTAGTGTTGGTTCCAGCGACAGTTTTCTTTACCTGTATATAAGCGTGAGCCTGAGAGACTATCTAGAGGATGGTCACTGACAGAGAAAATAAGCCAAGAACTATAGTCATCAAGGTGTCTCTTTCTTGTTTTCAAGCCCAAAACGCCGCTGCATCCCGAACTCCCAGTTCCTTCCAATCAGAAACCAATGAGGGTTACAACATGGAAACCCTCTAATATTGTCCATAATTAAGAGGAAACTTATATCTTAGGTAGAGAAATAACAGAGTAGTATTGATCCAGTTAACAAACATCAAAACAGAGATGAAACTATTTTGACATCTCCTAATAAGGAATTAAAGAGCATGGGCGTCTTGCTTTACTAAGCCAAAGCATTCTAGGAAAACAAAATAACCAGAGCCATTTGCCTTGTAAGCCTTGAGAAATGCAATGGACAACCTAGGCAAAATAAATAAATAAGTGATGGTTTTTTTATTTTTCTAAATATTTTTTGAATTTAAGATTTTTTTAACATTTCGTGAACTTTTTTGTAGAAGTTAATAGCCAACAACCTGGTCAGTTGTGCATGATTACGGTGAACAGTCAACTACTACTCTGTTGTGTCAAAGCATCTTACACTATGAAACAGAGGGAGTAGCTACCTTCTCTTTTTGAAACGGCAACTACCGACCTCTTTTTGAGGACTATACCCGTCACCACTCA
>NC_041381.1:162730815-162743360 GCF_002162155.2 Triticum dicoccoides
GTGGACAAAACGTAGCATATAACTTAAAAATGGCTAATATATGTCGGTAGGATCCTCTCCTACTGTCTTCGATTGCTCAAAAAAAAAATACCGGCCTTTTTTTTGAGGTGTGGCAATTAGTGACATGGGATCGAGCAACAAGCGACCAGAGCGAGCGAGGAGGAGCAACGATCGAGAGCTCGAGCTCAATGGGCCGGATCAATCAACTTTCTATGTGGGCGCCGGAACCATGAATCGACGCTAAAGGCATCCATTAGACAAAATCATTAATTGAGGAGCACTTGATACGTCTTCAACGTATCTATAATTTTTTATTATTTCATGCTATTATATTATCCATCTAGAATGTTTTATATGCCTTTATATGCTATTTTATATGATTTTTGGGACTAACCTATTAACCTAGAGTCCAGTGTCAGTTTCTGTTTTTTCCTTATTTTTGAGTATCGCAGAAAAGGAATACCAAACGGAGTCCAATTGACCTGAAAATTCACGGAGATTGTTTTTGGACCAGAAGAAGCCCACGAAGCATCGGAGATGGACCAGAAGAGTCCCGAGGCCACCACGAGGGTGGAGGGCGTGCCCTACCCCCCTGGGCGCGCCCCCTACCTCGTGGCTGCCTCGTGGACCCCCCTGACTTGTTCCCAACGCCAACACATCTTATTTATCCCCAAACTTCCAGAACATAACCTAGATCAGGAGTTCAGCCGCTGCAAGCCTCTGTAGCCACCAAAAACCAATCGGGACCCTGTTTCGGTACCCTGCCGGAGGGGGATCCATCACCGGTGGCCATCTTCATCATCCCAGCGTTCTCCATGACAAGGAGGGAGTAGTTCACCCTCGGGGCTGAGGGTATGTACCAGTAGCTATGTGTTTGATCTCTCTCTCTCTCTCTCTCTCTCGTGTTCTCGATTTGACACGATCTTGATGTATCGCGAGCTTTGCTATTATAGTTGGATCTTATGATGTTTCTCCCCCTCTATCTCTTGTAATGGATTGAGTTTTCCCTTTGAAGTTATCTTATCGGATTGAGTCTTTAAGGATTTGGGAACACTTTATGTATGTCTTGCATGTGCTTATCTGTGATGACAATGGGATATTCACGTGATCTACTTGATGTATCACTACACCACAGCACTGCATCTGTGACAGACAAGTTGGTCGGAAAAACAGCATCCGCCGACAGGCAGTCGGTCGAGAAAGAGTATTGTCGACCGACCGCGTCTGTTGGGCAAAGTCCAGACGGGAAAGCCTTTTGCCGACCGACATATCTTTGCCGACCGACAGTTGGATGACGATACAAGACATTGCCGACCGAACATCTGTTGGCAGTACTATGAACCTTTCCCGACCGATTTTTCGTTGGTACTGTCCTAGAACTTTTCCCGACCGACTGTTTGACGGTGCAATCTTTGCCGACCGATATTCTGCTGGCTCTGCTATGTATCTTTCCTGACGGATAATTGGATGGTGTTGTTTTTACCAACCGACTCTCCGTTGGCTCTGGCGTAAGCCTTTGCCGACCGATAATAGGACGTTATTTTCTTTTCCCAGCCAACAGTTCGTCGGCGTTTAGTTTAACTGAGCAATAAATATGAACCTATTATATATTTCTCATCTGCTTTATACAATATCAATCAAGTTGCATATCTCGTCACTACACAATATCAATCAAGTTAACTAACTTGCATGTACTCACAAAAAAATAAATCATGACCAAAAAAGGATAAAACAGTAATTCATTCTCATAAGCCTTCCAACATTTATATGTTCCAGTCACTGAATCACTCGATAGGTTTACAAAATGATAGATGCATGTCCATCGATTCATTGTTTGCTCCATTACACAAAATACCCAGATGACAAGACCCCACCATATAGGCCCACAAAATGATCCTAAAAGACACTGTTTTTGCTCCATTACACAAGATGTCTAGCGAACACGAACTGCCATCTTCATGGTTCCTTCATGGTCCTTTTGTACGTCTTACCTACAAAGGATACAAAGTCACTGGTAAATTCATGCATTCATAGAGACAATGGTGAAAATAATAATTGCATAAAGCATCAATGGCAGTGGGGTTTTAGTGTTATAAAAAACAGGGCAAGTCCTAAATAATGCGACAACATGTTTAATTAGAATCTGTACTGTGTTAGACATAATAGAGCATCAATGCCTGATGGCCATGGAATATATTTCATCAAGAAATATGAGCAATATGCGTCATCTGGCTGCAGTTTAGCATACGGCCAATTATTGGGAGCAACACATTCAGGTACAGACTCACGATGGTCAGTTTTTCTAGAAAAAACCACCAATTTTCTTTCTTTCTTTTCTCTGGGCTGGAAAAGACTGCAGTGCGCCTGACGATTATATTTAAAAAACCATCAGAGAATTACATATGCACGTCAATGCCACAAATTACATTAAAGTAAGCCATTAATTTCAGAGAAGCATATGTACTGTACATACAAATCTTTACAGGTATAAGAGCCAGAACCTGTGAAACCATCAGGTTATGCATAAGAGAAATAAAGAAGATAGAATGTAATATATGGGCCTAGAAACAGGATTCAGAAAATAGCAAAACTATAAAAAAATTGTATGACTACTTTATGGACATGAATCAGGATTCGGTATAAGGATACAATGTACTATATAGACATGAATCTAATTTATTGCTAGTGGTAGAACTAAAAAAATTGTATGACTACTTTAAGATCCAAAACTTGGATTGCACCTGACCATTATATTCAGAACAGTAAATGTACTTTAGTGCACAAATTAAATTAAGTTTAGAAATTATTGTACACTTGTACATCTCCTACAAGTTTATGCATTGCTGTCTAGTACATCGCTGGTGCTATTTGAGTATCTTGGTGGCTAATGTGTGGGGTCACAATGGCTGTGCTATAACTTTTTGGTGTGTGACAGTACCTTAGCAACTTGTGTACTTTGAGCAAAAGAAAGCACCAAGAAGCATCTCTTTTACAATACCTTAGCGGCGGGATGAGGAAGATGCCCCTGGTTTGTAGGGTTTCATCTAGCAAAATGATCATGAGTCAGTATCACAAATCAAACAATTTGAGATAAGTGGACATAACACATATTGTAGGTGATTACCTTGCTAGATGGCCACGCAATGGTCTTATGACAGCATGAGCGATAATTTGTAAACCATCATATTCATAAGGCACAATGGCATCCCTTCTGATAGCAACATTGACAAGAACCTCATAAGTTGTTGGTCCAAGGAGCTCTCCACCCACAATAGTGTCTGGGTCAACTGAGATAATCGTTGCCTTGGCAACAGGAGTTTCGGGACCAGTCCATGCATATAGAAGCACATCCATACCAATCTGAATCAATGATTATTTTAAAAACATGAAAATGAAACAGAATTTAAACATATAGGTAAGGATGTGAAGATTACAAGGCTTTCATCTTCATGGACTGATGAGCTTCTTGCAGGGGGCTTTGCAACAACTCTTCTATGAACAAATGGCTCTTCATCATCCTGTTCAACATCTTCTTCAACATCGTTATCTTCCTCAGCTTCAACTCCGGAGTTCTACCAGACAACAATATGGAAATAGAGTTAGTGCATGCAAGATGGATTAATGATGCAATGAAAAGATGTGAAAATAGTTCATTACTTGTCGAGAATTGGAACCGTTGTGCGAGCTAGGAGTTTCCAGATTATGCCTTCCTTCTGAAGCTAACATCAATTCCATTCGGTTCATTCGCTCCTCCATTTGTTGCACATGCCCCTGGAGCATGTTAAAGTGATTTTCAGCTTCTCGGCGCCCTTCCATTGCAACTAGAACTCTTGTGCTCAGTTTACCCCGTGTACCCGGTGTGCCCAAATCTTGAGGTGTTGGCCCTAGACCTAACACACGGACATGACCCTTGGGCTCCTTTAGTCCACATACACGTGCAAACAAATCACCTTCTTTAATGCTTTTGTCCTTCCATTCAGGGTGCTTTTCAGCACTCTCTATGATTTCTTTGTGCAAAATGATATTTACTTGCTCTATAAATTGTACTTGTACAATTTTGGAATAATACTGAAAAACATGGCAAAAGAGACTTACAATTGTTGCTGCTGCCTGCGGCACATAACTCCCTTTCCTTTCCCCTTTCTTGCATGTATGCTTTTCGATATAAACTTGATCTCTCCGAGGATCATGCCCAAGTTTGACAGCCTATAATCATTTATTTATTTCAATATGCATTAGTCACTGAATCACAGTGGCATATCATTTATAATTGCGGTAATTATTTTTACCATTTCAGTGGCAACACGGGCATGACTCTTGCTGCCAGATGTATGAGGTACTGCATTGGCACGATTCTTTTTGGCGATAGCACTACAAGACTACAAGCAAAAAGTAAAGGAGATTTATCACACATATTGTTTGTGTTTTGAGAATCATTACATGCATATTTGTTTATCTATGTCCAGGAGAGAGTGTGCTGCAAAGATACACTACAATTTTGATTAGCAGGATGACTTACTTCAAATGTCGAAGATCTCCAATAAGTAATAAGGGTCTTCCAGTCAGCTTCACTAATTCTGTTGTCACGTCTTTTCATAAGGTGTGCATCAGTGAGCGCAGCATCAAACTTGTACCTCTTTAAATCTGACTTCCAATCCTTCCATTTTATGTGTGAAGTGTTGATAACAAAGCTCAAAGCAGTTGAGTCCAGCTCATAAAATGCCTACTAAAATGAGAGAAAACAGGACACTCAGTTAGATGGCATTAAAAAAGAGTGTGTAAGTTATAAATTATGCTCATTTCTACCTTCAAGGTCTCCCACACTAACAACTTTTTCTCTACATCAACATCTTGCCAATCTAACTCTGCAGGTGGTATATCAAAGTACCAATGAAATTGGCAAATTCAGTTGCATCTGGCTCAACAGGCTGGCCATCCCCATTAAGTGGAATATGGATTTTGGGTTGATTCAGCCTTGCATATATGTTAGCCTTACGTGCAATTTAAACCACTCATGAAAGGTCTCGTAATGCACATGCTTGACTTCTCGATGACTTCTAACACCAACAGAAGAAAGGTAATCCATATGTTTGCTGCATATAGGTTATATTTATCAATTGACAAGGAGGAGAGAAATAACCTAATAGCAATACATAGTAGGGATATCTTACTCTAGGTATGGTTCTATGTTGTCATAATTGAACAAGACGTATCTGTGGGCTTGCAGCCAAGTTTTGTTATCTAACATCGCCATGCACTTGCCAGCCAGCCCTCGACCAATGTTGTGGAAGAAAGGAGTTGTATCATCAACTTCCCTATCCAAACCTCCATCATTCCTAGCTCGATTGAACCGACTCTCATCATCCAAATAGTGTGAGCAAAATGTCAAGCTCTCATCAAACAAATAGCCCTCTGCAATTGATCCTTCCACATGAATTCTGGTGTGGACATGTCCCTTGAGCTTTACTATATACCTCTCTACAGCCCACATGCTGCGAAAATGTACTGGACCAGCTATCATTGCTTGTGCTGGAAGATGAACCATCAAATGCACCATAATATCGAAAAATGATGGGAGGAATATGGCCTCAAGAAGGCTCAAGGTCTCAGCTATTTCATCCTGCAACCTTTGCATGTCACTTATGCGAATAACCTGTGAGTACATTCCCTTGAAAAATCTGCTCACATGAATCAGTACCGCACTCACTCTTTCTGGTAATGTTCTTCTCACTTCAAGTGGCAACAAGTCTTGCAAAAGGACATGGTTGTCATGGCTCTTTAGCCCAGTTATCTTTTTCTCCTTAACATGCACCTTACGGCGTATGTCAGATGCATAACCATTATGAAACATGGCATTTTTAAATACTTTGCAAAATGTCCTCTGCTGATCAGATTCCATTGTGTAAGGTGCCGGAGGAAAAAAACTTCATCATCATCAAGATCAATAGGTTGAAGATCCTTTCTAATATTGAGTGCTTGAAGGTGATGTTGAGAATTAATATTATCCTTGGTTTTTCCATTGACTGCCAACAAAGTGTTAACTATGTTCTCACACACATTTTTTCTATGTGCATGATATCAAAGTTATGATGCATCTTCAAATCCTTCCAATATGGTAGTTTAAACCAAATAGACTTTCTTTTCCAAATGATCAGCGGATCCCCTTTCTTGCGTTTCTTAGTTCTAGGCTTCTTCGTTATAGGATCCTTCCCAAACTTGGTTTGCATATTTTCTGTCAGCTCTAAGATTTGCCTACCGGAAAGTGGAACGGGTGTTGTCCCACGTTCTATGTTACCAAATGTGTGTGTATCATACCTCAAGGGTTGTTCTGCATGTAAGAACCTACGATGCCCCATATAGCAAGTCTTGCTACCATTTTTTAGCCCAAGAGAACATAATTGAGAGTGGCATTCAGGGCAAGCTCCTTCTCCAGAGGAAGCACAGGCAACCAAAGACCCAAGACCCGGTTTATTTGTAATTGTGCATATTATGGCAGCATGCAACTGAAAATACTCTCCAGTTGAAGCATCATAGGTCCTAACACCATCGAGAAACATATCTACCATATCATCAACTAGTGGCTCAAGATAGACATCAATATCACTACTAGGAGAATTTCTGCCAGGAATCAACATTGATAGGATGAAATTTGATTGCTTCATAATCATCCAGGGTGGAAAGTTATAAGGAATCAATAATACTGGTCAAATGCTATAACTGAGATTCATGGATCTAAACGGATTAAAACCATCGGCACATACTACAAGCTTAAGATTTCTGCTGTCTTTTGCAAAATATTTATTTTTTTTCATCAAAATCTTTCCAAAGGAGGGAATCTTTAGGATGCCTAATCAAGCCATCTTATGTGCGCTCTTCTGCATGCCATCTTGTGAGAGCCGCAGTTCTGGAACACACAAACAACCTTTGAAGCCTCTTCTTTATTGGGAAGTAACGAAGAACCTTCTTAGGAACCTTGTGGACACGTTTCCCATCTGTACTCTTCCTTTCAGATTTCCATCTTGAAGCCTTACATTCTGGGCATGAATTGGCATTGGCAGTGTTCTTCCAAAATAGAATGCAATCATTTTCACATGCATGGATATTAACATACCCAAGTCCTAGGCATTTGACTAGTTTTTTAGCTTCATTGGAGTTTTTGGGTATTGCAAACTGAGGGTAAGCATCTTTTAGTAGATCTAACAGCAGATCAAAACTTCTATCAGACCACCCTCCAAGAAGTTTGGTGTGAAGAAGTCTCACTAGGAAACGAAGCTTTGAGAAATTCTTACAGCCTGGATATAGCTCTTGTCTAGAATCAGCTTCAAGTTTGTGGAGAGATTCTAGAAAAGAATCATCCTGATCTAAACCACAATCATCTTCAAGATCTCCCCCTTTATCCAAACCAGTAGCAAGGTCTCTTAGCAAATCAGATATATCATCGCCTCATCCCTATAGTCACCCTCATCTAGATTTGGAGGAATGGAAGAAGAAGAGACACGTTCTCCATGAAACATCCACTGTTTGTAGCCTTCTACAAATGCCTCGCATACCAGGTGCTCACGGACTTCAGACTCTTCTCTCCAGTACGAGTTCACATAGTTTTTGCAAGGACATAAGATTTTATTCTCAGCCGATGATTTATTAAATGCATAGCCTAGGAATTTGGCAAGCCCTTGTAAGTACTTCTTTGTATGCCTACATGCAAGTGTACATGTGTAGTGTGTTATATATAGTTTCAGCACATAAGCAAAACAAAATATATATGCGGCGTTATACCTAGGCGCATCCATGCAACCTTTATCCATGGTATCTTAGCTTCACAACTGGTTACTACCATGTCAACACTAAATCCTGAACGAATAATATCAAAACCAGAGAATGCAAGGAATCAATTTAAGTACTGTAAATAAATTGGTGCGGAAAAGAAATGAAGAATCATAGAACCAATTCAATGGTAGTACACATAGTAAAGGCAGATACCACCATAAATAAAATGGATCAAAGCTTTGGTTGACTCACCAACTGGTGGAGGATGCAGCGACAAGCACGGGAGGGGGATCGCTGCACCGCTGCTAGAAGCTGAGTCGTTGGCAGCAAGAATCCTAATAACCAAAATAATTAGACAATATAAAAGTCAGTGTCAAACATGAGGAGGCATCTCTACATATTCATGACATCCACACATATGGAGGGCCTCTGGACTTGAGTGGGGAAGAGAAACTCACCTAGTGGTTGCAGCAAATATTCTACAACTTCTCTTTGTCGGCTCAATGTTACCAGCAGTGCTCCTCTTTGTTACCTATAGAAAAAACAAGACAAATGAACAATTAGACTACAACTTTTGAGATGCTGTGCTTTATATATTTACAGCTCTCTCCCATGTTTTCTTTCACTGCAAAATCTACTTCAGTAAACAAAAGAGAAACTCAAGTTTAAAATTTTTGTTACTGAAATTTAGGTATAACATCAGGTCAGTTAAGTTGTATGTTTTTAGAGACTCCAGCTTTTGGATGTATGTCCGAGTTGCATGTTTTTAAAGGAAACATGATTCTAAAAGTCAAGATGATGTTTTTTAATGAAGTAATACATTCTGTTGGCAAGGTCAATCCATATGCATGACAATATTTAGCTCCTCGGCGCTCTTTTTGTGTATTAACTTTATAGTTAAACTCTTCTTCATTTGTCTTCAGATCATCCAGACAAGAAAACTCGACACCGATGACTACAAATTCCTTACTGTCGAGACGGTGGAATTAAAGGACAGAACTGCAATAAAAAAACAAAATTTGCACACAACAACTCAACTTCTAGAATTAGTTCATATTGCTACCACCAAGCTTCTACTCTGTACATTGATTAGCACATTTTCTTCCTGCATAGTATCTCACAATCAGACTAGCTGCAGTACACATCAAACTGGAGAAGAAAAGCAAGAGGTGTAGCCATTCCCTACTGCCGGAGCTCCCCGTTCCCCACCAGCCCACTCTCACAACAAAGCCTAGAGAGAGAGAGGGGGGAGGGAGGTAAAGACAGAGAGGGAAGAGTTGTACCTCAGCATCGACCATTGCCGCTGCCGCTGCATGTCTTCGAGAGTTGGACAGTGGAGATGGGGGAGGTCAGTCCAGGGAAGGTGGCTTGCCGCTTCCCAAGATGCTCACACGCCTACTGCTGGTTAGAGAGAGGTGCCCGGAGAGAGAGATCACTAGGCATGAGGCCGGCGGTGGAGAGACAGGACGGCGTTGGGCGACGTTGACGGGGCAGGATGGCGTGGGGCGGCGCTGTCGAGGGAGGGCGGCGGTGGAGCGGCGCCGCAGAGGGAGGGCGGCGTGGGGCGACGGTGGAGCGGCGCTGCAGAGGAAGGGCGGCGTGGGGCGGAGGTGGGACGACGTGGGGCGGCAGTGGGACAGCGTGGGATCGACCGGCGGGAGCCCTGGCGGCGTGTGTGGGGAACGAATACATCGAGCTAGAGATTTGGCTGTCCTGTGCAACGTGCGAGGGGAACGAAGGAGATTGTGTTTTGGGGGGGAAAATGTTCGCGGGTTGGGCCGTTTATTGGAGCTAAAATTTGGCCGTTCGCACGCAAGGCCCAGTTAGCTTCAGAATGTCGGTCGACGTTATTTACCGACCGACGGTCCGTGGGCCATAACGGATTTCCCGACCGACTGTTTGATGATATATGTTATAGCATTCCCGACCGATAGTGTGTCACTGAACAGATGTTTCCCGACCCATAGTCCGTTAAAAAATTTTCTGATATATTGTCGGTCGGCAATGGTGACTTTTTCCCAACACACGCCAGTAGGGAATTTTGGTGCATGGTGTAGTGTATGTTTTGGTGATCAACTTGCGGGTTCAGTTACCTTGTGAACTTATGCATAGGGGTTGGCACACGTTTTCGTCTTGACTCTCCGGTAAAAACTTTGGGGCATTTTTTGAAGTTCTTTGTGTTGGTTGAATAGATGAATCTGAGATTGTGTGATGTGTATCATATAATCATACCCACAGATACTTGATGTGACATTGGAGTATCTAGGTGACATTAGGGTTTTGGTTGATTTGTGTCTTAAGGTGTTATTCTAGTATGAACTCTAGGATAGATCGAATGGAAAGAATAGCTTCGTGTTATTTTACTACGGACTTTTGAATAGATTGATCGGAAAGAATAACTTTGAGGTGGTTTCGTACCCCACAATAATCTCTTCGTTTGTTCTCCGTTATTAGTGACTTTGGAGTGACTCTTTGCTGCATGTTGAGGGATTGTTATATGATCTAATTATGTTATCCTTGTTGAGAGGACTTGCACTAGTGAAAGTATGAACCCTAGGCCTTGTTTCGAAGCATTGCGATACCGTTTGCGCTAACTTTATCATTAGTTACCTTGCTGTTTTTATATTTTTCATATTACAAAAACCTATATCTACCATCCATATTGCACTTGTATCACCATCTCTTCGCCGAACTACTGCACCTATATAATTTATCATTGTATTGAGTGTGTTGGAGACACAAGAGACTCTTTGCTATTTGGTTGCAGGATTATTTGAGAGAGACCATCTTCATCCTACGCCTCCCACGGATTGATAAACCTTAGGTCATTCACTTGAGGAAAATTTGTTACTGTCCTACAAACCTCTGCACTTGAAGGCCCAACAACGTCTACAAAAAGAAGGTTGTATAGTAGACATCAGGACTACTTCCAAAGATCACTTACACCTCGCCAGGTTATGTAATATGAGGTTTTCCCTTTTTTCGTGGATTTGTTTCTTAATCGTACGTCCAAATTTCGAACCGTTTTCATTGTTGGATTTCTTACATCGAGACCTTCAAAACTAGATCCCATGTTACTGGGTTTTGATGAACATTTTTTTCACGAAAGAATCGGACAAAAAGTCAGATGAAAAAACCAAACCAAGGCATGTTATCGGCACTTATGAAACATTCGATGGTGCTGTACCTTATGTTCCATGTTATGCAGAATGGCCGTCAGATGGTCACTGACCTTGCTGGAACTATACTGTCTTCATAAATTTAGCCATGGATATGCAACACCTAGCAACACCTTCCAGTAGCTAATGCTTACTTGTATGAATGAGTCTAGGTATTTGATGTATCGGCTGCATCTAGTGCTAATCATTATGGTCACCTGTTAGCTCTTGGTGTGGGGTAACTGTGAGGGTATATTATCTATGTTTGAAATTGGTTGGATTTTCACCTCTTTATTTTTCGTTTAAGACTGGAGATGCTTATCTCTTGTTGCAAGTACATTTATCTTTTATGGACAACTTGTTATCCATCAGTTCTGAATATTGATATCGCCTTGTTCTTATGCACATGTTAAAGACTGGAGATGCCTATCTCTTGTACGTTTATTATTCTTCCATTTTATTTCACTTCATTAGGGGAAGAGGATTTTTCGAGGGGAGGAGAATAACATGACCCTCCAGTGTATTTTTAGTTCTTGTTTCGACTGAGCTCTGTTGTGACCATTCTCCTACTTGAATTCTGACTATGCTGTCAGAGTAAATCTATTTTTGAGCATCTTGCGATTTTGTTTACTGTGATGTTAGTTTACAGATTTTTCTCATCTTGTTCCAAAATTGCGCAGTGAGTTCCTAAATATGCAAATTGAATTGTTTGCATATTGTCCGAGATTATATCTGTTTGTCCAAGATGACATTTTTCCTCAGTGAAATATAATTACCAAAGGTTTTTATCAGTGCATTTTCCCCTCATAAACCTAAACACTCCTTCCATGTGTCACTGCCATTTGGCAGCATCCACTAGAACGTAAAACACAAATTGTATGACGACCAGTTCCTGGGCATCTAGCATTGCGATTGTTAGTGTTGGTTCCAGCGACAGTTTTCTTTACCTGTATATAAGCGTGAGCCTGAGAGACTATCTAGAGGATGGTCACTGACAGAGAAAATAAGCCAAGAACTATAGTCATCAAGGTGTCTCTTTCTTGTTTTCAAGCCCAAAACGCCGCTGCATCCCGAACTCCCAGTTCCTTCCAATCAGAAACCAATGAGGGTTACAACATGGAAACCCTCTAATATTGTCCATAATTAAGAGGAAACTTATATCTTAGGTAGAGAAATAACAGAGTAGTATTGATCCAGTTAACAAACATCAAAACAGAGATGAAACTATTTTGACATCTCCTAATAAGGAATTAAAGAGCATGGGCGTCTTGCTTTACTAAGCCAAAGCATTCTAGGAAAACAAAATAACCAGAGCCATTTGCCTTGTAAGCCTTGAGAAATGCAATGGACAACCTAGGCAAAATAAATAAATAAGTGATGGGTTTTTTATTTTTCTAAATATTTTTTGAATTTAAGATTTTTTTAACATTTCGTGAACTTTTTTGTAAAAGTTAATAGCCAACAACCTGGTCAGTTGTGCATGATTACGGTGAACAGTCAACTACTACTCTGTTGTGTCAAAGCATCTTACACTATGAAACAGAGGGAGTAGCTACCTTCTCTTTTTGAAACGGCAACTACCGACCTCTTTTTGAGGACTATACCCGTCACCACTCATGG
>NC_041381.1:162743370-162748641 GCF_002162155.2 Triticum dicoccoides
GGGAGGCCTTAGAGGACACGAACCTTTGCTTGTGGACAAAACGTAACATATAACTTAAAAATGGCTAATATATGTCAGTAGGATCCTCTCCTACTGTCTTCGATTGCTCAAAAAAAAATACCGGCCTTTTTTTTTAGGTGTGGCAATTAGTGACATGGGATCGAGCAACAAGCGACCAGAGCGAGCGAGGAGGAGCAACGATCGAGCGCTCGAGCTCAATGGGCCGGATCAATCAACTTTCTATGTGGGCGCCGGAACCATGAATCGACGCTAAAGGCATCCATTAGACGAAATCATTAATTGAGGAGCACTTGATACATCTCCAACGTATCTATAATTTTTTATTGTTTCATGCTATTATATTATCCATCTAGAATGTTTTATATGCCTTTATATGCTATTTTATATGATTTTTAGGACTAACCTATTAACCTAGAGTCCAGTGTCAGTTTCTGTTTTTTCCTTATTTTGAGTATCGCAGAAAAGGAATACCAAACGGAGTCCAATTGACTTGAAAATTCGATGGTGCTGTACCTTATGTTCCATGTTTCGCGGAATGGCCGTCAGATGGTCACTGACCTTGCTGGAACTATATTGTCTTCATAAATTTAGCCATGGAGAATATGCAACACCTTCCAGTAGCTAATGCTTACTTGTATGAATGAGTCTAGTCATTTGATATATCGGCTGCATCTAGTGCTAATCATTATGGTCCACCTGTTAGCTCTTGGTGTGCGGTAACTGTGAGGGTATATTATGTATGTTTGAAATTGGTTGGACTTTCACCTCTTTATTTTTTGTTTAAGATTGGAGATGCTTATCTCTTGTTGCAAGTACATTTATCTTTTATGGACAACTTGTTATCCATCGATTCTGAATATTGATATCGCCTTGTTCTTCTGCACATGTTAAAGATTGGAGATGCCTATCTCTTGTACGTTTATTATTATTCCATTTTATTTCACTTCAGTAAGGGAAGAGGATTTTTCTAGGGGAGGAGAATAACATGACCCTCCAGTGTATTTTTAGTTCTTGTTTCGATTGAGCTCTGTGTAACCATTCTCCTACTTAAATTATGACTAGACTGAAATATCTAGGTTGCCCTTGCGATTTTGTTTACTGTTATGTTAGTTTACAGTTTTTTCTCTTCTTATTCCAAAATTGTGCCGTGAGTTCCTACATATGCAAATTTTTGCATATTGTCCGAAATTATAACTGTATGCCCAAGAAGATGACAGTTCTCCTCAGTGCCTAATTACCAAAGGTTTTGATCAGTCAAGGCATGCATTTTCCCCTGATAAACCTAAGCACTCCTTCCATGTGTCACTGCCATTTGGCAGCATCCACTAGAACGTAAAACACACACTGTATGACCGCCAGCTCCTGGGCATCTAGCATTGCGATTGTCAGAGTCTTGGTTCCAGCGACAGCTTCCTTTACCCGTATAAGCATTAGCCTGAGAGATATCTAGAGGATGGTCATGGTGGTAGGAACTTGTACCCTACCAGGCCGGGGGCGTAAGCAGTAAGGGAAGGAGGGGGCTGGGCGTGGCGATGAGCGGTCGCGCCGGCGGCTGGGCGCCGTCGCGGAAGAGAAAGATGGCGGCGGCAGCGCAAGAGGCAGGGGGCGGCTAGGGTTCCGGCTCCTCTGGGAGCCGGGCAATAGAGATAATCTTCTTATTGCTTCTTTCCAAAAAGAGTCTTACAACCTATATTTATAACCTAAGATAACTTGCATAAGAATTAACCTAAGATAACTTATGGGCTAATTGCCCGGTGGGCCTAGCTAAACCGGCCATAACACTTCTTCCCGCCTGCACAAACAGCTCGTCCTCGAGCTGTAAGGTGGGGAAGTGCTTGCGGAACTCCTCGAGGCGATCAACCAGCGTCAAACACCTTCTCGACAGCTGGGGTGGCCAGGTCGGCGGCGACGGCGTCCTCCGGAATGTAGTCTGCAACCTCCAGGTAGAAGAGTCACGGGCAGGCATGGCCGGGCGTGTATGGCTCGTCGCAGTTGAAGCACAACCCTTGGCGGCGACGCTCGAGTAGCTCGGCTAAGGTGAGCCGGCGGAACGGGCGTGCCATGGTCGCGGCGAGGGGTGCCGCAGATGCCTGCGCAGGCCGACCCTGCGCGGAATCCGGCCTGGGTAGCGACCCATTGGTCCGGAACGGTGATTCCAGCTGGATGGCCACCGCGCGGCGCTCGAACGCGCAGGCGTAGTACATGGCCGACTGGAGATCCTGGGGTCCCCGAAGCTCCACGTCCACGCGGATGTGATCCGGAAGTCCACCGACAAAGAGGTCGGCCCGCTGCTGCGCCGTCACTCCCGACGCATGGCATGCCAGGGCCTGGAAACGGTCGGCGTAGTCCTGCACCGTGGAGGTGAAGGGAAGGCGGCCGAGCTCCGCCAGGCGGCTCCCGCGAATCGGAGGCCCAAAGCAAAGGAGGCAGAGCTCGCAGAAGCGCTCCCAAGGGGGCATGGCGCCCTCGTCCTGCTCGAGGGCGTAATACCAGGTCTGTGCCGCGCCGCGGAGGTGGTAGGAGGTGAGCCAGGTACGCTCCGAGGCGAGGGTGCGTTGCCAGCGAAAGAACTGCTCGCACTGGTTGAGCCAGTTGAGGGGGTCCTCCGTGCCGTCATAGGTGGCGAAGTCCAGTTTGGCAAACCGCGGCGGTGTCTGAGCCGGAGCGTCGTGGCCGACTGGCTTCGAGGTGTGGAGCAGGGCGGCCGGTGGCGCCTGGTCGGAGTACTCCGGGTGGCGACCTGCGGTGCCGGATGGCCCGCCAAACTGCGGGAACGTGGTCGGCTATTCGGAAGCCGCGATGTACACCGGCGATGGAGAAGACCCAGCAGCCCACGCTGGTATTGGCGATGGAGAGGGCGGGAACCGGACCTGGTTGATGGGCAGGTCGGCCTGCGAGGGCGCCCCCGAGCTGGGCAGGGGTGGCACCGGTGGTTGCATCATCGGCGGTGGAGTGTGGACGGGCGCGACGAGTGCCGCGGTTGCCATCGTGGGCCATTGCGGCCAGAGAGGCCCTGCTGCCGGGTGTTGATGAGGAAGCAGCAGCGGCGATGGTGGCCCGCTGGGGTGGCTCGCCTGAAACGGCAGTAGCGGGAGGCCGCCGCCCGCGGCAGCGCCCTGTGACGGCCACGACAGCGCGGGGTGACCGTAGGCGGCGATCAGCGCAGCCGGCGGCGTTGCGTAGGGCCCTGCCTGAAACGACAGTAGCGGGAGGCCGCCTGCGGCAGCGCCCTGTGACACCCACGGCAGCGCGGGGTGGCTGTAGGCTGCGATCGGCGCAGCCGGCGGTGGTGCGTAGGGGCCCGCCATATGGAGCTGGAGGCCCTGGACTGCCGTCAAAAGATTCTGCAGCGCGGTGGTCATCTGCACCGGTGTGAAGACGGCGATCGGCGGTGGCGCGGGGGTGACGGGGGCCGGCGGTGTTGGGGTCGGCGGCATTGGGGCCGGTGGTGTTGGAGCCGGCGGCGTTGGGGCCCCCGCAGTGGTGCTTGGCCCCGGCAGCGTTGGGGCCCCGTCGGTGGTCATGGGGGGCGCGGACAGCGAGGCGGTGGTGCCGGAGGGCAGCGGCGGCATGGGTGATGGGGAAGACATGGTCGAACCCGAGTCTCTGGATACCAAATTGGTAGGAACTTGTACCCTACCAGGCCGGGGGCGTAATCAGTAAGGTAAGGAGGGGGCTGGGCGTGGCGATGAGCGGCCGCGCTGGCGGCTGGGCGCCGTCGCGAAAGAGGAAGATGGCGGCGGCAGCGCAAGAGGCAGGGGGCTGCTAGGGTTCCGGCTCCTCTGGGAGCCGGGCAATAGAGATAATCTTCTTATTGCTTCTTTCCAAAAAGAGTCTTACAACCTATATTTATAACCTAGATAACTTATATAAGAATTAATCTAAGATAACTTGTGGGCTAATTGCCCGGTGGGCCTAGCTAAACCGGCCATAACACATGGACAGAGAAAATAAGCCAATAACTATATAATCACCAAGGTGTCTCTTTCTTGTTTTCAAGCCCAAAACGCCGTTGCATCCCGAACACTCAGTTCCTTCCAATCAGATACCAATGGGATTACAACATGGAAACCCTCTAATTATTGTCCATAATTAAGCGGAAACTATATCTTTCTTTGGCAGAGAAATAGTAGAGTAGTATTGATCCAGTTAACAAACATCAAAATAGAGATGAAACTATTTTGACATCTCCTAATAAGGAATTAAAGAGCATGGGCGTCTTGCTTTACTAAGCCAAAGCATTCTAGGAAAACAAAATAACCAGAGCCATTTGCCTTGTAAGCCCGGAGAAATGCAATGGACTACTAAGGCAAAATAAATAAATAAAGTGATGCACTTTGCATCTCCTCCTTATAAAGCAAGCACATAGGCATTCATATACAAAGTCTGGAAACCACGCAAGTAGCCATTGCAACTAAAATATCTAATGTTAAAGATCTAGAAACCATGAACTATTACCATTGCCAAAATACTAGGCATCACTCTGCCGAGGGCATGGCAATCAGCTTCATCACAACAGATGGACAGCTCATATACACATGCTGGAAGCTTTCAGTGGCCACGACTGCCCTCCAGTTTGCAGGGGAGCTGAGGAAATCAAAGCATGCCTTCTTCAGCCCAACACAGTGGTGCTGATCAGCGAGAGCCAGGATGGTCGCAACTGTGCCCACATCAATCTACTCGCATAGCTTTTCCTCGCAAACAGGATAATTGACGATAACCCCCCTTGTTGGTAAATCCTTGATCATATGCCCCCCTCCGCTGTCTCTGACATGTGGGGTTTAAGTGGCATATGGGGGACGTTTTTTTCTCCAAAATTGATGAACTTTATTTTCCAAATTGATGATTTTTGTTGAAACTCGTGAACTATTTTTTCAAGTCAATGAACGTTCTTCAAAAGACCAGTGGTTTTTTAGAAATTCGTGAGTTTTTTTCAAAATCGTTGAACTCTTTTCAGATTGTGATTTTTTTTTCAAATTTGATGTTTTTTTTGAATTTTCTAAATCTTTTTGAATTTAAGATTTTACACAATGAAACGGAGGGAGTAGCTACCTTTTCTTTAGAAACGGCAAGTAGCACCTTTTTTATTTGAGGTGTGGCAACTAGCGACATGGGATCTAGCAACGAGCGACACGAGCGAGTGAGAGGAGCAATGAGGAGTCCTGCGCTCTGGCGACCGCCGCCGCCCCCGCCGGCGCGGGCGCCGTGGCCGCCCGGCCCCCCCTCCGCCTCCCCCTCCCTCGAGCCCCG
>NC_041381.1:162748883-162749658 GCF_002162155.2 Triticum dicoccoides
GGCTGCCTCAAGGCATGCCCTTTGGGGCTGGGCGCCCCCCCGGCGGCGCCGCGCTGGCAGCTGGGGTGTTGCCGGCCGCGCCGACCGGGGCCCCGCGCTCGCCTCCTGGAGATCCTCGCCCGCCGCCGGCCTCCCCTCGGCCCCGCCGTCGCCTGCTCCGGCCGGCTCGCCCCCGTCTTCCATGGCCGCGCGCGCCCCGGCCCCCTCTGGCCGGAACCCATATCGCCCCTTCCTCCCCTCCGGTCGACCCACCGGTGCCCACCCCTCGGCCGCTCCTCCGGCCCGCCTCCCCCACGCCGCCCCCGTACGCCCCCGTCGGCGGCCACCGCGGTGGTGCCTGGGGATACCCTAGCGCCCCGTCGGGTCACCCCCGGGCGGTCGTTTCGGGCCGCGCTGCTGATGGGCCGGCCCACGAGCCGGGCTCCTGGGCCCCCTCCGGGGATGGCAGCGGCTGGAGCGGCCCATGGGTACTTGTCCACAGTGGCCCGGGCGGGCCGCCTTGACAGGCCGGCTGGGCCCCGCCTGGCCCAACTCCCCTCGGCGTCGGCCGGCCCTCCTAGACGGTCCATTTGGCCCCCGCTAGGGTTCCCTCGTCCCCCGCTCCTTCCCACTCCCACGCCGCCGGCTCCTACCCCCGCCCCTCTGCTTGTGGCCGCCTCCCCGCACCTCCTCCTCGCCGGCGCCACCGGCCCTCCCTCGCCCCCTGCTCCCCCCACGCCACCCATGCCTCAGGAATGGGGGGATGAGGCGGGGCGCCCCAAGCGCCGCGCGGACG
>NC_041381.1:162750093-162822484 GCF_002162155.2 Triticum dicoccoides
ACCACCGACGCCGGCTCCCCCTCCCGCCGCTACCAGCCTCCCCGCTCCCAGGCGGCGTTTCCACCGGCCAACGGCGGCAACGGCAACCGGGGACGCCAGGGAGCCAAGAAGAAGAAGAAGAAGGGCCCTCCGCGCCCTCAAGCCGCCACTTCCACTGCTACCTTGGCTCCTCCTCAGGGTGCCTCCGCCGCGGCCGTGGCTCAGCCGTGCTTCAACTGCGGCCTCTCCGGCCACTTCCAGGTGGCATGCCCCAACCCACCATCGTGCTACTTATGCAAGGAGTCCGGGCACCCCGCGATTCTTTGTCCTGATCGCCCGGTGACAGAGGAGCTCATGATGTATGGGCACGGCATCGAGGACTTGGCCTTCTTCCACATCGAGGTGCCCGAGCTCGCCCCACCGTCCCCCTCGCTGCTGGCCCTGGTGACGGTTGTGGGAGAGGCCGTCGCCACTCCGGAGCTGATTGAGGCTGAGCTCAACCACCTGTGCCGCTGCACGTGGGACTGGCAGGTGACCCCCACGGCTCCCAGCTCCTTCTCTGTGGTGTTCCCAGACGCGATGAGCATGGGCTTCTGCACCCGCAGCAACAACATCACCCTGGCCCTCAACGACATCGTGGTGAACATCTCTGAGCCGCAGTGGGATCCCAGAGCCGTCGCTACCCTGGACACGGCCTGGCTCCTCATTTCCGGCCTCCCTGGTGTTGCCCGTTCCGAGCGGACCATCCGCAGTATGTCCAAGATTCTGGGTCGGGTGGTGGTGGTGGATGAGCTCTCCTGCGCAAGGAGGAGGAGGTCCGGGTTAAGGTGAAATGCCTGGACTCCTCCAAGCTCCACGTCACGATCCGGGTCTTCTTCAACGATGACGGCTACGACCTCAAGATCCGCCCCGAGCCTCCGTCCCACGTCGGCCGCCCCCGCCCCGCCGCTGGCAGTCTCTTGGGGGGGGGCTGATGATGACGACTCCCACCGCCGTCGCTCGCGCTCCTCATGCTTCGACGATCCTGCCGAGGATGAGGATGAGTCGGAGCACTCTCGCTCCCCGGCTCGGGACTCCTCCAACCCTCTCGCGGGTCGGGGCGGGGCGGGGCCAGGGCGTACCCGGGTGTCGGCCACCGATCTCGCGGTGGCCCTCCGCCTGGCCACCCCTCTGGCTCCCTCCCCGTCGGCGTCGGAGTCGACCGGGGACTTCTCCAGCGTGAGCCTCCTCGTCGCCCCACCTTCGTCCCCCCGCTCCCCCGACACCGCCTCCACCCGTCGCCCCGCGACACCAGGGGCTGAGCTCACCCCCGCCGGCTCAGCCTCTCAGGTGTCCCCCGCGATTGGCGACATGGGGGAGCTCGTCGCCCCCTCCGCGGCCCTCCCGTCCCCTCCGCCCTCGGGGGCTGCGGTGGGGGTGGCTCTGGGGTCGCCCGCCCCCCTCCCCGTGTCGGGGGCGTCCAGCCTCGCCCTCGCCTCGCCGGCTTCCCCTGTCGCCTCGGTGGCGGTGGATGTCGCCTCCCCGGCCTCCGCGCACCCCCCTCTGACGGTGGCGTACGCCAGGAGGCCTCGGTCCACCTCGACGCCGGTGACGTCCTCCCGCCGCAGCGCCCGCCTGGAGGCGTCGCGGCCGGGCGACTCTCCTGCGCCTTCCGTCGCCGAGCGAGCGGAGCTCCGCGCCGCGGTCCGGAACCTCGAGTCAGGTGCGGACCCCGACCTTCCCAGTTCTTCTCGTTGCTCCTTCTCTGCTCTCGAGGCCGCTCCCCTCAGCCACCTCGCTAAGGTGGCCAATGACTCGGCCATCGTCTTCAGGGGGGAGGTCGGTCCCCCCTTAGATCAGATTGAGGCCATTAGGGCCCGAGAGATCCTCGACGGCAGGCTGGCTGAGACCCGAGCCCGCCTGCTTCGGCCCCAGGTCCCGACCCCTCCGGTGGCCGACGGGATTATTCATGGTCGCACCCGGTCTCGCACGGCCGCCCTTCGCGCTCAAAGCGCCTCTTGTGTCCTGGGGTCAAGCAGCCCCCCGATGGGGGTTTAGATGAGGGCCCTTTTCTGGAACCTCCGCGGCTTCGGCCATGATGGTCGTCGTCGCCAGCTCATCGAGTACATCCGGGATGAACATATTGACATTGTAGCCATCCAAGAAACCCTTCGATCCGAGTTCACCCTTCAAGAGCTTGAGCACCTGAGCCCCCACCTTTTCGCGTGGCACTGGCTCCCTTCTAGTGGGACCTCAGGCCACTCGGGTGGCATCCTTCTTGGGGTGAAGGATGCTACTTTTGAGGTGGGCGGCATGGACCGAGGGGATTTTTTCGTTAGCATGGAGATCTTCGAGCGGGCTCTGAATTTCAAATGGGAGGTCATTGTTGTCTACGGACCGGCGGATCACCGCCGCTCCCCGGCCTTCCTTGCCGAGCTGCATCTGAAGATCTCCAACTCCCCACTCCCTGTTGTGGTGGGGGGTGACTTCAATCTCATCCGATCCCCGGAGGAGAAGAATAATTCCCGGATTAATTTTCCCCGGATGCAATTATTCAACGACTGGATTGCGGAGCTGGGGCTCCGTGAGCTTGACCGGACAGGTGCCAGATTCACCTGGACCAACCGGCAAGCTGTCCCGACACAATCCGTGCTGGATCGTGTCCTAGTTTCCCCGGAGTGGGGATTGCGATGCCCTCTGGCGTCGCTCCGGGCGGTTACCCGGATTGGTTCCGACCATGTCCCCCTTCTCCTCTCCACCGCTGACGAGCGCCCCCCCTCCCCGCCGCGGTTCCGGTTCGAGCTCTTCTGGCTCAACCAGACTGGCTTCCAGGAGGCCGTCGTCGCCCGCTGGATCTCCGCTAGGTCGGCACCCCACCGCTCCATGTCTGCGGTCGACTCTTGGCACTTTTGTGCCAAGCTAGCCCGCCAGTTCATGAAGGGTTGGGGGGCTAATTTAGGCCGGGACCTGAGAGAGCGCAAGAAGTCCATCTTGGTGGCTATTCAAGCTCTGGATGCGCGTGCGGACTCGACCGGGCTCTCCTCGGACGAGTGGCTGCTTCGCTACGGCCTGGAGGACCAGCTCTCCATCATCTACTCGGATGAGGAGGCTTACTGGCACCTGCGGGGTACCCAGAGGTGGGTGCTTCAGGGCGATGCCAACACCGCCTACTTCCAGGCGGTCGCGAACGGCCAGCGTCGCCGCAACTCCATCCACTGCCTGTGGGATGGGGGTGCGCAGTTAGTGCTGCCCGAGGCCATCCGCCTTCATGTGGATGGCTTCTATAGGGCATTATTTACCCCCACCCCGCGCGGTGGGGCTAGCCTCGCACCCGACATTTGGTCGGGCGCGCTAGGAGTTTCGGATGAAGCCAATGCGGCTCTGGTGGCCCCCTTCAGTGAGGACGAGGTCCTCGCTGCCATTAAGGGGATGAACTCCTCCTCGACCCCGGGACCGGACGGTCTCCCAATAGCTTTCTTCAAGGCGTTCTGGCCTACCATCAAACCCGAGGTCATGGCTCTCTTTGAGGAATTCTACTCGGGTTCCATGGATTTGGGGCGCCTCAACTATGGGGTGGTGACCCTCATCCTCAAGGTCCCGGGCGCCTCCGTTATTCGCCAGTTCTGCCCCATCACAGTGATTAATGTGATTTTTAGGATCCTGGCGAAGGGGTACGCCAATAGGGTGACCCTCCTTGCGGACACAATCACCCACCCGAACCAATCCGCCTTCATTCGAGGCCGATTTATCCTTGATGGGGTGTTGGTGTTCCACGAAGTGCTCCACGAGGTCCGTCTGAAGCGCCATAGGGCAGTCTTCCTTAAGTTGGACTTCCACAAAGCCTATGACACGGTGCACTGGCCGTTCCTGATGGAAGTCTTGCTTCGCAAGGGCTTTGACGACCGTTGGGTGACCCGCGTCATGCAGCTCGTCTCCTGTGGCCGGACGGCAGTAAACATCAATGGCGACATCGGGCCCTTCTTCCCTACCCTCTGTGGGGTCCGGCAGGGGGACCCCTTCTCGCCGTTCTTGTTCAACATGGTGGTGGATGCCCTGGCTGCCATCCTAGATAAGGCCAAGGCTGCGGGACATATTAGAGGTTTGGTCCCGCACCTTGTTGGAGGGGGAGGGGTCTCCCTTCTCCAATACGCTGATGACACCATTGTTATGGTCGAGGGATCCGCCCTTGAGATCTCCAACCTGAAGTTCCTCCTTCTGTGCTTCCAGCAAATGTCGGGCCTTACCATCAACTTCGACAAGAGCGAAGTGATGGTGCTCGGTTACCCCGCTGAGGAAGCTCAGTCCATTGCCGATCGGCTTAACTGTCGGCTGGGTTCTTTCCCCACGACTTATCTGGGGATCCCCATTAGTGACTCGCGCCTCACCGTGGCGGACCTCCACCCCACGGTGACCCGTATGCAGCATCGCGTGGAGCCCTGGAAAGGGCGTTGGCTGTCGAAGGCGGCCCGCGTGATTCTTATCAACTCCTCGCTGGCCAGCCTCCTGTGGTTCCTCATGAGCTTCTACAGCCTTCATGAGACGCTCCATCAGGAGATCGCCAAATACCAGTCCAGATTCTTCTGGGCAGGGGAGGAGGGCAAGCAGAAATATCACATGGTCAGCTGGCCAGATATTTGCAAACCCAAAGACCAGGGCGGTCTTGGGATCCTGTCCTCTCGGCGCATGAACATCGCCCTCCTGACCCGCTGGCTATGGCGCATTGCCAATGGCGAGGGAGGCCTCTGGCTAACTATCATCCAGAACAAATACCTACGTGGACAGCCCCTGGCGTTCTGCCAACGCTCGGGCGGTTCCCAGTTTTGGCAGGCTGTCGTCCAGCTGCTACCGGTTCTGCGTATAGGCACTTCCATCTCTGTGGGCTCTGGCGCCTCGACCTTTTTCTGGCTGGATAGATGGCTTGGGGACTCCCCTCTAGCCGCCCGGTTCCCCATCCTCTTCGATATTGTAGTTGACCCTCGAGTCTCTGTCGAGGCGGCCCTTATTGACTTAGGGCGCCTCGCGTTCCGCCGCCCTTTTGGACCTGCCGAGGTGGCTGCCTAGGATGATCTCCTCCAGGACATCGCCCTGCTGCCTATGGACGTGGCAGACGCTCCGGATGCCATCTCCTGGCGCCTAGATCCCTCCGGCCGCTTCTCCACCAAATCCCTCTACGCGGCCATTGCCCCCTCGTCGGCTCCGGAGCCCTTCGGCCTTATCTGGGACATTCGCCTCCCACTTAAGATTCGGATCTTTCTGTGGCAGTGGATCCGCGGCCGCCTCCCGACCGGCGTGGAGGTCCTCAAGCGCCATGGTCCTGGTGATGGAATGTGCCCCTTGTGTGCCACGGTTGAGGATGCTAATCACATCTTCTTCTCGTGCTGCACGGCACAGTTCCTTTGGTCTTGTTTCCGCGAAACGGTTGGCGGACAGTGGTGCAATACCAACTTCCCTGACTTGCTTGCCGAAATTTAGGCCTCCCCCCTCGCTACAGACATATTAGATGGCTGTGCGTCGGGGTGCTGGCCTGGACCTTGTGGACGGTTCGCAATAGGCTTGTCATTCAGAAGGTGCCCCTTCGACGTGCGACTGACTCCATCTTTAAAATGTGTGGTTACTTGCAGCTCTGGCGGCCGCTTAGCCGCCCCCCGGACCGGGACGCCATCGACAGACTCCTCACCGACCTCCGTTCGTTGGCCTTCCGCCTGGCACCTCCGCTCCCGCCGCCACCCCCGGAGCCCGACTAGTGGATGATTCACTTCTGGCGCGTGTGCCTTTTTGGTTGTGTGTGTTGGGCTTGTTGAGCTGTGCCCTCAGCAGTACCCCTTGTTGCTTTCTTGTGCTTGGACTTTGGGTGCGTGTGGACCTTGTGTTTGTGTGAACTTTGTGGTTGTGGCTTTGGCATTGGCTTTATCTATAAAGCAGGGCGCGAGCCTTTTTCGGTAGAGGAGCAATGATGGAGCGCTCATGCTTAATGGGCCGGACCAATCAACTTTCTATGTGGGCGCCGGAACCACGAATCGGCGCTGAAGGCACCCATTAGATGAAATCATTAATTGAGGAGTACTTCTTTCAAAGGTTGCGAAATATGAAGTTTTTTCCTTTTTGGTGGATTAGTTTATTCAAAATGTTTTAACTCTTAAACTGTGCATCCAAATCTTGAACCATTTTCACAGTTGGATTCCTTGTACCGAGACCTTTAAAACTAGATCCCATGTTAATAGGTTTTGATGAACATTTTTTCATTAAAGAACCGGATAAAAATAACCAGATGGAAAAACCAAACCGGGAACACACTTTTTTCCCTTTTAGAAAGCCTTTTCCGAGAGGCACGGGCGGAAGCAAAACCTTGCCTTTCACGAAAGAAAAAATAATAGAAAACACGTTTTTTTTTTTCGAGAGGCACGATCATGCCTCTCGCGGAAGCAAAATCGTGCTTCTCACGGAAGGAAGAAAACACGTTTTTTTTTCGAGAGTCATGGCCGTGCCTCTCGCGGAAGCAAAATCATGCCTTTACGGAAGAAAAAAAATAGAAAACGCATCTTTTCTGTTTCTGGGACGTATGGCCGTGCTTCTCGTGAAAGCAAATCCATGCCTCTCGCGAAAGAAAAAAAATATGCTTTTTTTGTTTTTGAGAGGCACGGCCGCGGAAGCAAATTCACTCCTCTCGTGGAAGCAAAAAAGGAAAAAAATGTGTTTTTCATGCGAAAATTAATTTTTCCTTTTTTCGCCCAAAAGCTTAGAAAGGGCGGTGGAAGACCCCAAAGCCAAAAAAACCAGAAGAAAGCCGTCTAAAAATTCAAAAACGTGTGCAAAAAATATTAAAAAATGCGAAGGAAGTGTCCAGAGCGCGACACGTGACGGCGGCTAAGAGCGCACCAAGTGACACGCTCTCAGCCCACCCCAAGTGATCGTTGGGAGGCTCGCGAAGGAGCGCTTGTCTACTCTCCCAAGTGGAATCTCCTTCAAATCCCACACACTACTATTTTTTGATGTTTCACGAACGCAAAAAATAAAAATAAAATGGGCCAAGCCCACGGCAAAGCTTGTGCGTCAGTATGCCGGAAACAAAGAAATAGGCGCTTCCCCTAAACGGGCACTTAAGGCACCCGATAGGAAAATGCCGCCCTTTTTTGGTTTACTAGAACAATGCTGGTGAGCGAAAAATAAGTATTTTAGTACATTAGTTTATGTTTTACCTGTCAATAATAATGCGATTGTATAAATAAATGTTTATCAAATTCTAATTGTGAATTACCTTCTATTTTGATTAGAAGTTTGATGAGTACATTAAAGTGAAATTTGTTCAGAAGATAAGTAATTAAGGTGATTGATTATTATATACATGAAAGGTTGGACGAAGGATGGTGGAAAGAAAGGTGAAATGTCAACCTTACATTCTTAAGTACTTAACTAGAATAGCGCCCTTGCATTGCAATGGGATATAAACATTGTAGTACGTCAGCTTGTGATTTACCTATTAATAATAATAAGATTGTGTAAATAAATGTTTATCAAATTTTGACTGTGAATTGCCTTTTATTTTAATTAGAATTTTGATAAGTAAATTGAAGTAAAATTGGTTCAGAAGGTAAGTCAATTAAGGTAATTGATTATCATATACATGAAAGGTTGTACGAGTGAGTGATGAAAAAACATGTGAAATTGGAATCTCACTTTCCTTTTAAGTAGTAGAGATTAGTAGATAATAGAGATAGAGGGATTCTTTTTCTTTAGGATACCTTTTGGTTTATTTGTGTGAACCGCGAGTGCTAAGAGCATCTCCAGCCGTGCCCCCAACACGCCCCCCATGCGACTTTTTTGCGCCGGTGCCAAAAATCGGCCCAGTCGCGTCCTCAGGAGCTCGTTTTTCGCCGGTTTGGGCCAGGCGCCAGCAGATCCAGGCCGAACCCGGCATGTTGGGGGGCGCCGGGCGAGCGATTTTGGCACGAACTAACTGCGGGCCCATCGAGTCAGCGACATGATGTCTACTACGCAACCTTTTTCTTGTAGACGTTATTGGGCCTCCAAGTGCAGAGATTTGTAGGACAGTAGCAAATTTCCCTCAAGTGGATGACCTAAGGTTTATCAATCCGTGGGAGGCGTAGGTTGAAGATGGTCTCTCTTAAACAACCCTGCAACCAAATAACAAAGAGTCTTTTGTGTCCTCAACACACCCAATATAATGGTAAGTTGTATAGGTGCACTAGTTCGGCGAAGAGATGGTGATACAAGTGCAATATGGATGGTAGATATAAGTATTTATAATCTGAAATTATAAAAACAGCAAGGTAACAAGTAATAAAAGTGAGCGTAAACGGTATTGCAATGCTAGGAAACAAGGCCTAGGGTTCATACTTTCACTAGTGCAAGTTTTCTCAACAATAATAACATAATTGGATCATATAACTATCCCTCAACATGCAACAAAGAGTCACTCCAAAGTCACTAATAGCGGAGAACAAACGAAGAGACTATGGTAGGGTACAAAACCACCTCAAAGTTATCCTTTCTGCTCGATCTATTCAAGAGTCCATAGTAAAATAATACGAAGCTATTCTTTCCGTTCAATTTATCATAGAGTTCATACTAGAATAACACCTTAAGACACAAATCAACCAAAACCCTAATGTCACCTAGATACTCCATTGTCACCTCAAGTATCCGTGGGTATGATTATAAGATATGCATCACACAATCTCGGATTCATCTATTCAACCAACACAAAAGTACTTCAAAGAGTGCCCCAAAGTTTCTATCGGAGAGTCAAGACGAAAACGTGTGCCAATCCCTATGCATAAGTTCACAAGGTGAACCCGCAAGTTGATCACCAAAACATACGTCAAGTAGATTACATGAATATCCCATTGTCACCACATATAAGCACGGCAAGACATACATCAAGTGTTCTCAAATCTTTAAAGACTCAATCCAATAAGATAACTTCAAACGGAAAACTCAATCCATTACAAGAGAGTAGAGGGGGAGAAACATCATAAGATCCAACTATAATAGCAAAGCTCGCGATACATCAAGATCGTGCCAACTCAAGAACACGAGAGAGAGAGAGAGATCAAACACATAGCTACTGGTACATACCCTCAGCCCCGAGGGTGAACTACTCCCTCCTCGTCATGGAGAGCGCCGGGATGATGAAGATGGCCACCGATGAGGGATCCCCCTCTCCGGCAGGCTGCCGGAACAGGGTCCCGAGAGGTTTTTGGTGGCTACAGAGGCTTGCGGTGGCGGAACTCCCGATCTATTCTACTACCCGATGTTGTTAGGGTATATGGACATATATAGGCGAAATAAGTCGGGCAGGGGATCCACGAGGGGCCCACGAGGGTGGGGGCGCGCCCAGGGGGCAGGCACGCCTCCCTGCCTCGTGGCTTCCTTGTTGCTTCCCTAACGTATACTCCAAGTCTCCTGGATTGCTTCCGTTCCAAAAATAAACTCTCCCGAAGGTTTCATTCTGTTTGGACTTCGTTTGATATTCCCTTTCTGCGAAACACTGAAATATGCACAAAAAACAGCAATCTGGGCTGGGCCTCCGGTTAATAGGTTAATCCCAAAAATAATATAAAAGTGTTTAGTAAAGCCCATGAACATCCAAAATAGATAATATAATAGCATGCATGCTTCATAAATTATAGATATGTTGGAGACGTATCAGCATCCCCAAGCTTAATTCCTGCTCGTCCTCGAGTAGGTAAATGATAAAAGAAATAATTTATGAAGTGTGAATGCTAGCAAGTGCACAAGTTTGATCAATGATAATTTCAATCACCTTTTCTAGCATCATTATATATCATAACAGTAGCTCATCTCATAAAGCTTCTCATGATCAAATAACAAGCTATTCACATGTTAAAGTATAGATCATAAGCTTTCTTGAAAACTAACAAAACCATGTTCTCAGTCATCAAACAATTGCAATTCATCTTATTTTCAGGAAGGGTCTATGTTAGAGCTTTGATTTAGCAAATCCCACATACTCAACTATCATATAGTCTTTCACAATCGCAAACACTCACGTGATATTTATGGGTTAAAGTTTTAATCAAACAGAGAGAAAGATAGGGGCTTATAGATTCGCCTCCCAACCTTTTACCTCAAGGGTAATGTCAACAATAATAGCTCATGATGCCTTACATCCAACTGGATATATATATCAGGATCTTACCAACACAATGTGCTTGCCAAAGCATAAAATGTAAAAAGGAAAGGTGAAGATCACCATGACTCTTGCATAAGGTAAAAGACAAGAATAAAAGATAGGCCCTTAGCAGAGGGAAGCAGAGGTTGCCATGCGCTTTTATAGTTGGTTGCACAAAATCTTAATGCGAGGGAACGTCACTTTGTATTACCACTTGTGATAGGGACCTTTATTATGCAGTTCGTCGCTTTTATTGCTTCCATATCACAAGATCGTATAAAGCTTATTTTCTCCACACTAAAAGATTATACATATTTAGAGAGCATTTTTTACTGCATGCACCGATGACAACTTACTTGAAGGATCTTACTCAATCCATAGGTAGGTATGGTGGACTCTCATGGCAATACTGGTTTAAGGGATGTTTGTAAGCACAAGTAGTATCTCTACTTGGTGCAAAGAATTTGGCTAGCATGAGGGGGAAAGGCAAGCTGAACATGTTGGGCGATCCATGACAATATACTTTATTTCGGATATAAGAAAACATAACACATTTAGTTGTCTTCCTTGTCCAACATCAACCTTTTAGCATGTCATATTTTAATGAGTGATCACAATTACAAAAGATGTCCAAGATAGTATATTTATATGTGAAATCTCTCTTCCTTCAATATTCTTTCATGAATTGTTCAAATGACCAATACAATGTTTGCTAACCTTCAAGAAATTTACCACCTCCACTTCTTATATGTAAAGTCATTACTCCCCATGGGATAAGCATATGAAACATATATAATTTCAGATTTATGATATTCAATTCATTCTACCATTTACACATAGGATATAAGTGAAGCACACGAGTAAATGACAAACTACTCCAAAAAGATATAAGTGAAGATCAATGAGTAGTTAAATAATTATGTAGCTATGTGAAGACTCTCTCCCATTTTAATAATTTCAGATCTTGATACTTTATTCAAACAGCAAGCAAAACAAAATAAAATGACATCTAAGAATAGCAAACATCATGTGAAGAAGCAAAAACTTAGGATCAACCGATACTAACCGATAGTTGTCGAAGAAGAAAGGTGGGATGCCAAACGGGGCATCCCCAAGCTTAGACACTTGATACTTCTTGAAATATTATCTTGGGATGCCTTGGACATCCTCAAGCTTGAGCTTTTGTGTATCCTTAATTCCTCTCATATCATGGTCCCCCTAAATCTCAAAAGCTTCATCCACACAGAACTCAACAAGGACTCGTGAGATAAGTTAGTATAAACCAATGCAGAAACCTTATCATACTGTACTGTAGCAAATCATTAAAATTATTATTCAACATTGCATACTAAATGCCTCTACATGTTTAATATTCCTATCCTCTAATAGAATCATTAAACAAGCAAACATATGCAAATAATGCAAACATAACAGCAATCTGCCTAAACAGGACAGTCTGTAAAGAATGCAGCAAGATCCATACTTCTCTAGGTCCAAAAATTATGAAAGAAAATTCACACTGTCGTAAATTTAACAGAGCTTATTATGCAAAAGGTTTCAACATTTTATCACATTCTGAATTTTATAGGGAATTTTTGCAACAACGGTAAACTTTCTGTTTTCAAACAGCAACATGTATACTTGCAAAATAAGCATGGTAAAGGCTATCCTTGATAGTTTTATTGAAAATATAGATGCAAAACATTATTCAAAATAAAATCAAGCAAATACTAACAAAATAAAATGACCCTCCAAACGAAACACATACCATGTGGTGAATAAAAATATAGCTCCAAGTAAAGTTACCGATGAACGAAGACGAAAGAGGGGATGCCTTTCGGGGCACCCCCAAGCTTAGGCTCTTGGTTGTCCTTGAATATTACTTTGGGGTGCCGTGGGCATCCCCAAGCTTAGGCTCTTTTCCACTCCTTATTCCATAGACCATCGAATCTTTACCCAAAACTTGAAAACTTCACAACACAAAACTTAACAGAAAACTCGTAAGCTCCGTTAGTATAAGAAAATAAATCACCACTTTTCGTACTGTTGTGAACTCATTCTAAATTCATATTGGTGTAATATTTACTGCATTACAACTTCTCTATGGTTCATACCCTATGATACTGCTCATAGATTCATCAAAATAAGCAAACAACACATAGAAAATAGAATCTGTCAAAAACAGAACAATATGTAGTAATCTGTATCAAACATATACTTATGGAACTCCAAAAATTCGAAAATAAATTTGTGGACCTTAGGAATTTGTATATTAATCATCTGGAAAAGGAATCAACCTAAAATCACTCTCTAGTAAAAAAATGACAGCTAATCTCGTGAGCGCTAAAGTTTCTGTTTTTTACAGCAAGATCATAAAGACTTCACCCAGGTCTTCCCAAAGGTTCTACTTGGCAAAAACACTAATTAAAACATAAAACCACATCTAACCAGAGGCTAGATGAATTATTTATTACTAAACAGGAGAAAAAAGGAAAGAACAAAAATAAAATTGGGTTGCCTCCTAACAAGCGCTAACATTTAACGCCCCTAGCTAGGCATGATGATTTCAATGATGCTCACATAAAAGATAAGAAATGAAACATAAAGAGAGCATCATGAAGAATATGACTAGCACATTTAATTCTAACCCACTTCCTATGCATAGGGATTTTGTGATCAAACAACTTATAGGAACAATAATCAACTAGCATAGGAAGGCAAAACAAGCATAACTTTAAGATTTTAAGCACATAGAGAGGAAACTTGATATTATTGCAGTTACTACAAGCATATGCTCCTCCCTCATGATAATTTTCAGTAGCATCATGAATGAACTCAACAATATAACCATCACCTACAACATTCTTTTCATGATCTACTTGCATAGAAATTTTATTACTCTCCACATAAGCAAAATTCTTCTCATTCGGAATAGTGGGAGTATTATAAGAGACTCGAATACTATAATTTGTTTCCACATTAAAAGAGTAATGTTCAGAAAAAGGGTAATCATAATCATGACAAGTTTTATAAACATAATCATCACTAGTTTTTATAGCATAAGTTTCATCACAATAATCATCCTAAATAGGAGGCATGTTATCATCATATAAATTTGCTCATCAAAACTTGGGAGGCTAAAAATATCATCTTCATTAAACGTAGCATCCCCGAGCTTGGTAAAAACATTAATTGCAGCAAATATATTCTCAAACACGTCATTCTCATCAAACATAGCATCCCCAAGCTTGGTCTTTTTCATATCATAAGAATAATCACTCTCATCATTAATAGTATGGATAGCACCAATAGTATAGCAATTATCATCATCACAATGAGTAGTAGGAGCAACATCATTTGAGAGGGATACCTTTCCACCTTTGTTTCTCCGTCTTTTCTTTTTCTTCTTCACATCATGTGTGGGTTTAACCCTCTTTTTTGATCTCCTTATTAATGAGATTGATTGAATAGAAGGCTCCTCCTCATTACCTGATTCATCAAAAGAAATAATAGGAGGATATTGGGAAGTCTCTTCCCTTTCATTAGTATTCTCTTCATCTTCTATTTGCTTTCTTTTCTTTATGTAATTGGAAATATAAGGATTTTCAATGCAATTCGCCGCACAATACATATAAATTTCCTCTAGATCAATATCAAGGAATTTATCAAGATTAAATTATGGAATACCCTCAGTTATATGTTTCATTTCTTCATAACCCAAAACCAAACTAAGTTCATTATGATGTGCAAGGGAAATCAAATCATCACAATTTTTGGACACGATTCAATCATGAAACAATTTGCATTGGAGATTTAAATGACCACGTTCATTGCAAAGTTCACAAGTACGGTGAAGATATTTTAAATTTTCAGCACTAACATCTAGCCTTTCTTGTAACCTTTAGTTTCTAAATACTTATGCCTCTTGCAAAATCTATCTTCCCTATTTGGTGTATACTTGCAAACTCTATGCACTCCACAAAAATCGACATGCTTATAAGAGACATTTTCATCATGACTAGTGCAATCATCATTAGTACTATGGATATTCAAAGAGTTCATACTAACAACATTGAAATCATGCTCATAATTCAAAGATCTAGTGCCAAACATTTTATAGATTTCTTCTCCTAGCACTTGAGCATAATTTTCCTTTCCATCATTCTCACGAAAGATATTAAAAAGATGAAGCGTATGCGACAAACTCAATTCCATTTTTTTGTAGTTTTCTTTTATAGACTAAACTAGTGATAAAACAAGAAACTAAAAGATTCGATTGCAAGATCTAAAGATATACCTTCAAGCACTCACCTCCATGGCAACGGCGCCAGAAAAGAGCTTGATGTCTACTACACAACCTTCTTCTTGTAGACGTTGTTGGGCCTCCAAGTGCAGAGGTTTGTATGACAGTAGCAAATTTCCCTCAAGTAGATGACCTAAGGTTTATCAATCCGTGGGAGGTGTAGGTTGAAGATGGTCTCTCTCAAACAACCCTACAACCAAATAACAAAGAGTCTCTTGTGTCCCCAACACACCCAATACAATGGTAAGTTGTATAGATGCACTAGTTCGTCGAAGAGATGGTGATACAAGTGCAATATGAATGGTAGATATAAGTATTTGTAATCTGAAATTATAAAAACAGCAAGGTAACAAGTCATAAAAGTGAGCGTAAACGATACTGCAATGCTAGGAAACAAGGCCTAGGGTTCATACTTTCACTAGTGCAAGTTCTCTCAACAATAATAACATAATTGGATCATATAACTATCCCTCAACATGCAACAAAGAGTCACTCCAAAGTCACTAATAGCGGAGAACAAACGAAGAGATTATGGTAGGGTACGAAACCACCTCAAAGTTATGTTTTCTGCTCGATCTATTCAAGAGTCCGTAGTAAAATAACACGAAGCTATTCTTTCCGTTCGATCTATCATAGAGTTCGTACTAGAATAACACCTTAAGACACAAATAAACCAAAACCCTAATGTCACCTAGATACTCCATTATCACCTCAAGTATCCGTGGGTATGATTATACGATATGCATCACACAATCTAGGATTCATCTATTCAACCAACACAAAAGTACTTCAAAGAGTGCCCAAAGTTTCTACCGAAGAGTCAAGACGAAAACGTGTGCCAACCCCTATGCATAAGATCACAAGGTGAACTCGCAAGTTGATCACCAAAACATACATCAATTAGATCACATGAATATCCCATTTGTCACCACAGATAAGCACGGCAAGACTGTCGGTGTCAAAACCGGTGGATATCGAGTAGGGGGTCCCGATCTGTGCGTCTTAGGCAGATGGTAACAGGAAGCAAGGGACACAATGTTTACCCAGGTTCGGGCCCTCTCGATGGAGGTAAAACCCTACTTCCTACTTGATTAATATTGACGATATGAGTAGTACAAGAGTAGATCTACCACGAGATCGTAGAGGCTAAACCCTAGAAGCTAGCCTATGATGATTATGATTGTAATTGTGATCGGCCTTCTAAGGACCAACCTCTCCGGTTTATATAGACACCGGAGAGGGCTAGGGTTTACACGGAGTCGGTTACAAGGAAGGAAATACAATATTCGGATCGCCAAGCTTGTCTTCCACGCAAAGGAGAGTCCCATCCGGACACGGAACGGAGTCTTTAGTCTTGTATCTTCACGCTTCAATAGTCTGGACGATGTATATAGTACGGCTGTCCGGATACCCCCTAATCCAGGACTCCCTCAGTAGCCCCTAAACCAGGCTTCAATGACGATGAGTCCGGCCCGCAGTCTTGTCTTCGGCATTGCAAGGCGGGTTCCTTCTCCGAATACTCCAAGGTAATTATCGAACACATAGACCGTGTCCGGATCTGCAAAATGATCTTCACATACCACCGTGGAGAAAATGATATTTCACAAACGCAATCTGCTGACCACGTGACATGTCATTATGGTCGGGTCATTATTCGAACCGTTCTCCCACAACCAACCATAGCGCATATTGCGAGGCAGTTTCTTCTGCACGTTTCGCCATAGCAGAGATCATGTCCCCTTATTACGGGATTCTCATTAATACAGGTATGGATAATCCAACCGCACCGCTAATCGCGGCGAGTGGGGAGCGAGCGGGATCCACCAGGCCAGTGGGGAGGTGCAAAAAGCTTTTACCGTCTCTATAAGAGATAAGGTCTCTCCCTCTTTACCCACGCCTTCTCCTTCCGCTAGCCCATTCCCCTCTGTTCGAGCCCTAACGCACAGGCACTCTCCTTTTACATCGAAGAGAGCTTCTCCAAAGATTTCCGGATCCGGAGCAGGAGGCAGATGGATGGCCTCTACCATACAGGAGAAGGATATCAAGAAGCTCCGGGAGGCCAGGTATCTGGCCAAGAAGATTGGCCACCGTCTCCCACCGGCGGGACAGGTCGTCCCTACTCCGGAGCCTCACTAGAGAGTCGTGTTCCTTCCCCATTTTGTCCACGGGCTCGGGTTTCCCCTTCACCCATTTGTTCGTGGAGTCATGTATTACTACGGGATTGATTTTCATGATCTTTCCCCCAATTCTTTCCTCAATATCTCGATGTTCATTGTCGTGTGCGAGGCTTTTCTCCGGATTTCACCTCACTTCGGCCTGTGGCTGAAGATTTTCAATGTGAAGCCCAAGGTGGTGAGTGGCAAGCACGCCGAGTGCGGCGGCGCCATGGTGAGCAAGATGCCCAAGGCCGTTTGGCCGAAGGGTGCCTTCAATGACTCCATCAAGGAGTGGCAGCAGCAGTGGTTCTATATCATCGAACCACGCGGCAAAAAGTGGGTTGCAGCTCTTGAGTTCAGATCCGGAGCCCCACTGCGACTCACGTCCTGGCCCAAGAAGGGCCTGAACTGGTCCTCGTCCGATGAGCTGTCACTGCTCCAGACGCGCGTTCAGAGTATGGTCGACAAGGACGTCAAACTCATCGACATAGTCTAGGTGATGCTAGTTTGCCTGGTTCTCCCTTTCTAGCGTCGAGCCTGCAATTTGTGGGAGTTCGCCCCAACGAGCACCAAACCCTTCAGGATCTCTATGATTCCTCCCACAAGGATATCTGGAAGGTGCTCTTTAAATCCGACAAATCATGGCCGGTCTCCGCCGAGGACCGTGGGTATCAATTATCCTGTTCTGCAAGCCCGGTAAGTTACAACCACGCTCTGTCCATCCATGCTTCAGTTGGCATGTCCTGAGGGAGACATTTTCATCGTGTTTCATCGTGACCCCAGGGATGGATAAAGAAGGTGGAGCAGATACATTGTCCGGCCCTGCTGCCGGAGGAGCCGGTCGGACCTCTTCTGACGAAGATGTTGGTCCCCGCGCCTTACGAGGTGCCAAAGAAAGAGGCCTCCAAGAAGGTCAAAAAGACCCGGAGTGGCCTCCATCGCCGCGAGGCTTCGGACGCAAAATCCAAAGACTCCAGCGACGCTCCTTCTTCCGAAGACGAAGAGGAGGAAGCAGAGGAGGACGAGCCTCACCCTGAAGGTGGGAAGAAGAGGGCGGCTTCCCTGTCCCTGGAGGCCGAATCGCCCAAGAGGGGGAGAGGTTCCCACCCAGAGGCATCCACCACGGCTACCGATAATAGCCCGAAGTGGGATCCCAGGGCCCAGCCCCTGGAAAAATCGTAAGTATCCGAAATCCGAACGCGCATATGCATCCAGGGTCGTTTGGGTACTGTAGTTTTAACTATCGCCATATTACGTACAGCCCGGCGAGGTCTCGTGCCGGACAATCCTCATTGGAGGATTCGCTGAGCTCAGATGCTTTGGCGAGCGAGATGCCTCCGGAGGCTCCTTCCCTGAAGTCCAGGCGCGACACCGAGGTGTTGTCTCAAAGAGACCCAGACCAGGGGAGGCATGTCTCTGGAGCCGGACACATGGGGGCGGTGGCCCCACGGCGTGTCGATGATGGGGGCGATCTCGGGTTTGGACCACGACCGGATAAGGTCCTGGAGACCTCTAAGGCTCCAGGATCGGGTGAGCAGCCACCTTCGACGGTGGGAGGCTTGCCTACTCCGCCGGCAACCTCTGTCCACGCAGAGCTACTAGGTGGTATATCGACAGTGTTAAAGAGCACGTCTATCGTTGATGAACATCGGACCCTCATGGGTGCGGTGGTTGAAAAGATTCAGTCTGCCGAGAGCAGGCTGAATGAGTCCTGCCTTGGCCTTATAAAGGCTTTTGAGGTATGTTTTCTAAGAAACCTTTGAGGAATCATCATAATATGAGTAGTAGCCCCTGATACATTGTCCGGCGAAATAGAGAGCCGGGCAGGGGATCAATGTTGGGGAACGTTGTAGAAAATTAAAAAATTTCCTACGGTTTCACCAAGATCCATCTATGAGTTCATCTAAGCAACAAGTCATGGGAGATGCATCTACATACCACTTTGTAGATCGCGAGCAGAAGCGTTCAAAAGAACGGGGTTGAAGTAGTCATTCTCGTCGTGATCCTATCACCGGAGATCCTAGCGCCGAACGGACGGCACCTCCGCGTTCAACACACGTACGGAGCGGATGACGTCTCCTCCTTCTTGATCCAGCAAGGGGGAAGGAGAGGTTGATGATGATGGCTCCAGCAGCAGCACAACGGCGTGGTGGTGGTGGAACAGCAGCACTCCGGCAGGGCTTCGCCAAGCACATGACGGAGGAGGAAGAGGTGTAGCAGGGGGAGGGAGGCGCCAGAACTTTAGGGTGCGGCTGCCCCCTCCCCCTCCCTTTATATAGGCCCCCAGGGGGGGTGCTGGCCCTGGGAGATCCAATCTCCCAAGGGGGGCGGCGGCCAAGGGGGGTGGAGTACCCCCGAAGGCAAGTGGGGCGCCCTCCCACCCTAGGGTTTCAACCCTAGGCGCAGGGGGTGGGCCAAGGGGGGCGCACCAGCCCACTATGGGCTGGTTCCCCTCCCCACTTCAGCCCTTGGGGCCCTCCGGGATGGGTGGCCCCACCCGGTGGACCCCCGGGACCCTTTCGGTGGTCCCGGTACAATACCGGGTGACCCCGAAACTTTCCCGATGGCCGAAATATCACTTCCTATATATAATTCTTCACCTCCGGACCATTCCGGAACTCCTCGTGATGTCCGGGATCTCATCCGGGACTCCGAACAACATTCGGTATGCTGCATACCCATATTCATACAACCCTAGCGTCACCGGACCTTAAGTGTGTAGACCCTACGGGTTCGGGAGACACGTAGACATGACCGAGACGGCTCTCGGGCAATAACCAACAGCGGGATCTGGATACCCATGTTGGCTCCCACATGCTCCTCGATGATCTCATCGGATGAACCATGATGTCGAGGATTCGAACAACCCCGTATACAATTCCCTTTGTCAATCGGTACGTTACATGCTCGAGACTCGATCGTCGGTATCCCAATACCTCGTTCAGTCTCGTTACCGGCAAGTCACTTTACTCGTACCGTAATGCATGATCCCGTGACCAAACACTTGGTCACTTTGAGCTCATTATGATGATGCATTACCGAGTGGGCCCAGAGATACCTCTCCGTCATACGGAGTGACAAATCCCAGTCTCGATCCGTGCCAACCCAACAGACGCTTTCGGAGATACCTGTAGTGCACCTTTATAGTCACCCAGTTACGTTGTGACGTTTGGTACACCCAAAGCACTCTTATGGTATCTGGGAGTTACACGATCTCATGATCTAAGGAAGAGATACTTGACATTGAAAAAAGCTCTAGCAAAACGAACTACACGATCTTGTGCTATGCTTAGGATTGGGTCTTGTCCATCACATCATTCTCCTAATGATGTGATCCCGTTGTCAATGACATCTAATGTCCATAGTCAGGAAACCATGACTATCTGTTGACCAACGAGCTAGTCAACTAGAGGCTCACTAGGGACATGTTATGGTCTATGTATTCACACGTGTATTACGATTTCCGGATAATACAGTTATAGCATGAATAAAAGACAATTATCATGAACAAGGAAATATAATAATAACCCTTTTATTATTGCCTCTAGGGCATATTTCCAACAATCAAATCCTCTTCTTTTGTGGGAACCTTTGTTAATGACGTATACCCCTTTGTGTGAAAACAGGCGTCTGCGGAGAAGACGGCCGCTCGTAATGTGAAAGTGTCCGAACTGAAGCAGAGCCTGGAACGGGCCGAGGAGGAACTTGGCCGTGTGAAGAAGCAATTAGAGGACAAGCAAGGTATGTTGAAACATTGTTTTGCATTAGGCACGAAGGAGTAATTGTGCCTATTGAAAAGTATTTGTGTTGTATGCCCTAGGAGCGAGTGCCAAATATGAGGCACTGAAGAAGGCTGTGGCTGATGCCAACGAGAAGGCTGCCGCCGAACAGGCGCTTCATGAAAAACACGAGGCCAGGGTCATCCCAGCTAAGCGAGAGCTCCAGGAGGCTGTGAAGAAAAGCGAGGGCTTGGAGCAGAGTCTAGTAGGGAAAGAATCCGAACTCGCCCAAGCTCTCGAAGCTGCGGAAGATGCTCGGGAAAAAGCCCAAGGTGCTGTACGGGACATTTAGGAGGCCCAGAAAGTTGCGGCTGGTAAGGCCTTTTGTATTCATGGACATTTTTACATGATAGTGGGGAGACCTCTAAGCGACAAGCTGAATTCTTGTTTGTACAGGGGCGTTTGCGGATCTTCCTCGCAGCATATCAGATGCCGCCCAATTCTACCGGACCGAGGAGAAGAAGTCTACGGAGAGGAACTTGTGGTCGCAGTATTTGGCGCCGAACTATCCGGTGCCTTTTATCGATCAGCTGAAGCAGCTGGTCGAACTGCACCAGGCGGCCAAACTAGCCATGAAGGACTTGGTTGTCCGGCTGTGGCCCGCGGAGCCAATTCCAAGCAGTTACTTCAGACTCGTGAAGCGGATTGTGGGCGCCTGTCCTCGGCTTGATGCTATCAAGCGATCAGTCTGTATAGAAGGTGCGCGCATGGCATTCGCCCGTGCAAAAGTGCATTGGGGGAAGCTTGATGCGAAGAAGCTGATGACTAAGGGGCCGCCAGAGGGTAAGGAGCACCGCAAGCCAGAGCTGTACTATGAAGGTGTACTAAAGGGGGCCCGCCTTGTGGCGGATAAGTGTACTAAAGACATTATATTTCCCTGAGGGCATTCGTGCCGTTCTTTGTAATATGGAATAATGGCACTTTTATTATTTATTGCATGTTATGTTTGAACATATGTTCTTCCTGTGCGACTGTTTAGTGTATGCAAATCCTGAGAGTTGGCCAGTCATCGGCTTCTGCCCCCACGAAAGAAATACGGGGGTGTTCGGGACATATCTGAACACTCTTTATCCCATAGCTGGGTCCTTTTAAGGAGGTGTTCCTCACCACGAACCAGGCAATCGGACTATAGGGCTTTACCACTCTCACTTAGCCATAGGAATTCGAGTATGGTCAGCGCAGCCCCTAGTGTTTGGAAGGCCGAACTAGGGGCTCTATTGGTGCCTGATCGGAAGACCGATCCATCGCACTCTGCATTTATAATGGCGTTATGCGGAATAAATCTTTAAGGATTTTACAACCTCTCGAACAGCTGACCAGCTCTCGCTGTATCATGACAGTCAATTTTTGGCTTTCTCTACTGAGGTGCTCGTCTGGCAGAACCGGGACACAATCGCAGTAGTTCTCCCAGCGCTACCTTAGCCGATGGAACGGAACGTAAGGTACCAAAACATGGGAGCCAGGCAAACCCAACCAATGACCCAAGACATGATTCAGAGCTGATGCATATAGTGCTATAATTTCGGGGTGCCGAGCGACCGAAAAGGTGGTCGGACTTTATTGCCGTACTGTGAAGCGCCCGACATAATCGGGCGTAACACGAGGCATGGCTGCCATTTTTGGCAAAGAGGCGTCGATGATAAACGACGGCCGGTAAGTGTTATTTAAGTCTACGCATTGTAGTAGGATGATATGTCTATGCATATGAGTACGATTTATGATTATGAAAAGAGGTGTTTTTGGCGGAACCTGTGATGGCCGGACTGGAGGGGGCTTTGAGTGGATCTAAAGTGAATCCGGACTGCCTTCTTTGTGGGGGTTCACATGCATGTTTCTGCCTTTGTGTGTCCACGCCGATTCCACGTCGCCAATCCTGTTCTGCGTCAAAGTTAGTTTGTAAAGGCAGGTGCCTGGAGGCAGCTGAACGTCCTCTTGTGGTTGATCCGAGGATTCCTGATCGGACCCTGGTTAACCCAGCCGTTATACCGTGAAGTAGCGCGGACTCCTCAATGGGTGTCCGGATAGTTGGCTATCATATCAAAATTTTGATAGGCATGCGCGACTCGCTGCTCCGGCAGCTGTATGATTTCCGCTCTAATGGCGGGGTTCGGCCTTGCCCATAAGTGTGATTATATCACACAGTGTTGGCCTAATGGTTTACCACGTGGAATCTAGTCAACATGGTTCATCCCGTTAGCATACGGTAAATTACCGTATGAGGGGGAGGTGCCGAAGAATTATTCTTTGGTGTGGCATTTTTTGGTGATCCGAAAACAACCGTTAGAGTGGTGGGCCAATAAAGCTTGGCCTTTGCACCTGGCATCTTTTAGAAGATGTTATTTGTCGTTTCATACCCGCGGGGGCTTTATGTGTTATGGAGCCTCCGGACTACTAGGTCTAGAGGTACTGCAATTAAATTGATGTGGTTGGTGTGATTGCACTACAAAAAAAATACACTTCCGTGATGATACGTGTTTGTCACAGTAGGTCACGTTTTTTTTTCATGCATGTACATCCATGACAATTTTATGACAGAATCAAGATAGTCATACCTGTGCTGTCGTAGAAGTGTTCCATGACATTACCAAAATTATCATCACGGAAGTGTCCACTTCCATGACGATAAATCGCGCGTCACAGAAGTGCTTTCGTCAAGGGTGACCGACACGTGGCATCCACCATAACGAAACGCCGTTAAGCTATCGGGCCGGGTTTTGGATCCGATAACCCGTTAACATCCCCGACCAATGGGGATTTTCCACGTGTAAAATCATCATTGGCTGGAGGAAACACGTGTCAGCTCATCATTGGGACAGATGTCATCCACTCACTGGACAGAAGGCGCCTATGATATGTCGACACGTGGCACTCCCCAATAGTGGCCCATTCCTGTGAAAAGGCCGGCCCATTTGACTTGGTCAAAAGCTGGCGGGCCGGCCCATGGAAAGCCTGTTAACGGCCTGTTAGCATATAGCCCATTTACAACCCGCTAACCCAAGGCCCACTACGCCCTATGCAAACTAGGCCCAGTAGCGTCATCTGGGCCATCCAATATGATTCCAGCCCGTTTTCACTTCTGGCCCATGTATGGCCCATGATGTCTTTCGGCCCATATGAGGCCCTTTGTAACTCTTGGCCCATTAGCAGCCCGTGCTGAAATTGGCCCGTAATGAACAGTGTATTACTTTACACCCATTAACGGCCCGCGGTAAAACTGGCCCGTAATGAACAGTGTAACACTTTATACCCATTAACGGGCCATTATTCTGTTGGGCCGTTTCCAGCCCAAGTTAACTTTCGGCCTTCTGAGGGCCCATTTATTCTTGGGCTCATTTGCAGCATTCGGTTACTTATGGCTCGTTACTGTCATTTTCTGCTTGTGGGCCAAATTCAGCCCGTCGTTACAGTCGGCCCGTTTGTGGTCTGTTAGTCTGTTGGGCCATTTTCATAGCATCACCAAATACGGCCTATTAACAGCCCGTTATGGTCAGCCCATAAAATGTATGATTTCCATTATAGGCCCGTCTACGGCCCATTAAAGGCCAGTACAAGACCCATAAATGAGTCGGCGGCCCATGGATCCTACGTGACGTAGAAGGCCCATGGACACTGCGAGACGTAGAAGGCCCATGGACACTGCGAGACGTAGAAGGCCCATGGATCCTGCGAGACGTAGAAGGCCCATGGATCCTATGAGACGTAGAAGGCCCATGGATCATACGAGATGTAGAAGTCCCATGGATCCTACGAGACGTAGAAGGCCCATGGTCGGGCGAGTTGCCCCCCGTTTGAATGATATAGCATATTCAAAGAATTATCCTACTCAATACTATCACCTCTAAAAAGCATACACTATACAACAAAGAGATCAAGGCATAGAAAGGTGGAATAATCCTACACTATACAATAAAGAAATTACAGCCGATTATACCCACTAGTCATTATGGTACGGCACAGGTGATAATAAAGCATACACAAACAACAAATTACATACACTGGGCAAATACGGCTCATACATCATGGACGCGCATCAACTTAACTCTATTTGAACTATAATCTCTTCAGAAAATAGGATTGGCCGGATTCAGATAGCACAAATTTCAGTCTGCAAAATCTCCAATTCCTTCAATGGTTACCTCGGTGTCTTGTTTCATTTTTTGACTCCTGCATCTAATACCTGCATGCCCAGTCTCAACTTGTTGATTATACGTTGACAATCATGTACACGTTGTCTTGCCACCTCTAGTTGATGCTCGAGAACATCAGCACATTCCAATTCCAATCCATAATCATTCGGTAACGGCCATGCTGCACTGCCCGCAGATTTTTGTGTTGATGTCACTTCATCCTGAAATGTTTCTGTAAGTACACATGACTAGGGCAAAAATATAGTTACAACAGTGAAGCGAACAAGACACTATTTGGCAAAACAGGACTAACAATAATATTACACGTCACTTTCACAAAAAAATGTTACACGTCATGAAGCATAAGCAGGTGATATTTTAAAAAATATAAAAAAGATAGTCTGTGCAGCCTGCATACAGAAATCCCTCTTAGCTCACCAGAGGAGCATGATGTTGGGGCCCAATCGAAAACACAGACAAGTTACAAATTTAGACAGCACGTTGCGTATAAGTAAGCAAGCAGTTGGCCATTCTGTACCTAAATTAAAGTCTTAGGGAGCATAATGAATAGTAGAGGGTTTCATACAGACATACTACAGCAGGCAAAACTATGCAATCATTAGCGTAGTATAAACTAGATTGTGAGCTTCATGCAATAATAGTTGGTTAATAGACTTCAAAGCTTCAGGCACACTTCGGCAGAGTAATTAAATGGTAAGGCCTTTAATTATGTCAACTAATAGTGATACAAGTACCGAGCATCAGGCATAATTATTTGGGCATCTCATTAAGTGAGGACAAATAAAGCAATTGAAAAGAGAAAATTAACTATGCCTAAAACAAACAAGGAATTGAACTGTTGAGTTGCATACAGTGACTTACCTTAGCAGGTTGAAGAGGCTCAGCGCAGCTCCTACTTCTCTTGCAAGGCTCCTTCCTAACATCTTGTACTTGGAAATCCTCAATCTTATCTTCATTGCACCCCCTCTACAAGGTGACACAAACTAGTTACTCGTCTCCTTGGAAGATAAATATGCATACTTTCCAGTCTGTGAACACAAAAGGATGAGATTATAACAAAACAACACCACATAATGAAACATGCCGCATCTCTTGCACTTGCACACAATGAAATGAGGATTTACTATGTCTGCACTATGTAAAAACTAGGCATACCTTCGAACTGGATCTCCAGGTACTCTTGGAGAGCATACTGTAGTGTACAGCCAAACCTTTATGTCACCTATAAGTTAGACAAGGCCCCACTACAGCAGCCCTTAGTGTTTAAATCGTTGACAAGCTCCGTTAGAGTGTTAGGTCAAGAACAGCAAGTAATCAAAACAAACAGTCCTAGTATGGCTGGCTGATGCAAACAAGCAATTGAACATATGTGTGAGCAAATCTTACATATCAAGAAAAGAAGCAAAGAAGGAGGCTTAAAGACCATCACTTGACTGACCAAATTTAAGGGGCATTTAAACATCATGTGCAACGTATGCAGGAGTGATTCATCATTGCACGCACAATTGAATTGCAGGTTAAGGGCCTGTTCGATTCCGCCTTTTCAGGGCATATTGTCAAAATAAGCCATTAAAGATGTAAAGAAGTCATTTTTGAGTAATGGGATTGGGCTTAACTAATTTCGCTTTGGAGGGGGGGTGTTTCGAGTAGAACCTCACTAAAAATTGAAGGGAAGGGGAATTGTGAAATGACTCTGTTGTCTGCCTATATTACACTCAAAATGCAACTGCTGACGCCCGTGTCACACCTGACCCTCAATCAAAAACAAACACGCAAGCATTCATTGCCCTGCCCGCTTGCATCTCCTCTCCCCTTTCCCTCTACCTCGATCCCCTTCCTGCAGCACTAGGGTTCCTCCAGCGAGCCATCGCCACTGGTCCCATCTAGCCTGGTCCTCGACGATGCTATGTCCAGCTAGGCTACATGGCCGGCGGGTAGGGGCAAATCTCCCTGGCTGCTCCTCCCTCTGGCGCCGCCCCTCATTCTCATGGTCTTCAGCAGCTGCTCCACTATGGTTTGTCCAACGCACTACTCCGGCGGGCGCTGCACAACTACGGCTGATGCCACACTGTGGCAGAAGGCACCTTGTTCCCCCTCCCCTCCTCCCAGGCCATGTCCTTGAGGTGCTGTTGAAGGATGGGCTCATCCAACAAGGTGAGGATCTCCTCTGATTTTTTGCCAAATTTTCATTCTGATCCACTATACGATGAATTGCTATGAGCTGCTTCTGCTGCTGCTATATGATGCATTGCTATGAGCTGCTCCTGCTGCTGCTATATGATGAATTGCTATGAGCTGCTGCTACTGTATGATGAGTTGCTATGAGCTGCTGCTGCTGCTATATGATGAATTGCTATGAGCTACTGCTGCTGCTATATCATGAGTTGCTACAAGCTGCTCCTGCTGCTGCTATATGATGAATTGTTATGAGCTGCTCCTGCTGCTGCTATATGATGAATTGCTATGAGCTGCTCCTGCTGCTGCTATATGATGAATTGCTATGAGCTGCTGCTGGTATATGATGAATTGCAGACTGCTGCTGCTGTATGATGAGTTGCTATGAGCTGTTGCTGCTGCTATATGATGCTTTCAGGTGGTGCTGCTATATGATAATAACTAGCCACTTGGACCATCGAATTTCAATAAATAATTGTTCTTCATTTAAATGTGGGTCATGCATTCTTCGTTTAAATTAGGCAATGGGATCTCTATGGAAAACATTGACCAAAGTAGATTGTGCCAAGTAGATGGTATCTTTGTATTTGCATTTTGAGCAAATAGTGATGGCCTATTTTCCTATCATATTAATTACTGCACTGGGTTCAATTTGTGATGTTTGCAAGTCAAATTAATTTCCATATGGGCAGCAAAATGAAAAATATATATAATGCAATCTAGACTTTCCACTGATCATACCAAAGATAAGCTGAAAACGCAATGAAAAGAACTGGTTGGCGTATTACATGGAGCTTATATTCACAGGTGCTTATTTTCTTAGGATAACTCATAATAACTGTCCCTAAGAAACTTGGCTAATAGAACTGGCATACAAATAACATGTCACAATGATTGCGATGGAGGAGTGACGTACCATAGCACACTGTATAGGCTCACCGCTGCCTCTCCTTTTTTTGCGATGTTCCATGAAATTGCCACATACATCTTGTACTTTTTCATTGTGTAACCCTATCTGCAAGTTGACACGGCTAATTTCAGACATCTCTACATGATACTACATTGCATATCCCTTGCGCATATTTAAACCACCAATTAACGATTGTGTGCGTACCATAAACTAGCCATGACTCTGTATGCTGGACTGGCAGGCACTCTAAGGGAGCCTAATGTAGTGCACTGGAATTCCTACATGCCACCTACGATTTTGTGTAATGTATTGCCCCTGTTCCTAAATATATGTCTTTGTAGAGATTCCTGTATGGACCACATACAGATGTATATAGATGCATTTTCGAGTGTAGATTCACTCATTTTGCTCCGTATGTAGCCTATAGTGGAATCTCTAGAAAGACTTATATTTAGGAATGGAGGTACGAGGTAGTATCATGTATGACATCTACATATCTAATTTAGCAGCCAGTAGTAGAAATCATTGTCTGCACAAAGGGATTACTGGTCGAAAATCCTAGCAAAGCACGCTGGCAGGCACAGAACAATACAAGAGAGAGAGAGACACGCTTACAAGATCATAGCAATGCCTCAGTCCAGGATCTTGGTTGGCCAAGCTGTTAGATCCAGAAGAAACATCGTCCTTGTAGTTTTTGCCAGTTGCATAATAGGTAACAGCGACCGGTTAGTATATTTGAAGTACATCGGGCAGGTGATGCTGGACGGGTTTAAAGGTGACAAGTACCTAGGCCGTGGCGGGTGCTTGGCATCTCTCCAGACGGTGGGAATCAGGTTAGAAACGTCGAGGGTGATGACGCTGCGCTAGCTGTCAGGGTTCGGTAAGGAGATCTAGAACCGTCGAGTAGGGTGTTTGTGGAGCGGCTCCGGTATGGTGGACTACGGTGTGGGCGAAGTGGATCTGTGGCCATGGACGAGGGCATAGGTGAATATGCTCCGGTGGTTGGGTTAAGGATGGTGTCGACGACGCGGATCTGCGGCCGTGGACGGGGCGTCAGAAGCTTCTCCGGTGGTTGGGTTAAGGATGGTGTCGATGATGCGGATCTGCGGCCATGGACGGGGCGTCAGAAGCTGCTCCAGTGGTTGGGTTAAGGGTGGTGTCGATGATGCGGATCTACGGCCGTGGACGGGGCGTCAGAAGCTGCTCCGGTAGGTTGGATGAGGGTGCGAGGAAGCGGATCTGAGGCCGTGGACTTGTGAGTTGGCAAAGCGGCCCCGGTAGGGTTGAGAATGGTATAGGCGAAGCTACTCCGGTAGGGTTGACGCTGGTGTCGGCGAAGCGGCTCCGGTAGGGTTGAGGAAGGTGTCGGCGAAATGGCTCCGATAGGGTTGAGGAAGGTGTTGGCGAAGAGGATCAGAGGCCGTCGACGGGGGCGTCGGTGGGGCGGCTCCAGGGGTGTGGATGAAGCGTCTCCGGTGGGGAGTACGAATGAGCCGCTGCAGATGCGCGGCGGTTGACGAGAGTACCGGCGAAGCAGATCCGGCCCCGTGGACAAGGCCGGCACTGAATGGGCTGTGGTACAGTGGTGGATGAGCAGTCTACTTGTTTCTAGGGGAGGTGGAAGGGGTAGATGCGGCCGCAGAAGCAGATCCAGCAAGGTGGACGCCGCTGGCAGTGAATGGGCTATGGTACGCCAGTGGATGAGCAGTCTAGGGTTTCGAGAGGGGAGGGGAGAAAGGGCGATGAAGTACGGACGGCGTGATGTAAGATGCTCTGGTGTTGTGGAGTTAGTCGTTTTTGCGGGAGGGGGAGAGGAAATGGGGGTGCCGTGTAGTGGGGGGAACCGGAAGTTACCAAAGCAGCCCCGACCTATCATGTTGATGAGGGCAGTATTGTAACTGTTGGTCTTCGTGCACCAAGGACAAAAGGGGGATTTCGCATGCTAAAGACTAAGGTGGCGGAAATTTTAGAAGGAGGCGGGAGATTTTGCCGTCCGCGGGAGCGTTCATATCCAGTTTCAACTAATTTTGGACCGTGCTAGCAGGAAGGTCATGCTAGACTGTGTACACGGGGCACGCGTCAGCAGTTAATAACTGGTGTGAAGTCCACCCCAGAAAAAAAGACAATAACTCGGGATGATGCGCCAATAACTTGGATGTTCACATGGGCGCGGCTAATCGTACGGGTGTAGTGGCGTGTTCACAAAAAAAGGGATCAAACGCTCAGCCTATGTATTTCTCGTGTAAATAGATAATTTAGTGCCATTGGTTATTTACTTTAAACATAATGCATTGACGTGTTAGTGTAGAGGCGCATAAAAAGAAATGGATATTGTAGTTAGCTACTTAAAAGTGTTACCTCATATGATTACATAGCCTCCATTTCATAAATTGCATACCCGTTGAATTCATATATGAATATTACATATATTACTTCAAAATAGAAACTTAAATCATCCAAGACTAATGAATTTGAATGCAAGAGTAACAATGGTGCATGTGCATGATAGCTACATTGGTTGTTTGAAGAAACATCACTGTAACTTTGGCATGAACAACTGAAAAGGTTTATTTAAATAGAAAAAAATGTGATATGTGAGTGTCCAATCTTTATAGCGTTGAATCGATATTGTACCTTTGGCCACGATACGAAGTAGATATTGACTTATGTTCAAGCGATGCACCTCCACGATCGCTAGATAGTGATACGTGAATGAATTGTGCAATCTCTCTCACACGCATACATATCTCATTTCCCTGTGGGCATCGGAATCACACACGCGCACTTCATGTATTTCTCTCCCTCCGTCAGGGTTAAATTCGTCTTTCTACCCCGTCCTACAAGTCTCACACACAGAAACACACACGCTCTCTATGTCTAACACGCCCACCCCTTTAATTCCGCCCACCCACAGCCACTAATGTCTCAAAGTATAATAATGTCTCTCACACATATGCTATCTACCTATCCCTTAATATAGCTAGATATGTGTCACACAAACTCCTTCTCCCTACTAGCAAGATGCCCATGTGCGTTGCACGGAACATCAAGATGCATTTGTATGAGAAGTTTATCTTGTGGGAGAAAAGGATGAACGAGGGAATGCCTTATTTCCAAATGCAGAGAGGGGTGTAGGTATCTTTTTGCAAAATTGCCATATTTTCCTTCCTGTCCATCGGATATAAATCGGATGGCCTATATTGCGGATGGCAGGAACACCATCATCACCAGCTCTGTTTTTCTATAAGAGTAGAGATATGTGAGTGTCACTGCCCCCCACCCCACACACCCACACTCACACTTGCCAACACCGAAGGAGTATGGTGACACCTCGATCTTGATACTAATCTATCGACTGGCTTCTCTCTCAAACATACACACACACACTACCCACCGAAGGAGTAGGGTGACACCTCGATCTTGATACTAATCTATCGACTGGATTCTCTCTCAAACATACACACACACACACACACTACCCGGCACCGAAGGAGTAGGGTGGCACATCGATCTTGATAATAATCTATCGACTCCTCTTTCAAACACACACACACACACACACACACTCGCTAGTTGTGCCTCTGTGCCTACCACGCACACTCTCGATACGTCTTTCTCTTCCTCCCCCCCAACAATGACAGCAGAAGGGTGACAACTCGATCTGATCATAATCTGTCAATTGTTTTCTCTCTCAAACATTGTGTCTCGGTGCCTCGCTCGGTAGCCCCCTCGATATGTAGACTTCTCGCACGCGCACAGCTGTAGCGACGATGACGCTGAACCCAGTGTGCCTTGTTTTTACCAGCCTCATGTGATAGTTTTCACCCTGTTTTCTGTTAATTAACAAGGCAACCTTTTCTTTGTTACTACTAGTGAATCTGAAATCATTCGGGGCAGACATAAAATATATCACTTCAACCCAATTATCGCAGCAACTATTTTAAAAGAAATTAGCTAGCTGCCCGTGCATTGCACGAAACATCAAGATGCATTTGTATGAGTAGTTTATCTTGTGGGAGAAACGGCTGAATGAGGGAAGGCCTTATTTGCGAACGTGGAGAGACGTGTGGGTATATTTTTGTAAAATTGCGAGAGTTTCTTTCCTATCCGTTAGATATAAATCCGACGGCCTATATTGCAGGATGGCACGCACACCATCATCACCAACTCTGTTTTCTACTCCCTCCGTCCGAAAATACTTGTCATCAAAATGGATAAAAATAGATGTATCTAAAACTAAAATACGTCTAGATACATTTCCTTTTATCCATTTTGATGACAAGTATTTCCGGACGGAGGGAGTATTTGTCTTTTTAGAGATTTCAACAAGTGACTATGACCGGACCTTACCAACATACTCAAAAAAGTAGTCCATAATTTTGATGTTACCCTCTTTTCTTGGCGGTGCAGTGCCATCTGGATATCTCATAAATAAATCAAGGACAAATCTGACCCAATCCTGAAAAGACATACGTAGCAAAATGAGTGAATCTACACTCTAAAATATGTCTACATACACATCCGTATGTGGTAGTCCATTTGAAATCTGAAAAAGACAAATATTTAGGAACGAATGGAGTATATATAAGAGTAGACATGGAGATATATCTCCAACATGGTCTACAACAAAAATGTGTTGGGCTGGTTAGCGCCGAATGCTCGCAACGCGATGACATGAGTTCGAATTCTGTCTTTTAACTTTAGATTTGTATATTATATATTACTCTACTTATTTAATATATACTTCTTTCGCTACTGTACTGATAGTGGAACCCACAGAGTAATTAGAATATTAAGGATGGACTTGTTTGTTTTTAACTTTCTGTGCAAAGCTGTAGCCACCCTGCAAGTCACGTGTACACTGTACATGCAATTAACTTTTTATAGAGAGACAATCATACAGACAATTAACTCAAATGGATTGGATGTCACTCTATTATTTCCAGCATAAAGAGCATCTCCAACCGCAGCCGGCAAATTTTCTCCCGCTTCCTTCCGCGGAGGACGACATCAAACGCCAGCGGCATACATTTTTACTACTCTAACCAACTAGATGAAATTCGTGCAAACACGGACTGATTTCATATAAGCATGAAGGATTTCGTATAAAAAAGCCGGATCTTCATATAAACATGATGGATTTCATTACGTTTACATGAACTAAGATGTGCCAATCCGGCTCTCTTGTATAATTAATACTCCCTCCGTCCGGAAATACTTGTCCTAGAAATGGATATATCTAGACTTATTTTAGTTCTAAATGGTCGCCTGCGGATCCCTTTGTCTTCCTCATGTCCGTCAGACACTTGCGGGGTCGATGAAGGTCCTCGGAAGAGACGAAGCAGCAAAGAAACCACCTGAATCCGCGGTCGTCGCCTCGGCGGTGGCCTTCATGGGTCCCAAGTGGCGGCGGCCTCCCGTGTTCTACTTCTCCTCGATGATGGCGGCGGACACGGAGAAGCTGGCCACGGACTCGTCGCTCTCCACGCACCCGACTTCTGTCTCTGCCTACATGGCGCTGCCGCAGGCATGGGAGGCGTGCCCACAAACATGGGAGGCGCGGCCACCGCAGACACTGGTGGCGCGGTATGACGCGGCAGTGATGGCGCCCATACCGGCGTGCTCGCCGCCGTGCCGGCGTGGAGCAACTCGCCACTCCTCATCGAGCTGAACTGGAGCGGCGAGTTGCTGAACCACGCACCTGCTTGGGGCAGTAACTGGCTCCGTCGGGCCAAGTGAGATTGGTGAAGCACCGAGCGGCCTCGCCCGTATCCGGAGGGCTCGGCGGGCCACCCAGCCGGGTAATATGCCGGAGAACGGCTCATCAGAAGCCATCAGAAGGGTGGAGAAAATGGTGAAGGAGGAGATGGGGGAGTGGCAGAAGGGTGCGATTCTTGCCCGCTGTTTGTCTGGCCTCGTGTAAATAGAGGGCGGACGGTAGGAGCTTGGCCGGCGTATGGCCTCGTTTAAACTGAGGGCGGACGGGAGGAGCTCGGCTGGTGTTGCGTTTAATTCCGGCCCGCTCATGAACGGACGTGTGGCCGGAGTAGGATTCTCGGTTTGCATGCGGGTTTAACGGAGGGGTTTAATGGAGGTGCCGTGCGTGCAGCGGGCGGCGCAGTACTATTCGATTTGACAGCATTAATGAGCCGTCAAATCATAAAGGCCCCCGCCTCTCGTGAAATCGACTGAGCTAGACTGCCCCGCCCTCTAGCCTTTTAAAAAATGTATATACTCCACTTTTGTACAATAGTAGTATCGATGGATTGCGCCATGGAGCAAAACTTGAAATTAAAAAAAAGGTGGTACATATAGAGAGCGCCCGTGAACTATGTGTCATACATGGCAATAAATAAAGTACTACATGATACTTATATGATACATGGCGCAGGAGTACTAAGTATTATTAATACAGTTTTGCTAGAACTCATCTAGATGAGATATAATTTGGTCTCATTCATCTTTTATAGCCATTGGATGTGATGCTATAAGATGCGTGTGTGCTGACGTGAGTTGTATTTGTTCTTGTGCAATGAACTGACCACTGCATGTCATGTTTGATAGTCTCAAGTCATTAAAAGCATACAAGCCCCACATCTCTTCTTGGTTGATTCCTCTATTTATGTCAAAAAATAAGAAACAACATGAGAGTTAATGCACCACGCCTATGTGTTTACTAGTATTTGGTTTTTGTAAGATGACTTAATACTCACCTAGACGGAGGGAGTATTCGATTTGATAGCGGGCGGCGCAGTTCCCGATACGCCTTTAATGCAGACGAGGGAGGGAGTAGCGGTTCCCAATATGTTGAACGGCCAATGCATCCTCCTTCAATTAATGCATGAGGGAAGTAATGGGAGGAGATCCGGGAAAAGAGGCTGCACGATGTGAATGCAATGCAGTTTGCCCTCATTGCCCTCATATAAAGGCGCCCCTCCTCCATTCCAATGCATCTACCACATCGTACGCACCTAAGCACTTGCCTAAGCACCTACACTAAGCACAAAAGAGCTCGCTCCAGACCCATGGCGGCAATGCGCGTGAGCGGCCAGCGGCTGCGCCAGATGGTCCACGATGTCGGCCTACGGCATGGCGCCGAGGATCGTCTCCAGACGGTGTTGGAGACCGGCTGGTGGATGGCCACCGTCGATGCCAACTACGACTCTCAGTTGGACCAGATAATCGTTGCCACCAGCAACAAGTTCACCGTCCTCAAGAAGCTCACAGACGACATCACCGTACTCCTCCAGCCCGCGCGCCCGGGCTCCTCATTGCCTGCCACCCTAATCGGCCTCCATGGCCGGAACCTCTTTCAAGCACTGGTGGCCCTGCGACTGCCCACCGACGCCACGAAGAATGTCCACCTGGAGGTCGCGCTCGTTGCGAGGCGCCTCGCCCTGCAAGAATTCGTCGACCTACACATCCACACATACGAGCAAATCGTGTACATAGGTATCTACAAGGCCAGTGAGAACGCTACGACGTTGGCCTTCCTCAACCGGCTGGAAGCCTTGGATGCCTTTGTTGAGAAGCACCTCGACCTCGCCACAAAAGCCGCCGCTCCTTAGCCGCCGGTCGGTGGCCCGGCGCACTAAGTTGAGGAGGAGGAGGTTGTACGTTCGTGGATCCATCTTTCTTCTTGCCTTCTGTAACCACCACTGCGATCGCATCATCGTGGCCTTAATTCTTATTGTGCTGTTGCATTCTCGTTCCAGTCAATACCGACATGTGCGATCCCTTTGCTTAATTATATGCATCACTGTAACTAGTACTCCATCCGTCAATTTATAAGTTGTGCTTACCTTTTCCATCAACTTCGTGCAACGCGCGGGCATCTTGCTAGAAACACTAGAATATGTCTATATAATCCATATGTGATAGTCCATTTGAAATCTCAAAAAAGACAAATATTTGGGTACGGATGGAGTAATATATTAGGAGTATATCAAAACAATAGTGATTTCTTTCAAGTTTGTGAACAAATACTACTATTATACTACTTTGGATCCGTCGCAACGCACGGGCACATTGCTAGTAAAAGGAAAAGGCCTGCCACGTTCGCGTCGCACCCCCACACGCCCAGGAATCGGGAGTACAACACGACCCGTCCGGCACGACACATAGCTTAGGGAAGGTGTGTTGCCTAGCCTAGCATTTTCACTTTCATGTGGGACCGCCCGTTGAGCAAACTGACACCCCGCCCGCCGCCGGGTTGGAAAACAGAAACAAGGGGAAGATCTAGCTGTAGCACGGAAGCCAAGAAATTTTGTGTCAGGCGGGGCTCATTGATAGAGTAGGAGCATTCCGTACTAGTACTACTCCTACTAGTACTTACCAAGTTTGTACTCCTAATACTATATTACTAGTACTACCACTATAGAACTACTCCCTCCGTTCCAAAATAGATGACTCAACTTTGTACTAACTTTAGTACAATGTTGGGTCATCTATTTTGGAACGGAGGGAGTAGTAGATACGTGCACGACACAACATCATAGGAAGAAAAAACGGGAAGATCTTGTTTTGGGTGATTTATCTTTTTTTCAATCAACGTAGTATGAATAATATGATGTGGGGGGCACCCATGAAGCTTATGTGGCTTGGTTGCATGGCTACGGAAGGTTAGAGAAAAATAAATAGATAATGTGTTTAGAGTGCACTCCACTAAATAGATATACTTTGGATCCATTGCAACGTACCGGCACATCTATATCTATACCCCCTATATAGTGTGTGAAAAACTTTGAAAGTTGGTCGTTGGATGAAGCCAATCCGACGGTACAAAGATGGCAAATCCGAGCACTACTGGCCATTGGATATCATCCACTAGATTCTGCCACATGTATAATCTAGAAGACTTCATGGTTGAACTTAATTCATGACTACCTTTGCCACAACTAAGCTCAGGCAAAGTTATTAATAAGTTCTTCAAAATGAGGGCCACAAGTTGGCAAGCCTAAGGGAATCTTACCACATTTTTTGTGTGTATGTCATGTGGGGACAGTGTGGCTTGCTTAAGGTGTGGTTTGAACCAAACACTCACCTGAGTTAATCAAACTTGCCTAACCTTACATTCCACGAGATTTTGCCACATGTTAGAATCTAGAAAACTCCACACGTAGAAGCATAATGCACAAACCACCAGAATCTCATGCGTGCAATGCACGTGTACCTTACTAGTACTAGTTGGTAGTAGTAAGAAACAAATTCCAGTTTTGGCACGAGCTCGTACTGCGGGAGCACCACAAGGCCTGTCGCAGGAGTTACATTTCCCTCTCGGGGCCCACGGGACCGAACTTCAGTGGCTTAGTGCCCGGTCTATGAGTCAATGACATGCGGGCCTTAAATTCGGCTAGCCCACATGTCATTCTCATGGTGGTGGCGTGGTTCGCGACTCACTCGTTCGAGATGAACGGGCCGGTGGTGGCGTGGCCATGGCGAGGGTACCATAGCTGGGCGTTGGGGCGTTACGAGGCATAGATGGCCACACCGGCGGGTACTACCTATAGTACATAAGTACTCCAGCTGAGGATTGATGCCCGGGACGAAATGTGTCACAGCCGCTGGATGAAAATTCGATGGTGCGGGAGTATGGATCGGAGCACAGCAGCGGAGCAGGCAAACCGCATCCAATCGGGTGTGTTTGTGGTAGAAAGTTGATGGTCGCCGCAGTTCAGCTGGCCCGCATGTCATGCACACAAAGGCAGAGGAGCAGTGGGGCCGAGAGGGATGAGGGGCACGAACAATCCTACCATTCTGTCACTGACATGTGGGACCCATAAGCGTGGGTCCCACCTGTCAGCGAAGGAAAGGCAGGGCAAGGCAGTGATAGCCACGTCAAAGGATCCATGTCCATGTCGGGGGACGTCGTGCCGTGGGTTGGAGCGGCGTCGTGGGAATCGCGTGTGGGTGTGGCAGTGGTAGAAACAAGAAATGTGATGGTTGTCGTGGTTCAACTTCCATGGACAAGCTGTCGTGTCTGCTAACACATGTATATCAAAACTAGAGTGTTTATATTTCAAGCACGTGAACAAGTATTATTCTACTAGTTTGGATCCATTGCAACGCACGGGCCAACACATTGGTAGTAGTAGTGTCCATCTCTATCTCAAGAGGCCTTCCCTCGTTCATCCTTTTCTCTCACAAGATAAACTACTCATACAAATGCATCTTGATGTTTCGTGGAACGCACGAGGATGTTTCCTTGGGGGTCTCTCCAGCGCGGCGTGGCCGTAGTTGCAAGTTGACGCCCCTTGAGATGTCGACATTGAGGGGCACTCGGATTTCCTCCGATGAGCAGGTAAGATGAGTTTGATCACGTAGTAAATGCATTCTAAAGACTACTTCCGTGTCCATTTCCTAATTCTCCCCCTGCCCACTGTTTCACACCTAGTGCGAGTGGAGATTGGCTTGCATATGTACGGGAGGGTACCAACATCAATTTGCACAACATTTACAACGATGACACCGTTCCCGTAGAACCTTTGTCCAACATTGGGATCATCCATGCAACGGGCCACTGCATGAATTGGTACGATGGAACCACGGTGAGATTGAATAAAAGATAGCACGACCCATGCACATGGCGGTCAAAGGCGGACCATGCTGTCTGCGGCCGGTTTGTTACCGTATGAGTAGGAAGACGTTGTGCTCCTTTCTAACCGCATCTTCGCGGTGACAAACCAAGGGACTTATTTTGTATGGGACACATCCTATGATATACTCCCTCTCTCCCAGCTTATTTGTTTTGAATCTTTTCGTTTTATAACTTTCAAATTCAAATTTAGAGCTCCCCATCACATGTTGAGATTACAATGTCCATTAAATCGTTGCGTGCATGTATAGTAAAGAAACAAATCTCGAGTTTGGCACGAGTTCGTGCTACGGGAGCACCACAAGCCCTGGCGCAGGAGTTACATTTCCCTCTCAGGGCCGTCGGGACTGAGCTTCACCGCCTTACTACGCCTACCTTTGAGTCAATAACATGTGGACCCGATAGGTGACTGGTCCACATGTAATGCTCCCGAAGGCAGAGGGGCAGTGGGGCCAAGAGGGGTGAGCCGCAGGTCGGGGGACGTGTGGTTTCATGGGTTCGAGCGGCATCGTGGGAATCGCGGGTGGCTGTGGTAGAAACTTGATGCTCGCTGCATTTTAGGTGGCCCACATGTCATGCACACAAAGGCAGAGGGGCGGTGCGGCCGAGAGGGGTGATGCACACGTCGGGGGGCGTGGTGCCGTGGGTTGGAGAGGCGTCGTGGGAATCGCAAGATGAAATGTGATGGTCGCCGTAGTTGAACTTCCATGGACAAGTTGTCATGTCTACGGACACATGCACTGCATACCAATCACTAGAAGAACTAGCAGAGAAAGCTATATATGCGGATAAATAGTTCCTTATAGTCAAGCGGACCCATGCTACTACTCTGTTCCAAAGACATGCACACCATCGAAATAGTCCATCTATATCAATATACACAGAGAGGGAATAATTTTTTTCCAAAAGAGGAAATAGTTCATCCATCCATAATGCCCTCCTGCTGGTGCAGCGTTTTCTTCTTCTTCTTCTTCTTCTTCTTCTTCTTCTTCTTCTTGTTCTCATTCTCTGTGGGAGACGGCTTCGCAACAAGCTCTTTGCACCTTGCAGCTATCTCAAAACTCACACGGGCATCGAGGGCAGCATATTTTATTCGCTCTTACGTTAAGGGATAATTCTCCCATCCAGACGACCTTAATGCTACCGTCTCATCACCCTTCTGAAGATTTGTACCGAGCACAAAATTTGCTACGTCGAATAGGGATGGTGTCTGTTTAGCACAATCTTCTACAGGAATTTTGATTCTGGTTTGTAGGTCAGCGATGCTTTTCAAATCAAGGTTGTACGGCTCTAGCTTCTGTTTGTCCCCTTCGATGGCTGTCCCACAGAAGTATACGTCCTCCCGAGACAGGAAATCGTTAAGATCACCTGGTATGGAGGGCGAGTGTATGATGTGGTACACCAAAACATCATCTTCGAGGCACAGCTGAAGGACGATGGCGCGCTGGATCTTCCCAGGGGCACGCTCTGTGTACTTTGCGTCGAGACCGATGACCCTCGTCTCTACCTTTTTGAGGGAGTTGGATACATTGTTGATCCACTGCTGAACAACCCTTGGGTGGACGGTGGCGGTGGCAACTATGCGCATCGAGCCTTCGACGAGGACATGTTGGACACTAAAAACCTGCATCTCGATCTCTTTCGCCATTTGGAACCGCTGGAACGGAGGGCTATAGTTTGGAGAATTAGGATTAGATGGCTAGTATAACTGAAGTAGTAGATGATTATTTAAAGAGGTTAAAACAATGTGAACGCAGTGGGGTTTGGATGCAAATGAAGACGAAGGGGAGGTGAAGAAGCCGAGGCGAATCGGTTCCCGATGGAGAAGTGGCGTGCAGGCAGTTGATTAGACGTCTAGGTAGACTAAACGAAAAGGCTATGCGGGTAGACTGAGGAGTCGTACATGTTCGTGTATGTGCCCATCCTTCCTGATAGGTGGGACCTATACAAACAGATAAAAAAAATGTGTCGTAGCTTTTTTTTGAGCGCGTGAGTGGGAGACACAACATTCCCTGGTTAAGGAATACTCCCTCCGTTTAGGTGAGTATAAGTCACCTTATGAAAATCAGGTTTTCCCAAAACCTTTAGGCGTGGAGCATTAACTTCCTGCTCGATCCCCTCCCAGCCTCGTTAGCCAGCGTTCTCTTCCTCTGCTGCCATGTTCTACCTTTCCATTTTTCCTCTTCTCAAGTGTGGAACGATCTGCATGCCGTCCTTGATGCACTAGAACGACCACTGCATGCATCGCGGCAGGGCGTTGATTGGGCATGCACGAGAATTTGGTTCTGCTCGCAATATGGATGATACCTGAACGATGAAGTGAACAGGCATGCTAGCACGGGAGACCTATTTCCACTATACAATACTGGAGTACTCATGTTCCTACTACTAGTAGTAGTAGTAGTACAACTGTGGTACGCTTGATGGTCAAAATACTATTCATCCGGTCCTCACAATGAAGTGACAACACCCTGCGCCTGACACTAGTCCAGGCGAGGCGGCGTGTTCGGGTTACCAAAGTCAGCCTCACCCTGTGCACTGTGCAGTCTGTCACCGCCGCTGTACAGCACATTGGTGCCTCGCCTCGTCTCCCTCTCCGCTCCCATAGCACCACTCCATCTCCATCTCCTTCTCCGTCTCCGTCTCCATCTCATTGTGCCCCCGTGTACCGTCGCCCCACTCGCCTCCCCCAGTACCACTATTCCCTCGCTAGCCGCTCTAGCACCGACATCCTTCTCCCCCGTAAATCAAGCCCCCTTCCAAACTCCACCATGGTCGAACGCGAACCGCGCAGCATCCATATGAGCCGCAATTGGAGCAATCTCCCCAGTGACATCCTCGACCTCTGTTGTTCGTGTATGGATATGTTGACCGCCCTGCGGCTGGCTGCATGCTCGAGGGACATGCACACGGCCATCATCAAAGTGAGGCTTAAGCTTTTCAAGACACCCTGCTTGCTGCTATCTGGTCTTGCGAGATTGGCTCACCATGGTATGGAGGCGTGCATGATGCCCCTCGACTTCAATCCGATCTCCATTAACTGAAACTTCTTTGCAGGTATGTAGTGTGTCGCCGTACATCATTTCCCTCGACATCGATCCGATCACCATCGCCCGAAACTTCTTGGCAGGTATGTACTAGGTCGGCATGAACTCCCACTGGATGGCTGCCTTCAGAGAAGACGGTAAAAAGTTAGTGCTCATGAACTTCCAGACCTCCCATGAGATTATCCTTCCTCCGTTGGATTATATAGAGTATTACCATCGCGGTCCAAGTCATCTAGATTACGACGTTAGTTGGACGGACCTTGTTTTGCAGAAGATTGTAATCTGCCAAGTACCCACACGACATGAGAATTACACAGACTTCAAGCTAATTGCCTTGTTCGACCGCGGACTCGCCTATCTTTACGCCGGTGCCTTTTTAGCTGGAGACAACTCAGCTCGCAGTGGATCATCGTCAAAGCTGATACACACTTCTGTGATGCTATTGAACATAATGGCATCATCTACATGATTGACAAAGCAGATGGCACCATGTATTGCTGGGACGACGCATGTAAGTTGTTTCTGTCTCATGTTAATGATGATGCCATGACACTGTTTGAACTTTTTGTGATGATTGGCATATCCCTGTTTGAGCAGAATTTGAGTAGAACTATGGCAATATATTAGAGACGCCGTAAATTAGCTATATTTGGAATGAGTTAATTCATGCGATTGTGACCATGTCATTACAGCCAATTTGTAGCCTGAATAATCAAACGGTTAGGAATATATGGATATTATCCTTATTTTACAGTAATCTATATACTACTACTAAATATGAGTGTGTATAAATGGCCATGTTAGTTTCCTCATTTTCATGATGTAGAAACATGCACCACATTGTTGGTTTCATCTAACCATACATTAGGGAAGTAAATGTGCATATGGAGAACTCTATATTTGGAAGTGAAATCCTGCAATGCTTACCATGTGTACATACCTATATTCGCCCTTCAGCAATCAATGGCTAGAATAATATCCTCACAAAAATTTTGCCCACAGAACACGAGTATATAACAATGCATGGTCCGTTAGTTACCTTGAAGAATTTGTTTGTGAGGACACAACATGATTACATAACATGCATGGCATGGTAGTTTCTTGTGAAGAATCGATTGCAAGATAACATGAGTATAACCATGCATGGCACTTCTATATTTTCGAACCCAGTATACATTTCCCTGTATTTTCCTCCCAGTTCCAACAGGGACATATCAATGTTGTTTCTTGCATTATCCTACTCATACTCTGAACAATGCTGATCTTACATTAACAATGCCTGTCCTTTTTGATATGATTCAGTGTCCCTACAGTTACTGCCCTTTGTAATTACACCACCTTTGCCAAAAACAGGGAAGCACAACTAGTTCCTCGCTCAATCAGACGACGACAAAAGACTAATGATCATTCGGACACATGAGCCGGAAAAGTTATATTGCAAAAAACCCACTGTATACAAGCACCGTGTAATACGTGAGTATCCGGACAGTGGCTATTATGTCTATGAGCAGGATACCGGCTTGTTGGGGCCTTTAGGATTTTTTTAGTTGGAGGCGGGTAAACAACCTTGGTTCACACTCTCTGTTTCTCAGACTCAATTATCCGATTAACCAGGAGATCACCATTGGCAAGGACCTTGATGGCAGAGAGGCTCTGTTTGCTATGGAAAACTATGTCTACATGGCGAGTCCTAGGAGTTCGGGAGCATACTCCCCTGATTGTCAACGATACAGCCTGCAGCCAAAAGAAGGTGAGAATGACAAAGGCATCCGGATTAACTTTGATCCTTGGATGTCTCAATTACGATAGGCAGTGATGTGGTTCAAGCCTTCAGGTTGATAGGTAATTGTGCTGTCGCATCGAAAGGGTGGAGTACTGGTGTCTCCGGATCACTGGTCGCTGAAGCGGGGCTACAAATTATGATGGTGTTGGATCATCTCTTTGAATGACTTTGTTGTCTTTGCTGCTGGTTCTGGATGGGTAGTTCTTTCTTTTGTTATGAATATTCCTTGTCATTTGGTCATCCTTGTCTATGTCACTCTTTCTATGTAATAGTTGCTTCTGTTTAGAATGCCATTCTCGTCTGGATCACGAGAGTCTGAGTGCTGCAGATGGGTACATTTTGGTGGTGTAGCAAGACTTCTTATGAACTATCATGTCTTGTTGTTCATGTCAGTAGTAGTCACTAGTCAGTGTTTGAATATTGTATATATCGTTGTTTCGAACTGTTTATTGTCTCAAACTACTGGTGGGCTAAATGAGGGCATCACCATTCTCCAGTGTTCAGAGTATATCTCCTTTTTTCAAGTTATATAATTTGAGCTCACTGTCTTTTCGATGATGTACACTTGTTTGGGCCAGTGAGGTGTCGTTGAATATGGGCCGAGTAGTAATGCAATGCCAAACAGGTCAATTATGACTCTTGGGCCGGGCTCTCAAAAATCCTGAAAAAAGGCCAGGCTCTCAAAAGATCCTGAAAAAAAGGCCAGGCTCTCCAAAAAAGAAAGAATAAAGACTCTTAGGCCAACATGTGGGCGCCACCGGTGTTTTCGTGTGCTTGCGCGCCGAGAGCATATTAGCGCATGCTCGAAATTCATGCTACCTTTTCATCCCCAGTCTCCCGCCCCTCCCCCACCTCTGGAATCTCGATTCCTACTCCAGTTCCCCCAAATCCCCCTCCTGTACTCCATGTACTCAAGCGCACTATCATGTCGCCGGTCAATGCGGATCTCCGAGCCGGAGATCCTGAGGTCCGTCCTGCCTTCGGTCGCTGCGTGTTGTCGCTCAACAGTGGCATGACGGTGCTTGATGACCAGTTTGCTAGCAAAGTGCTGATGGTAACCATCAACCGCGACTGGCCTCCTGTCTCGCCGGACGACCTTGTCAAAGCTCTTGGCATTGCGCACGACATCCAAATAAGTGACTTGCTCGTCGAAGTCTGTCCGCCACAGGCTGATTTCTTCGTCAGGTTCTGAACAACTTTCGACTGCAGTCGTGTGTTCGAATCTTCCTGGCGTTTGTTCTGTGATGGCGCACTGGTGAGCTTTGATCGGTGGCACCCAGGATGGGGCTCGGTGCCCTCGGAGCTTGAGTTTTTAACAAAGCTTACCTTCCATGGCATGCCTCGACGTGCTTGGAACAACGAGTCCATGAACGAGCTTATCAACGACCTTGGAGGTGAGCTCATAAGTATGTTTGTTCCTCTAGACAACTGGGCTCTGACGGTTATGGCATGGATAAAGAAGCCGTCCACCATACCGAAGGTGATTGGTGTTGAGATACCGGTGCAGGAACCGGGGTTGTACTATTCGTCGCCACCAAGGTCGCCACGGACCACGTTAGGGATGTACCTGTATCGAGTGTTCGTGCATGTCAAAGAAGTGGTCAATCCATCAATCGAAGTCCTGCCGCCGCCGCTGGTGCCAGGGTCCGTCGACGATGTCCATTACAGGAGTCAACGTCAAACTTTCCCCGTGTTTCTTGGAACGATGGATGGCATAGGGCCTACTCCATCGCGCGGCGGAGGCCACTGCTTCTTTGGGAGAAGAGGCAGGGCTGGCTGCCTGGATGTGCTCTAATTTGAGGTAACAACTGAATCTTGTCAGATAGTACTAGTTAAATCCGAGCTATGGGTCTGAAGCACTGATATGCCAGTACATTTGATTGTGACCTGTTCTAATTTTGTACCTGAACCTTTTTAGAAACAGTTGTACATCAACTTAATGTGCTAGCAGAACTTATTGTGTTGTCTGTCTGTTTTCTTTGCACAACATTCAAGATATTTCCCCGTCATTTATAAAGACGATGAACCATTATGTACAACTTTGTTGGTTTCAACATAGCCCTTCCCGTAGCGATCCACTGCTTCCATCCTGATTGCGCCGCCTGCGTGAAATTTTTGTATGCAAGTTCAGTGTGCTATGATGTTCTATATGATTGTGTCAACTATATAAGTTTTTACTGAGCATCAGCAATGCATATGGCTGAAAGATGTATTTACGAGCATTGACCGATGGGTCTCTCTCTGTCCCTCTCTCTCTCTCTCTCTCACACACACACACACACGCACACACACGCACACACGCGCACATGCACAAGTGGGACCCGTTGAATTATTTCTTTGCTCGTGACAACTTTTAATTAGGTTCCACTGTAATCTAACTTTTTTCTTAAGTTATTAATTGAGCTCAGTGACTTCAAAAAGTTGTACAGAAGCCTTGTGTGGGCCTTTCCGGCGTCCCTGAATGTGGGCTGAGTAACCATGTTAGGTTGTACTGTACTACACAGACCTTTTTTTTCAACATCAGCAATGCAACTAGGTCGACAGTTGTACATAATATCCGGGTCAACTTGTTATCCGCCCCGCTGGGCTGCAAAGTTTCCTAGGAGGTATGCATTAGGCTTAACAAGAAAATGGACTTTAAGAAATAATAAATGGGATGTAATTATAATAACTGGGCAATTACTATGCACTAAACACGTAATTAGTTTGAAAAATATATTATTTTTGGAATTTGGAAATTTTAATTTCATTACTTGTTGCGCGTGCAATATTTCATTGGATTTTAACGTGATATAACTTTATTTTTAAATTATATTTAACCTGACTAGAAATTTCAGATAAAAATATTTTGGATCCCATCAAAATGTGGGATTTTTTTTGAATTCTGTTTTGAGCGGTTGTTTGAAATTATTAATCGTTGTCCTAGCTAGAAGTTGGGCTGTACTTTTAACAAACCCGTAAATGGGCTGTAGTAAATTCCATTAGAATTGAAAAATTGGCTGTACATTCTTACAAATCGCAAATGGGCTATATGTTCTCTGCCAAATCCGAGCTGTGGGCCTACTAAGTTGACGCATACCAAGGGCTTTGTCAACTTAGTCAATATAAACGATTCTAGCTGCAGTGATCGTACGATGTCCATCCAACGGCCGTAGTGCTTCTTTAACCTCTGGTCTTCTTGCTCCAGCCGCCCAAAGCAGTACCGGTCGTGTCGCATGCTCCTGCCTCCCGTGGCCGGCTGTGATGCCGCGGAGGCCTCACCGCCCCGTACTACTCCCACCCGTTAGCCAGGCCATCCCTCTACTCACCCACACCCCCTGTTATTCTGCAGCGACGGCAGCCTCACATCGCAGCCGAACCAGTGAATCCTCGTACTCCTCTCCGCACGGGCTACCACTACTGCGTCTTCCCCGGCTCCGCGTCGTCCCCTTCCTAGGCCTCGCGATCGTCCAGACCATCGCCCTGGTGCTCTCGGCGTGGCGTGGTCAACATGGTCAACGACCGACTTCCATCGGAAGAGTACTGTACGTGGAGTGGCTGACAGCTGGGTCCAGGCGTCCGCAAGGAAGTGCCTCCTTATTACGCGCAAAATAATTATTCCTCCACCTGACAGCAGGGACCCATCGGACAGGCCACCTTATTTCACGAAAAAACGTTTCCCCCCTGACTGCTAGGACCCACCGGACGGGCCAGCGTATTTCGCAAAAAAATATTCCCGGCGCTATCAGCTAGGACCCACCGGAAGTGCCTCCTTATTATGCATCAAAAAAATGAATACTCCCCCTGCTAGCTGGGACCCACCATGGTGGGAGGCTAACTTGTGGGCCTACTAAGTTGACTGGGACGGGGGCCTTTGTCAACTTTAGTCAATATGAACGATTCTAGCTCCAGTGACCGTACGATGGCCATCCAACGGCCGTAGTGCTTCTTCAACCTCTGGTGTTCTTGCTCCAGCCGCCCAAAGCAGCGCCGGTCGTGTCGCATGCTCCTGTCTCCCGTGGCCGACTGTGCTGCCGCGAAGGCCTCACCGCCCCCTACTATTCCCACCGCTGGCCAGGCCCTGCGGCGACGGCAGCCTCACACCGCAGCCGAACGAGTGAACCCTCGTACTCCTCTCCGCGCGGGCTTCCACTGCCGCGTCTTCCCGGCTCCCCGTCGTCCCCTTCCTAGGCCTCGCCGTCATCAACCATCGTGGTGCTCTCGGCACGGCGTGGTCAATGTGGTCAACGACCGACTTCCATCGGAAGAGTACTGTACGTGGAGAGGCTGACAGCTGGGTCCATGGCAGCCGCAAGGAAGTGCCTCCTTATTACACGGAAAATAATTATTCCTCCACCTGACAGCAGGGACCCACCGGACGGGCCACCAGTATTTCGCGAAAAAAACGTTTCCCCCTGACTGCTAGGACCCACAGGACGGGCCACCGTATTTCACGAAAAAAAACGTTCCCCCCGCTGTTAGCTCGGACCCACCGGAAGTGCCTCCTTATTACACACAAAAAAATGAATACCCCCTGCTAGCTGGGACCAACCTTGGTGAGAGGCTGACTTGTGGGCCTACTAAGTTGACTGGGACGGAGGCCTTTGTCAACTTTAGTCAATATATGAACGATTCTACCTCCAGTGACCGTACGATGTCCATCCAACGGCCGTAGTGCTTCTTCAACCTCTGGTCTTCTTGCTCCAGCCGCCCAAACCAGTGCCGGTCGTGCCGCCTGCTCCTGCCGCCTGTGGCCGGCTGTGATGCCGCAGAGACCTCACCGCCCCCTACTACTCCCACCGCTGGCCAGGCCATCCCTCTACGCACCCACACCCCCTATTATTCTGTGGCGACGGCAGCCTCACACCGCAGCCGAACGAGTGAACCCTCATACTCCTCTACGCGTGGGCATCCACTACCGCGTCTTCCCCGGCTCCATGTCGTCCCCTTCCTAGGCCTCGCCGTCGTCCACCACCCTGGTGCTCTCGGCGCGGCATGGTCAACGTGGTCAAGGAATGGCTTCCATCGGACGTGGACTATACGTGGAGAGGCTGACAGCTGGGTCCACGACCGCAGCAAGGAAGTGCCTCCTTATTACGTGCAAAATAACTATTCCTCCACCTGACAGCGGGGACCCACCGGATGGGCCACCATATTTAGCAAAAAAAACATTTCCCCCTGTCTGCTGGGACCCACCAATTACATCTTCGCACGCAAGGAAGTGTGTCCGAAAAAAACGATCCACCCCCCTGACTGTTGGGACCCACCAGCTACATCTTCGCACGCAAGGAAGTGCCTGACAGTCGGGACCCACCTAGTCGAAGTGTACGTAGCATTGTCATTCTGGTCGCGAACGTGTATGTACATACTGGTCGTTGTAGAGGCGCGCACGTGTCATAGTAGAGGCGCGCACGTAGCATGTACACATACGTACAGCGGCGAGGGTGCAAGAAAGAAAATACGGCCACGTACATACATACGGGCAGGGTCTCGAACGCCTACTCGTGCATACATTCATGGCTGGGTCGGAACGGGGAAACCACATCGTCGTCGTGATCATGGGGAGGCAATGGAATGTGTTGTGTTCATGGGGAGGCAACGGAATGCGTCTTGTTCATCGGGAGGCAACGGAACGCATGGGAGCCAACCGGCTGGGTCAGAACGGAATGCGTGGTCGTGTTCATCGGGAGGGCTTGGACGGAACGGGCGATGGAAACGAGGCCTGGCATACCGCACAACGGAGGAAACGACCTTGTGTTCGCCCGGCCATGTTCAAAATGGGATCCTGTTCATCGGGAGGGGTGTGGCGTACCGCAACACGGAGGAACAGACCTCCTACGGTCAAAACGGGGGTCCTGTTGATTGGGAGGGGTGTGGCGTACCACAAAACGGAGGAAACGGACCTGCTACGGTCGAAACGGGGGTCCTGTTGATCGGGAGGGGTGTGGCGTACCGCAAAACGGACGAAACGGACTTGTGTTGGAGCGCTACGGTCGAATCGGGGGTCCTGTTCATCGGGAGGGGTGTGGCGTACCACAAAACGGGACTCCACGGGATACTGTTCATCTCCACCGTCGACCTCCTCCAGCCTCCACGGGCTATCGTCGACCTCCTCTAGCCTCCACAGGCTCCTGCTCATCTAGCCTCCACCGTGCGCTACTCCACCGGCTACTGTTCAACCACCCCTCCACGGGCACCCCTCCATCGTCTACTGTTCATCCAGCCCTCTACACCACGGGGTCCTGTTCAACCACCCCTCCACGGCCACCCCTCCACCGTCTACTGTTCATCCAGCCCTCCACACCACGGGGTCCTGTTCATCCAGAGGCAACGCCACCGCTCACTGTTCATCCAAACCCCCTGCAACGCTCACTGTTCATCCAATCGATCGGCTTCAGTTAGCAGCAGTAGCGAAGGAATCGCTCCATCGGGTTCAGTTAACAGCCATCGATCGATCGCTCGGGTTCAGTAATGCGTAGCCTGCAGTGCAATCGCTCGGGTTCAGTTAGAGCCCAATGCCTCGCTCGGGTTCAGTTAGAGCCAATGCCTCGCACACATGCGCGTACCTGTACGAGAGAAACACGCATCGCTCGGCCCCCGACCTCCGACCGTAACCGGCAACTCCCCGAAATTTTCCTCCCCTTCGCTTCTACCACAGTTTTTTCCGTCATGGACAGCCCAAAGAATGTCATGCAGCTGCTTCTCCGGCCCGCCCAGGACGAAAAGCCCATTTTCTGTCATGATTTTTTGTCATAGAAGTAGGAGCCCACCACATCTATGATGATACCGGGTTTTGTCACAATTATCGTCATAGAAGTGTCATATGTATGACAGAAAAAAAAATTGTTCGGCCCAAAATGTCACGGATGTGTCTTTTTTTTGTAGTGTCGGGGGCGATCGGCCGTACTTTTATGCTCTGGGGGGTCTCTTGACTAGATGCCTCCCCTCATTGTTTCCGGTACACGACTGGCCGCTTTGTTTTGAGGATCCGACATTCTCTATTGCTATGCTTTGCCGTCCTTCTAGGAGTACCATGAATTTCACATGGTTGATCGAGTATGTGGCTCGGGCCGGATAGGCTTGAGCTGTTCTTTGTCCGTTGACCGGACTGGGAGTTGCTGGACTTGGCACCAGCTTCCCTGACTTGACATTTATGACCATTGCACCGAGGCTTGAGGATGCCTCTTCATATATCCTTCTTATTGTCTTGGACCGTAGTGATGTGTTGACGTTGGGGTGTGTGCCTTGGGTTCTCCTGCTTAGGTCGAGGTAGCCAGTTGTGCCGTGTGTGCCCTTTGTTGGGGCGGTCGAGTCCGTATTTTTCGGTGGCCAGGACCTTGGTCCACCTATCCACGAGCAAATCTTGGTCAGCTTTAAGCTGCTGTTGCTTCCTTTGCAGGCTCCTTGCCGTGGCCATGAGCCATCGCTTGAAGCGAACTTGTTCCACTAGGTCTTCAGGCACGCCGAATTCATCATTGCCGAGGCTTACCTTGTTCTCAGAGGGGGGTGTATAGTTGTCCCTCTCCAAGTATCCCACCGTGGCCAGTCCGGCCTGCTTGAAGGTGGGCTGATCAGGGTTGTATTCATCTTTAGCGCCATTCGGATTGTTTTCGTCTCCTGGGCCGGTACTGCTGTGGCGGGGCTTGGAGCGGCGCCGACAACGCCCATGCTTTCTTTTTCTCCCTGAGGGGTTATCCTCCGTTGCCTCATCGCCATTGATTTCCTTCAGAGTGTCCACCATATATATATATATATATATATATATATATATATATATATATATATATATATATATATATATATATCGTATGAGGAGGTGGTTGTCCACCGCCCTTTGAGTGGTGGTTCATGTACTTCTCCTGCATCATCGTCCGTACCGTCGATGTCTTCAGAGTCGAAGTTAAGCACGTCGGTTAAATCATCGACCGTGGTAATGAAGTGGGTGGTGGGTGGGCAACGAATTCCTTCGTCGCCTGCTTCCCACTCGAGTCGGACATAGTTCGGCCAAGAGCCTCCTGACAAAGAGAGAGACTTTAAAGAGTTCAGCATGTCGCCAAAGGGCGAGTGCTGGAAGATATCCGCCGTGATAAACTCCATTACCGGAGCCCAACCAGGATCGACAGTCTCGGGAGCTGCGGATTGGAACCTACAACCGGGTATGAGTCCGGGGGTCCAGAGTCACAGGCTTCCTTAGAAGTGAGGCCTGTGTTCGGCTCTACCGCCGATGAGTGTGCGGCCTACGGGGCGGGGCCCATCCACCGTCCTTGGGCCACGCAGTCTGGCCCGGATTTAGGTCCGAGACTTCTGCGGGGGTAATATCCCGGGCATTGTCCGACAGCAGGTCTAAGCCGTGCTCATCGTGACTGTCCAGCGCTCCTGGCACAGGCCCGACTCCGTCGAAGATCAAGTCTCCGCGGATATCGGACGTGTAGTTCAGGTTTCCGAACCTGACCTGGTGGCCAGGGGCGTAGCTCTCGATCTGCTCCAGATGGCCAAGCGAATTAGCCCATAGTGCGAAGCTGCCGAACACAAAGACCTGTCCAGGGAGAAAAGTCTCGCCCTGGACCGGGTTGTTGACGACTGAAGGCACCATCAAGCCTTGCAGCAACGACACAGAGGAACTCCCAATGAAAGCACCAACGTCGGTGTCAAAACCGGCGGATCTCGGGTAGGGGGTCCCGATCTGTGAGTCTTAGGCTGATGGTAACAGGAAGCAAGGGACACAATGTTTACCCAGGTTCGGGCCCTCTCGATGGAGGTAAAACCCTACTTCTTGCTTGATTAATATTGACGATATGAGTAGTACAAGAGTAGATCTACCATGAGATCATAGAGGCTAAACCCTAGAAGCTAGCCTATGATGATTATGATTGTAATTGTGATCGGCCTTCTAAGGACCAACCTCTCCGGTTTATATAGACACCGGAGAGGGCTAGGGTTTACACAGAGTCAGTTACAAGGAAGGAAATACAATATCCGGATCGCCAAGCTTGTCTTCCACGCAAAGGAGAGTCCCATCCAGACACGGAACGGAGTCTTGAGTCTTGTATCTTCATGCTTCAATAGTCCGGACGATGTATATAGTCCGACTGTCCGGATACCCCCTAATCCAGGACTCCCTCAAAGACATACATCAAGTGTTCTCAAATCCTTAAAGACTCAATCCGATAAGATAACTTCAAAGGGAAACTCAATCCATTACAAGAGAGTAGAGGGGGAGAAACATCATAAGATCCAACTATAATAGCAAAGCTCGCGATACATCAAGATCGTGCCAACTCAAGAACATGAGAGAGAGAGAGAGATCAAACACATAGCTACTGATACATACCCTCAGCCCCGAGGGTGAACTACTACCTCCTCGTCATGGAGAGCGCTGAGATGGTGAAGATGGCCACTGGTGAGGGATCCCCCCCTCTGGCAGGGTGCCGGAACAGGGCCCCGAGAGGTTTTTTGTGGCTACAGAGGCTTGCGGCAGCGGAACTCCCGATCTATTCTGCTCCCTGATGTTTTTAAGGTATATGGACATATATAGGCGAAAGAAGTCGATCAGGGGAGCCACGAGGAGCCCACGAGGGTGGGGGCGCGCCCAGGGGGGCAGGCGCGCCTCCCTGCCTCATGGCTTCCTTGTCGCTTCCCTGATACTCCAAGTCTCCTGGATTACTTCCGTTCCAAAAATAACTCTCCTGAAGGTTTCATTCCGTTTGGACTTCGTTTGATATTCCTTTTCTGCGAAACACTGACATAGGCAAAAAAACAGCAATCTGGGTTGGGCCTCCGGTTAATAGGTTAGTCCCAAAAATAATATAAAAGTGTTTAGTAAAGCCCATAAACATCCAAAACAGATAATATAATAGCATGAATTTAAAACAAAAAAGAGGCTAGCCAACTCACCTCCAGAATGCTCCCCCGATTGCAAGCTTCGTCGGCCGTCGGATCTGCCCCTCTGGCTCGCTGCACCGTTGGATCTTCACTTTTAGTTAAATTGTTTTTCACCTTCGAGTCATTTTTCTTGCCCAATGACGAGTGGGCTCGTCTCAAGCTTGCATTGGCTGTCTCAGTAGCGGGTAATCTTCGGGCGGGTGAACCTTTCCTCGCGTGCCGCGCGTCCCGTGGCTGGGGCGAGGAGCCCATTGGACATAACCGCACCAAACCCTAGCCCCCCGTCCACAGCCACCCGCTCCTTCACACAGCCGCCGCACCATTCCTCCCTTCCGCCCCCTCCTCCTTCCCGGATCCCCACCACGGCACCGACCTACAGGCAAAGGGCAACAGCGGCGCTCAGTTAGATTTGTAGGAGAGAGAAGATGAGAGGGAGAGAGAGGAGGGAGAAAGAGAGCAAGAGGAGAGGAGGCACGGCGTCGGATGGGAGAGTGGCCAACCCGGCTCGCGTCGGCTGGGGCCGCACCCCTCCCTGAAGGGCGGCGATGATGGAGGGATCCACGGCGCCATCCAGGCTCCCGACCGACGGACTCGCTGGGTCGCCGCCCATCCCGTGCGGCGGGGACATCCACGGCGGCGCGGGCTGGGGACCGAGCGGCGGGGCCCGTGGTGCGTTCGGTCGAGGGATTGGTCGGGCCGGCGCGGGCTCTTAGCCGCCGTCGATGGATTTCTCGCAGCCTGGCTACCTGTTGCTTTGGATCCGGTACGATCCCCATCTCTCTCTCTCTCTCTCTCTCTCTCTCTCTCTCTCTCTCTCTCTCTCTCCGAGACTCACCCACGCACCTTTGTTGCTTGCTGCGGTTGACCTGCTGATGTTGCTACTGTGCAGGCCAGGGAGTGAGTCAAGTGACATACATACACAAGAAATATTTAGTTATGAGGATTGAAGAAATTAATGATCATTCAGTCATTGAGGATTTGAGAAGAGACATCAATGTTCCAGTAGAGGTGTTATTGAAGTTGTGGCTGTCAATAGTCCTTTTATTGATGCTAAGTATATGGTAAGGAAATAATGCTATATGATTTGCATATTTTTTGCTATGAGAACTTCTGCAACTGAAACTCAAAGTTTAGGTGTTGAACTCATAGTTTTGCAGTAGTTAGTTTTGTACTACTTTGTATCAAAATTGCATCAGACCATGTTGCACTATATTTTGAGCATAGAAAAATTACTTAACACCTTTAATTTACAGAGCCTCACGTGTTTCAAGTATGAATAAGAACTACGAACTCTTTTTGTGCGATTTAAATACATTTCCAGAGTTTTTATTTGTTAGTACATGTTGTCTAAAGTAACATTTGCCCAGAGAGAGAGAAGCATGCCCCTCTCTCGTTATTATTATTATTATTAGAAGGTATTAAATTCGAAATAAACAATTTCATTTACTTGAAGCACTTGAAAAGTTTGGTCGGTTGACTCCAGGTATGAGCAGCTGCTTGATGGCTGGATGTGTGCACACATGTAATGGGGTATCATGGTCATGTTGCTTGGTGTGCAGAGGCAACCTCATTTTTGGACCAAAAAGAGGGGCGATGACGATGATGACTGGCTGAAACAATCATGTCTTGAGCAATCAAGACAGCCTTGGCTTGTGGGACTAAACAGAGCTGAAAAAGTCGGTGTCACCATTGGAGTTTCCCTTAGAGCCTACCCTTACCTCTGTTGTAGCCTGCTTAATTTTATTGCCGATGTTGGATGATATGTGCCTTGGACGGTCGTTCTGATGAGTGATACTCTCGGACCAGGTCTATTTCAACACACACGAACCCATTGACCTCCCATGTTCCTGGGGAGCGTTGCATGTCGGAAAATTTAGGGGTTGTGTCACACAAAGTTCTGCATTGACACTTAGAAAGTAAGTGAAAAGCAATATGCCATTTTTTGAGGCTATCTACAATCCCGTTAAAAGGCAACTACTAAACACTAAAGGGCAATGGAACTCAATTTGTCGGTATTCGCAGTTTGATAAATTATATTAGTAGTATTTCTTGGATTTATATAAGAAAAACAAAAATAGTTACCTTTGTGTGAATTACAGTGCTAATGATCAATTCTTTGTATCAGACATGAATGGACATATTCAAGATTTCCTTTCACCTAGGCTTGGTTAGTTGGCCACTTCAATTCCCACTTTCTGTCATGTAATCTTGATGTCGATATTTCGACATTACATACAGAATATGATGCATTATGTAGAAGTTACTAATGGTCAAAAAAATTCTGGATATGACACTTGCTTACTCCTATTCACATTATGTAGAAGTTGCATAAGGCAGAACAAGAATAAGAACATTTGTCAGTTTTTTCATGTGCTGGTTCAGCAGCGGGCAATGCTCACGACAGAGTTGGGCGTACATCATATATATACATATGTTGTCGTGTCTTAATAAATGGAGATGAGATATCTATCCGACTGTCATCCTTCCCAGACTTGGGTTTGTCATCTCTGTCGGCGTCCACCTGCGCTTCCTTCATTGGTTGTCATTTCTTTGTACACTGCTGTAATTTAGAGATCATAATATATTTTCCATGGATACAATTGAACACGACACCCAATTTGCTATATAATTGTTCAGCTCTCTCTCATAGCGATTCATACAAAATATCATGCATAATGGTCCCAGCTTAAGTAGAAAATAACCATTGGATTGTTCAAACTTTGCTCGTGTTTCGCAGGGCACCATAACTCTAATCCGACATGAGCAGTCCAACCACGACAGTGAGCAGTGGAACCGCAAGATAGAGATAGATACAAGTAGAATATAACTGGTCATATTTCTAAAATGATCACACTACTTATGGTGCCGGAAGAGAAGGCATCAGTGATAGTGGGCTAGGTGATGAGGGCATCAATACAAAGAGATTAATTCACAACTTTGTTCTTAATAGGTTGTACAAATATACAAGGTACTACTGTTTCCTTTTATGTTTAAATAGCTTTGTGAGTACAACTATATGAAAATTCTGCGATTCATGGTGCGGAAGCGGGCATCTTTGTTTCCCTGACCAAAAATTCTTAGTTTCATGCCTCCACGGTATAATTTAGAGGCACAGTCCAATGAGAGATTCCTACTTAGCTAGCTAATATATAACGTTTGATGGTACTGTCTTGTGTTGTAAATACAAGATATGCTACATGAGCATTACTTTTATTTTGAATTTAATTTTGTGTTTGAGCCTCTTTTACATATTAAGTGTAATATCACAGACTTTCTTCTTTCAGGGTTAACTGGCCATGCAAAAACTGTTGTGAGGCATTAAATGGTACTATATGTTTTTGGCCTGCTTTTGTTCACTTTTGTCCTTTCCAAAGTGTAATAAGAAAAGAAAGTCAAAATAGGCTCAACCATGACTACTCTGCTCTTGTGATCACCAATTTCTGCTCCATTGCGCACAAGAAAGTAGTGACTATTTATTTGCTTAAACAATATGTCCAACCACCAATTTCTGCCTGTCCTGCTAATACTCCTTTATGGATGTATCGCACAAATTTCAGTTATTAGATATGAAATGTAGGTTCTCTACACAGAGCTGGGTCCAATGGTCAATGCAGCTCTATGTTGTGCTATCTTGCTATTGGGCTCTTTTTTCGTTACTTAAAATGGACATATATCTCTGATGTTAAATTCGTGCTTGATTGCTTATATCCAAAATAACCATGTTAGTACACTGAAGCCAATTTCTACATTGTTAGTGAAGTTGGCTAAATAGTTTTTGCGCCACTAAGATATATATGTGCACTGCATTCTAACCCTGCAAATTGTTGTGCTATTAGTTTAATCCAAAATATAATTATGTTTGTGTCTCGACATATGCTTGTGATGCGTCGTGCTACCAGAGGCCAACATTATCCAGTATCATAGCGACGCTAAAAATGCCTATTGGTTACTCCGCATATTCTCATCTGATTTCTCATATATAGATATTAATTTCCTTTCATGGGAGGCCTTCATTACATTTCAGCGGCAGTTGCGGATGTGGTCGGCGGTTGAGGGAGGGTCTCCGACTAGAGCAGCAGGAGCAAGGAGCTCAAGGAGGTTCAGGTTTGCCTCTACATCCTCTCTCTTTCCTCCACTTTGTTCTTGCATTTAGAGGATACAACTTGTGATCATGTTATATTCTGCTTTTGTCAGTTTGCTGGTCCATATTAATTTCCTCGAGCTTATTTTCACATCTCGTCATATTTACACCTCTCCGCCGACTGCCACCTATCATGGAGGGAGATGGCTTGGCCAGGCCGTCAAGACCCATCGGCAACTTCCAGCAGGCGTCGTCCCGTACTTCTGCATGTAAACTGAATTGATTTACCAATAAAAATCTGGACAACTCATTCCAGTCGATAATAACCATTGTGGCATTACCATGATATGTCATGTATCTGCTCTGAGTTGCACTATGTTGCAAAAAGTACAATAAGAGATAGAATGTATGCACTATGGCTAGCAGGAACTTTTTTTTGACTTGTACAACATTTGATCTATCTATTTCTGCAGGATATTCCTCTTGTTGCAACCTTTTCCCATAGAATCAAAAGGAATTAGATTGAAGAAATTGCAGGAGGTACTACTTCGTGTTCCATTAGTCTTACTTTTGGAGGCTTGTCTATATATAGTATTAGTGTCGGTGTGTCAATAGTAGTATTAGTTTTGGAGGCTTGTCTATATTAGTCTTATTTTTTGGATTACGTTTCTTTCCACCTGCATCCTCTCTTCATAATGGATTACGTTTCTTTGTTATTGCCATGTGTTACTTTTTCTTATGACTGTGACCGTCAGTGCCCTTAACAGTGGTTGTTCTTGCTTTATGGCTGCCTTCTCAGTGCACTTTTATTAGTTCTAATACATTAATATAATATGCTCGATTGACCATATTAATTATATATTTCACTTCACCGGGGCTGTTGGTCGAAGTGTTGGTTAAAATATTTTGGTGGCAGTGTATAAAACTAATTGTTGTACAGCATTGTTAAGTGCACTTTTGAGCTTTGAGTAGACAACTGTGGTCATAATTACCTTAAAGGATCGTTAGTATATATTATTGTCGGATTTCCATGTTCAGTTATTCACACTATATTATTGCTTGATTCTGATAGCTTGCTATTATTAGAGCAGGAAGGGTATTCCTGGTGTGACATTCAAAAGCAGTCAAAACGGTGAGGTTTAGAACGGAGGAGCTCCGTGGAATTATGGATAAAAAATTATCCATAACATGTCTGTCATTTCTCATGTCGACCAAGGTATGTGACCGAGCAGTGACAGTTGTCTCTAATTATCAATTTTATATAGAGTCTTCTTGATTGATGATTTTGTAGCCTTCTCTTAGTTGTACCATATTAATTCTTAAAACTGGATCATTTAAAATTAGTTAGATTTAATGAGTTGTTCCACTGTTTCCAAATAAGTAGTTTAAGCCCTTATTGTGTTCTGGAGCTTATTCTTTCTGCCTTTTTATGATTGATATATGCTCTCACAAGCTTAAATGTAACTATTGACATATAATCTCATGGCTCAAAGTCGTAGTTGAATGTATTAAAATTTATAAGATTTGGAGTTTGCACTATAATTTCATCCAGCGGTATTCCCAATAACTGAATGTTAAGAGCACTGACGATCCCAGGCTGTACATTCATGTACTGGGAAATGCTTTTATCTTGCAGGCCAGTTTTACATTTATTTTTCAATAACAAGATGACCATGAACAGGGTATCAAGGTATTTGCCTTGGCATTACTAATGTCGTGTTCAGATTACTAAAAGAAGGATTGATAGCGGCATACCTTCACTCGACTGATGCTTTAACTACTGCCTCTCTAAGCCTTGATTAGCCATGGAGATACTCAAGTTCCAAAGCCCCAAGTGAGGCTATCCTTCTAAGATCCGTTCATCCCAATTCATTAATTTGTTTGAAATATATATATGTATATTCCAATATTGCTCAATCTCCAGCTGGCCTCTAGGTTATCAGATGAAATCCGGTTAAATTTTAGGGAGGTTGAGTAGGAGTGTTTGGAACTAAAGGCTTTGTTGTTGTTTGAGTAGGATTATCTCCCTTTTCTGTATAAATTTTGTTGCTATGAATAGTTGCATTGTTACGTCAATGAAAAGTTCCTGGGCGTACTATGTGTTCCTCTAGACTTGGTTGAAAGTATTCCTTCTGTTATCCAGTTTCTCACTATGCATGTTACCTTTGTTGCTGAATTTTGCCTATAGTTTATATATAGTAGACTCACATGATTACCTGATGACTCATTCATGCAAGAACTACTGTTAATTTTTTCCTTTTCTGCAATGATGGTCGTAGCCCTTTGATTCTACCAGCCGCAAAGGAGTGAATGTAGAAAATATGTCCATTGTCGTTGAATTGGTGGGATTGTCACCAAGTTAGTGCCGCAGATTTCTATTTTAGAGCAAGAAGCCAAATCATGTAGTTTCATTGTAAATCTTGAAAAACTTGTTTATTGTCACTTCTATATCTGTTACAACCTTTTTTTTCATGATGTGGTACTTGTCAATCTTGGTTTGCGCTTCCATTTCAAGTCTGCCCTTAAATTCCAGCAGACCAAAAAGTCCTTGTTTCTTCAATTGGTTTCTCGTTTCATGTTTGCACTTCTATTATAGTACAATATTTCATAAACATGGCATTGGTCATTATTTGTCCAGTTCCCTTCAAAAAAAGAAGAGATGGCTATAGAGAGTTGATCCTTCTACATAACAGAGCAGAGGAGTGGGAACTATAAACATGCCTCACTGAAGAGATGAAAAATGTTGTGCAAGGCATTGGTTGTTAAGCTCCTTTAAAAATGAAGGAATTATAGTGCATCTGACCTATAAAGGGGTTGTGAGGGACAAAACGCTATGGATTCAGAGTAGTGGGAGGGCACAGTTTACCAACGACGCAAGGACAAAGCGTGACCTTGATTCCAAAGTTCCAGCTCACATAGCAGAATTGTATAGAGAGGATGCCTGCATTTTGAAAACTCTGTTACATAGTTTGAGGCTATGTTTCTTTCAATTTTCATTATTAAAAGGATCCTTATTATTGCCAAATTGTCAATTATTTTCAAATAGCTCTTGGTTTGAAATGGGACCATGTGCCATCTGGCGCAATGGGTACTGTTATTATACATTATATTATTGACAGCAAGCCTTCATTGTTTTTTATTGAGGACCCTCGGGTTAAATTTGTTACCCCATGGATTTCCTTTTCAACGCCCACATTAATTTAGCTGGTCCCTGTCATATGTCCTTGCAAAATGAAACTATTTTCATCGACAACATGTCTTTAGCGGGTCTCTGCGCCATTTGGCGCAATGGGTCAACTAGTGCTTCGTAAATTATAGATACGTTGGAGACGTATCACGACACTCGCCTCGTCGTCCTCACAATGACTCGGTTTCCCGCGGAGAATCAATGCCAAGGCTGCCACCGGTCAGCCTTCCATTGATTCCTCATGGGCGGCGCGGCGACGCCCTCCCTCCCGCCACGTGTACACACGGCTCTGGGAGACTATAAAATCAACGCCTCCCCTCCCCTCTGGCCACACCCTGCCGTGCTCTGCCTCTCTCTCCCCGTGCACAACCACTACCGATGATCCTCCCCTCTCTCCCCAAGCCCAGCCACGACAATGGGCGAGCGATTCCCCAGCGACGCGGCGGCGGAAAACAACTTCGACTGCCGCTCGCTGCACGAGTGGGAGGCGTATTTGCTCTTCGAGGCCAACATCCCGGCACCTCCTGACATGCGCGCAGGGCCGGGTGGGTGGAGGCTCAGCGCCAGTGGCGTCCCCATTACCCCGCTGCCAGACGTCAACGCGCGCGCGGACTACTTCACCGATGAGGTCGACCGTATGCGGGCGTCGCTGACGGAGGAGCAGCACGCCCTCCCGCAGTATGCCGCCGACAACCACGAGGCGTGGGCGGCGTACTTCTAACACCGACAGGCACAACGGCTGGCCTCCACCAATGGGGCGCCGGTGGGGGGCACCAAGAACAGTGAGGGGCGCCGCTTGTGGTGGGGCGCCCCCGGCCGCATGCTCCACGAGGTTCTCCAGCACCTCGAGGGCGGCAATGACCCACCGCTGACATACCCTGCCGCGGCCGCTGCCCCTGTCCCTCGCCGGAGCACCGAGTACTGGATGCCCAGGAGGTTCGGCTCCTCCTCGTCTTCCTCCTCCCGCTCCTCTTCCCACTCCTCCGGATCGCCGGTGGTGTTTTCGGCGTCAACGGCCGAGCCCGCAACGGAGACGCCGCTCGACCGGTGCACCCGCAGCGCCGGCATCATCATCAACGAGGGCGGCGGGCGCGCCTCCTCCTCGGCTCCTCCCCGCTACATCAAGCCGAAGAGGCTCGCCGCCGTGAAGACGGAGCTAGGGCTCGCCGGCGGCGTGAAGGAGGAGGAGCTCGACGATGCGGCGGCCTTAAAGTGGGCACACGAAGACTGGACGCGGACGGAGCTAGAGCGCCAGTGGTGCACCTACGAGCAGTTCGCCGCTCGGCGACGTGGCTGCGATGAGGGAGGCGTCGTTATCCTTGACGACGATAACGACAATGATGCGCCGCTGCCACCGGTCCGCCAAGGCGACGCCGGGTAGGTGTCCAGCAGGGGCGGCCGCGTCAAGGAGGAGAAGGACGACGGCGAGGATGGCAGCAACGTCGGCGACTTCGCTGCGCTCAACGCATTCTTTGGCCCGCAGTTGTAGTTGCGGCCTTTTTTTAAAAGTACTTCACTTTGCTATGTAAAAGACTATGTAGGTTACCTAAGTTAATGTCATGTTCGTCAAATTTTAGTCGAATCTTTGTCCCGTTTGCTGAACTTTAGTTAAATTTCTTTTCTTTTGTTTAAACCGCCTTCTGGGGGCGACCCCTGGGGCTGGCGGCTGGGAACCCGAAAGCCGCCACATCGATTTTTAGCGCCGGTTCGCCCCCAGGCGACGATTTTACGCGCCGACTGAGGGGCCAATGGCTACAGATGCTCTAACAGCGGTCAACTGACTAGCGAAAACACTTAGGGCGTGTTTGGTTCCAGTTTGGAACAGTAGTCGCATTGCATACCCTTCCCAACCCAGCCTGGTTGAGGAAAAACATGCCCTAATACGCCATACACAACTTGTTTGGTTGCCTGCATTCCTAGTACCTGCATTAGGTAATACCCAAGTGCACTTTGTTTAGTTGGCTGCATTGGCCCTAGCGGCACATGAACATGGCGTTTGGTTGCATATGGCATACATGTTGTGCTTACCTTGTACCCTAGTTGGTGAGCTTACCCACAATGATCACAGCTAGCACATCAACGCCACAACACAGCAATGGTGACGAACTGGGCGAAGATGATGAAGTTCTTCAGCTTCAGGCCAAACTGACGATCCACCTTAGCAGCTTCCACTTTGACAGCTCCAACCTTGGCACTGTCGACACTGCTACCTCCGTGCTTTCACACTCAGGCGGAGTAAGCTTGTTCTGCTGCCTGCCTAGTCTTGAACCCTCTATAGTTGTTGTTGCTATACGATGCCACTTATGCATTGGCTTCTTCCCATGAACTATAAACCCCTGGAACCTCACCGATGAACACGGCATACCACTTGCCCTAGCAATGCACAAGAGCAAGAGTTGAAGCAGCAAATCAATGGAGCACAAGTAGCAAGCAAAGTAGCACACAAACAACGATGGAGCAGAAGAGAAGTAAAGCATGCATGATCATACGACATAGCAAGTTCAACCTAGCACTACCTTGGTGTTAACCTACCACCACATCCAAAAGAGGGTGTCGTCCTACCACCGCAAGTTCACCATCAGCATGAGGGGTTAGTATATACCACCTCACCAAAATATACAGACCATCAAATAGTTCCGGAGCCCTAGCTACACAAAATGTACGTCGTCATCGTCGCCAGTGCCATCGCCGTCGGGGATCATGCACGCTGAGGGAGTCCTGGATTAGGGGGTTCCGGACAGTCGGACTATATACTTTCGTCGGACTGTTGGACCGTGAAGATACAAGAGTCAAGACTTCGTCCCGTGTCCGGATGGGACTCTCCTTGGCGTGGAAGACAAGCTTGACGATTTGGATATTAGATCTCCTTCTTTGTAACCGACTCTGTGTAAACCCTAGCCCTCTCTGGTGTCTATATAAACCAAAGGGTTTAGTCCGTTAGGACAGGAACAATCATAATCATCATAGACTAGCTTCTAGGGTTTAGCCTCTATGATCTCGTGGTAGATCAACTCTTGTAATACTCATATCATCAAGAACAATCAAGCAGGAAGTAGGGTTTTACCTCCACCGAGAGGGCCCGAACCTGGGTAAAACATCGTGTCCCCTGCCTCCTGTTACCATTAGCCTTAGACGCACAGATCAGGACCCCCTACCCGAGATCCACCGGTTTTGACACCGACATTGGTGCTTTCATTGAGAGTTCCTCTGTGTTGTCGCTTCAAGGCTCGATGGCTCGTTCAATCATCAATGACAACACGGTCCTGGGTGAGACTTTTTTTCCCGAATAGATCTTCGTGTTCGGCGGCTTCGCACTGCAGGACAATTCGCTTGGCCATCTGGAGCAGATCGACAGCTACGCCCCTAGCCATCGGGTCAGGTTCGGAAACTTAAACTACATGGCCGATATTCGCGGAGACTTGATCTTCGATGGATTTGGGCCTCCGCCAGGAGCACTGAACAGTCACGACAAGCATGGCTTAGACCTGCTGTCAGACAATACTCGGAATATCACACCTGCAATAGCTCTGGACCTAAATCTGGAGCAGATCGCTTCATCCGAGGACGGGTGGATGGACCCCTCCCAGAGGCCGCACACTCAACGGCGGTAGAGCCGAACACAGACTCCACCCCCAAGGAAGTCTGTGTCACCGGACCCCCGGACGTGCGTCCGGCTGCAGGTTCCAGACTGCACGCCCCCGAGCCCGCCGAATCCGGTTGGGCTCCGGTAATGGAGTTCACCGCCGCGGATATCTTCCAGCACTCGCCCTTTGGCGACGTGCTGAATTCATTAAAGTCTCTCTCTTTGTCGGGAGACTCTTGGCCGAACTATGTCCAGCTCGAGTGGGAAGCTGGAGACGAGGAAATTCATTGCCCACCCACCACCCACTTCATTGTCACTGTCGATGATTTGACCGACATGCTCGACTTCGACTCTGAAGACATCGATGGTGTGGACGATGATGCAGGAGAAGAACAGGAACCACCGCCCACGGGGCGCTGGACGGCCACCTCCTCGTATGATATATATATGGTGGACACTCCCAAAGAAACCAATGGCGGTGAGGCAATAGAGGATAACCCCTCAAGGAAGAAATCAAAACATGGGCGTCATCGGCGCCACTCCAAGCCCCGCCACAGAAATACCGGCACAGGAGACGAAAACAATCCGGATGGTGCTGAAGATGAATACAATCCTGATCAGCCTGCCTTCGAGCAGGCCGGACAGGAAGACAGACAGATTAGCCCAGATGAACAGGTGACAAATGGATACTCGAAGGAGGACAACCACATGCCTCCCTCCAAAGACGAGATGAGCCTCGACGACGATGAATTCGGCGTGCCTGAGGATCCCGTAGAGCAGGTTTGCTTCCAGCAACGGCTTATGGCCATTGCAAGAAGCCTGAAGAAGAAGAAACAGCAGCTTCAAGCTGACCAAGATCTGCTCACAGACAGATGGACTAAGGTCCTGGCAGCCGAGGAATACAGACTCGACCGCCCCACCAAAGGGTACACAAAGCACAATTTGCTACCTCAACCTGAGAAGGAGGTCCTAAAACCCACACCCAGACGCCAATACATCACGGTCCGAGGCAATACGCAGGAAACGCGAGGTAGCATCCATAAACCTTGACGCAATAGACATAAGCGTCACAAAAATAATGATGACGACCAAGACAAGGGAGTTGGTGCCGGATTCCACGGCCCCCAGTCCGGTCAGTGGAAAGAGAATAGCTCAGGCCCATCCGGCCCGGGCAGCATACTCGACCAACCATGTCAAATCCATGGTGCCCCTAGAATGGCGGCCAAGCATACCAATAGAGAATGTCGGATCCTCAAAACAAAACGGCCGGTCGTACGCCGGAAACAATGAAAAGAGGTCTCAAACAACAAGGAGCCCAGACCACCAAACATTGCGAGGTCAAAGGAAAATCCTCCGCAAACCAACAAGGGAACGAATGTGTACTCCTCGGGATGCCGACTCAACAATACAAGTCACCCCACAGTACAAAAATACGGACGATCATCTCCGATCACATAGACCGTCCGGACAATATCAACCATGGAAATTTAATTGCACTTACCATCGACCCGATAGTTTGTGGGTTCCACCTCACACGAGCCCCTATGGGCATAAACAGCAGCCCAAACTTGCTGCGCCAGGACAAAATTTACCAGACAGGTATTGACCGCTCGAGGATCAAACCCATTAATAACATCTTCTAAAATATGTCGTTCCAGGTGCAAAGGCCAAGTTTTACAGGCCCACCACCATGGAGGTTGTCTTCGGATCACCAAACAAACACCATGCCGAAGAGTAAGTCTTCAGCATTGTCCCCTTATACAGTAACTACTATATACTACCGGGATGAACCGTGTTGGCTCGACTCAACATGGTACCATATCATGCCAAACCCATGTGACATGGTCAAAATTATGGGCAAGACCGAACTCCACCCCGAGAGTGGAAATTATGCCGCCGCCGAGATAGCGAGTTGTGCCCATGTATCGAACTTTGATTCGACAGCCAACCCACTGGACGCCAACAGAGGAGTCTGAGCTACTTTACGGCATGATAGCCTGGCTCGACCAGGCTCCGATCAGGCACCCGCAGTTCAACCACCCTATGACATGCAACTGCCTCTAAGCATTTTTCTTTATAGGCTCACTTTTTCGCAGAACAGGACTGGTGACATGGAATCAGCTCGGACGCACAAGGAGGGAACACACAAGTATCCCCAAAGGAGATAGTCCGGATACACTTCGGATTCGCACACAGCCTTCTCCCGTCCGGCCACGACAGGTTCCGCCAGCATACCTCTTTTCATAGCATAAACCATACTCGCACGCATAGATGTGACACTTCACTACAACACGTAGAACTACATGACACTTACCGGCCGTCGCTCTTTATTGATGCCTTTTTCGTCATAACGGCACCCTCACATAGTGCCATGCCCCATTATGCCAGGGGCTTCATTGTACTCATAATATGGAACAAAGTCCAGCCACCTTCTCGGTCGCTCGGCACCCCGAACTTATAGCACTATGTGCATCAGCTCCGAATCATGTCTTGGGTCATTAGTTGGGTTTGCCCGGCTCCCATGTTTTGGTACCTTACGTTCCGCTCCATCGGCTAAGGTAGCGCTGGGAGAACTACCGTGATTGTGTCCCGGTTCTTTTGGACGAGCACCTCAGTAGAGAAAGCCGAAAACTGACTGTCATGATACGGCGAGAGCTGGTCAGCTGTTCGAGAGGTTGTAAAATCTTTAAGGATTTATTCCGCACAATGCCATAACAAATGCAGAGTGCGGCGGATCGGTCTTCCGATCAGGCGCTGTTAGAGCCCCTCGTACGGTCTTCCGAACACTAGGGGCTGCGCCTACCATACTGGAATTCCTATGGCTAAGTGAGAGTGATAAAGCCCTATAGTCTGATTGCCTGGTTCACGGTGATGAACACCTCCTTCAAGGACCCAAAAATGGGATAAAGAGTGCTCAAGTATGTCCCGAACACCCCCGTACTTTCTACGTGGGGGCAGAAGCCGATGACTAGCCAACTCTCAGGATTTATATATACTAAACGGCCGCATAGGAAGAAAAAACTTTCATATAACAGGCAATAAATAACAATAGTGCCAGTATCCCGCATTACACAGGGCAGCATGATTGCCTTCAGGGAAATATAGTGTCTTTGGTACACTGTTCCGCCACAAGGCGGGCTCCTTTAAGGACACCATCATAATATAATTTGGGCTTGCGATGCTCCTTACCCTCCGGTGGTCCCTCAGTCATTAGCTTTTCAGCATCAAGCTTCCCCCAGTGCACCTTTGCATGGGCAAATGCCATGCGGGCACCTTCTATACAGACCGACCGCTTAATGACTTCGAGCCGAGGGCAAGCACCAACAATCCGCTTCACGAGTCTGAAGTAACTACTTGGAATTGGCTCAGTGGGCCACAGCCGGACAACCAAGTCCTTCATGGCTAGTTCGGCCGCCTGGTGCAGTTTGATCAGCAGCTTCAGCTGATCGACAAAGGGCACCAGATAATTCGGCGCCAAATACTGCGACCAGAAATGCTTCTTCGCAGACTTCTTCTCTTCAGCCTAGTAGAATTGGGCAGCATCAGATATGTTGCGTGACAGGTCCGCAAACGCTCCTGGAGAAACAAGAGTTCAGTTTGTCACTTAGAGCTTCTCCTATTACTATATAAAAATTGCTTTGAGTAAAAAAGCCTTACCAGCCGCAATCCTCCTTGCCTCCTGAATATCCTTCAGAGCACCTCGGGCTTCCTCCTGAGCAACATTTGCGGCTTCACGAGCTTGGGCGAGTTCGGATTCTTTCCCTGCTAGACTCTGCTCCAAGGTCTCGCTTTTCTTCACGGCCTCCTGGAGCTCTCGTTTAGCTTCAAGGACCCTAGCCTCGTGCTTCTCATGAAGAGCCTGCTCCGCGGTGGCCTTCTTGTCGGCTTCGGCCACAACCTTCTTCAGTGCCTCCATTTTGGCATTTGCTCCTGGAGCAGACAATACAAGTATTTTCATCAGGCACAACTACTCATGTGTGCTTAACTCATCAAAAGGTTTCGATATACCTTGCTTGTCCTCCAACTACTTCTTCACTCGACCAAGTTCTTCTTTGGCCCGTTCCAGACTCTGCTTTAGTCCGGACACCTCCGCAGTACGAGAGGCGGTCGTCGCTACAGACACCTGTTTTCAAACAAAGAGATATATGTCATCAACCGAGTCTCCTGAGAAGCGGAAATTTGATCCCCTGTCCGGTTCTTTCTTTCTCTCACCGGACAGTGCATCAGGGGCTACCGGTCATACTATGACAATCTTCAAAGTTTCTAAAAACATACCTCAAAGCCTTTTATAAGGCTAAGGCAGGATTTATTCAGTCCGCTCTCAGCGGACTAAATCTTTTCAATCACCGCACCCATGAGGGCGGTCTTCATCGACGATGGACGCATTCTTTAGCGCCGTCGATAGGCCGCCCTGTAGCTTTGCTTGGACAGAGGTTGCTGGCGGAGCAGGCTGGCCTTCCTCCGTCAAGGGGGGCTGCCCGCCCGATCCTAGAGCTTTAAAGGTCTCCAGGACTGTGTCTGGCTGCAGGCCAAATCTAAGATCGCCCCCGCCATCGACGTTTATGGGAACCGTTGCTCCCGTGTATCCGGCCCCAGAGGTATGCCCTCCCTGGTCTGGGCCCTGCTGGGACGACACCTCGGTGTCACGTCCAGGCTTCGGGGAAGGGGCCTCCGAAGGCGTCTCGCTCTCCAGGGCATCGGAGCTTAGCGAATCCTTCGAGGAGGACTGTTCGGCGCGAGACCTCGCCGGGTTGCACAAAGTAGGGCGCAAGTTAAAATATTGCACCTTAGTAATCCTGGGCGCTTAGGCGTATTCGGATTTCGTGTACTCATGATTTTACCAGGGGCTGGGCCCTAGGATCCCACTCCGGGCTGCTATTGGCAGCCGTGGTGGACGCCTCTGGGAGGGAATTTTTTCCCCTCTTCGGCGATTCGGCCTCCAAGGATGAGGAGGCCGTCCTTTTCTTTCCTCCCCCATGGAGGACTCGTCTTCTTCCTCCTCCTCTTCGTTTTCTGAGGAAGGATGGGCGCTGGAATCCTCGGATTTTGTGTCCGAAGCACCACGGCGACGGAGGTTGCTCTGGGTCTCCTTGGCCTTCTTGGAGGCCTCTTTCTTCGGCGCCTTGTAAGGCGCTGGGACCAGCATCTTCGTCAGAAGAGGTCCTGCCGGTTCCTTTGGCAGCGGGGCTAGACAGTGTATCCGCCCCACCTTCTTCGTCCATTCCTAGGATAATCACACAAAGCATGATAAAGCGTCTTCCTCGGGATATGCCAGCTAAACATGGATAGACAGAACATAGCGATAACTTACCGGACTTGCGGAGCGGGACAATTGATACCCGCGGTCCTTGGCGGAACCCGGCCACGGTTTACCGGACTTGAAGAGCACCTTCCAGATGTCCTTGTGTGAGGAGCCGTAGAGCTCCCGTAGGGTCTGGTGCTCGGCCGGGTCGTATTCCCACAAATTGCAGGCTCGGTGCTGGCAAGGGAGAACCAGGCGAACTAACATCACCTGGACTACATTGACGAGTTTGACATCCTTGTCTACCACACTCTGGACGCGTGTTTGGAGCACCGACAGCTCATCGGATGAGGACCAGTTCAGGCCCTTCTTGGGCCAGGACGTGAGTTGCAGGGGGGCTCCGGATCTGAATTCAGGAGTAGCGGCCCACTTTTTACCGCGCGGCTCAGTGATATAGAACCACTGCTGCTGCCACTCCTTGACGGAATCATTGAAGGTGCCCGTCGGCCATGTGACCTTGGCATCTTGCTTACCATGGCGCCGCCGCACTCAGCGTGCTCGCCGTTGACCACCTTGGGCTTCACATTGAAGATTTTCAGCCATAAGCCAAAGTGGGGCATAATACGGAGAAAGGCCTCACACACGACGATAAACGTCGAGATGTTAAGGAAAGAATTAGGGGACAGATCATGAAAATCAATCCCGTAATAATACATGATGCCGCAAAAAAATGGGTGGAGGGGAAACCCAAGCCCGTGGACAAAATGAGGAAGAAACACGACCCTCTCGTGGGGCTCCAAATTGGGAATGATCTGTCCCGCCACCGGAAGATGGTGGCCAATTTTCTTGGCCAGGTACCCAGCCTCTCAAAGCTTTTTGATATCCTTCTCCCGGACGGTAGAGGCCATCCATTTGCCTCCTGCTCCGGATCCAGACATCTTTGGAGAACCTCTTTTCGGTGGAGGAGATGAGTGCTTGGGCGCTAGGGCTCAAGCGAAGGGGAATGGACGAGGGGAAGGGAAAGGCGTGGGTAAAGAAGAAGAGGCCTTATCTCTTTATAGAGGCAATAAAAACTTTTGCGCCTCCCCACTTGCCTGGTGGAACCCGCTCGTTCCCCACTCACCGCAATTGGCGGTGCGATTGGGCTACCCGTGCCCGTATTGATGAAAGCCCCGCGATAAGGGGAACACGATCTTTACTTTGACAAGACGTGCTCGGGAAACCGCCTCGCAATATGTGCGGTGGCCGGCTGTGGGAAGACGGTTCGATAATGACTTGACCATGATCCGGACATGATTTAAGTGTTCGAGACTTGCTTTGGAGTATTCGGAGATGGAACCCATCTTGCAATGCCGAAGACAATCTACACGTCGGACTCATCGTCATTGAAGCCTGGTTCAGGGGCTACTGAGGGAGTCCTGGATTAGGGGGTGTCCGGATAGCCAGACTATATACTTTGGCCGGACTGTTGAACCGTGAAGATACAAGACTCAAGACTTCATCCCGTGTCTGGATGGGACTCTCCTTGGCGTGGAAGACAAGCTTGGCGATTCGGATATTAGATCTCCTTCTTTGTAACCGACTCTATGTAAACCCTAGCCCCCTCCGGTGTCTATATAAACCGGAGGGTTTAGTCCGTAGGACAGGAACAATCATAATCATCATAGGCTAGCTTCTAGGGTTTAGCCTCTACGACCTCGTGGTAGATCAACTCTTGTAATACTCATATCATCAAGATCAATCAAGCAGGAAGTAGGATTTTACCTCCATCGAGAGGGCCCGAACCTGGGTAAAACATCGTGTCCCCTACCTCCTGTTACCATTAGCCTTAGACGCACAGATCGGGACCCCCTACCCGAGATCCGCCGGTTTTGACACCGACACACGCTCACAGGCAGCACTACTCTAGTAGTAGTGCTTGCCCAGCCAGCTCCTGAGCCACAGCACCCTGTGAGCGTTGGCCATGGCAACGAACCCAACACCCTGGGCCTTGTTGTCAAGCAGGTGGCTGAGAGCTGCCATGAGAGCCTCTTTGTTGAATCCACCCAGGGTCATGACAGCGCCATACAGGTCAGGATGGACGTCAAGGGGCTTGCACTCCCTGATGGTTGTTGCCACCTCCTTCACCTCCTCAGTCATGCTGCAAAAGACATTGATCTCCTCCTTCATCAGGCCTCCTCTCTTCCTCTTCCTATCATGGTTGGGGTCAAATGGCTTGTCGAAGGGCTTCGCAGCGGGCTTGTCAGGGCCATCAAGGACCTCGACGTCCGGTGTCCCAGGGAAGTCTGGCATGGGAGAACCAAGAGGCTCACCCGAGCCCATGGCATGCTTCCCAGTTGCCAACCCAAAGAAGAAGATGTGCTGCATCTGGTTGTAGTTCTGGATGGGTGTGTTGACGAACTCAGCGTCCCTTGGGTGGTCCTAAGAATGAAACACATGTGTTGTTAGTTGCGATTAGGAGTAGGCAATGGTGGACAGTATGAAAATGAAGAGGGTTGTGAGCTAACCACGACATGGTCGGCGTAGTGCTCTGCCTCCAGAACTATGGAGCAAGTGTTCTCATCCCATGAGGCGCCGCTAAGGTCTCTCAGCTTGGACACTTGGATCCATCGACTTCTCCACTTCCTCAGGTGGTTATACACCTGGGTGGCAGACACCTCTTGCCCACAGAACTCGAACACCTGCTCCGCAACGGTGTTCAAGTGCACCTCCTTGAAGCCCTTGTCAGTCCTAACTCCACTAGAGATGAGCTCGCACATCTTGTTCAACACGAATGTGGACATGAACGGCTGCCACTTCATGTTGTTGGACCTACCATCCTTCTTTGCCTTTGCTGCTGCTAGCTTGATTACAGCGGCAGCAGCAGCAGCAGCAGGAGTTGGCTCAACGAGCACTATTGGCACATAGAGGGAATCAGACTCGAACACCTCTGAATCAGGTGCCATCTCGGACATAGGCTGCGATTCCTCGACAAACGATGGAGCAAACTGGCTGTCGGACACGACAATGGCCTGACTAAGATTTTGCGTTTGCGTGGTCATGTCCTACAATCGTAGCACGCATTGACAGTGAGCATAGCACACAACATACCAGATAATCCATAAAAGTAGGAGCATACATGTACATGGTTCATCACTATCATAGCAAGCACATGCTTCATCACTATCATACTAAGCATACCAGACAATCTATGAGCAGAAACATACATCTACAACAAACAGCATGCTACAAATGGACCACCAACAGCTACAAATCACAGATCTAAGCATGATTCAACACAAGCACAAGGTTCAACTTCAAACTCTACTACTAATCTAGCCTACCACATGCTTGAACATCTAGCCCTACCACAAATTGCAACCGCAGCATAGCAACCAACCATATCAGCTCACAGATCAAACCACTAATCAACCATGCATCTAGATCAAACC
>NC_041381.1:162822792-162825079 GCF_002162155.2 Triticum dicoccoides
GAACGCCGACCGGTGAAGGAGCTCCGGCGCCGTTGACCGCCGGCCGATGAAGATGCGCCGCTTACCTGCTTGTCGGTGCTGATGCGCGTCGGCTGGAAGTGCGAACGGAGGAAGAATGGTGGCGGGAGTTGGGGCGGTGAGGGAGGGGCTAAATAGGGGGTGGAGCGGCGGGAGGTGAGCCGAAATCCTCCCGCCGATTTTTCGGCGACGCGGGCGAGCTCGCGCCATCTCCCCTGCTCGCACGAGGGAAGAAGCGCGTCCCCCTCCCATGCCTCGCCCGAGCCAGGCTCGCGAGCTACTGCCGAATCGTGCGTTTCCCCTAGGCCTGGCCTGGACCTGCTTTAAGTTTCGTGCGATGCGGGCCGTACAGTGATTGTAGGAAACAAACGGGCCAAATTCTTCCCGCTCGGGCCAGGCTGGACCTAATGTGGGCAACCAAACACACCCTAATGGACGCGGCCCACCTAGCCATACGTGCGAGAGCCAGCGGCGAATTAAGCGCTGAGGAGGTCTCACAGACCTTTGCCCCCGGAAAAATGAAAAGAGCGAGACGGCGGGCGACGCCGCCGCCGCCGCATGGAGGCGGGCGAGCGACGCGGTAGCGGGGGACGAGCGACGCGGCCTCAGGGTCCCATCGAGCGCGCGAGAGGCTCTGCGAGGCGGCACTGTCGCTGTACCGTGAAGCTGATCCGCCGAGGGAGCAATCAACCATCAGTGGAGGAGGTATACGTTCCGGTTTCCCCGCAATTTAGCTACTTCGTCCCCTGACGCCCTCCCGTCACCCTCTTTACTGCGGCAGCAGCAGCAGCAATGGCTCGTGGCTAGGTTAATTGATTCTGGTTGTTCATCCTTTTTGTGGTCTATTGATTCGGGCATTTGTGTTTGTTCCGATTGCTTAGGAATAATGTAATCTGATTTTTTTAGGGGACGTAATCTGATGAGATGATAATGCAGCTTCCGAATCAATTGTAGCCTGCTTCAGTGGCCACGTTGGGGGATCGATCCCATTGTTCCATTCTCAGCAGAAGATAATTGATATCTGTTTCTGGTGAGAAATTTCTCCTGTGTGATGCAAGTTCACCCATTTCTGTACCTGGACGGCTGGGTGATTTTGTGACTCATTGCTCCAGATGATCTTTTCATGTAGGTTTTGAGGACTCAAAGGTCATCGACCCTCATTGACACATATGAACCGACCTACCGACCTGTTGCTAACTCTACTTGATCATGTATGCCCCTGTATCACAGGATTTATTCATATCTATCCACATAAGTAAATGTTATTAATTTGTGAGCAGTTCCACTTCTACGTACAGTTCCATATCAGAACACAACACACGGTTATGTCCATTCTTAAATACTTGGAACTTTTACATGCGAAAACCATATGAAATTTACCTGTCAAAACTGTCAAGGAGTGCTCGGAAAGAAAAATCTTCCATCCTGAGCTACTGGAATTTTGGTATGTTTTGGCTTGCTTCTTCTGTAGGACTTCTTTAGATGAACTATAGTCCAAATCAGCTTATAGACACATTTCAGCTATCATTATATCACTCTGTTTCTTAGGCTACCTTATTGATACTTTTCTTACCGGCCAACTTCCTATTTGTATCTCTATATTCGGGGCCGTGATGTGTTCTCTTTATTTTGCAATACTACACGAAGGTAGCATACTCGAGTTCAGATATGCTACATGGCAGAAACAGTTATTTTTCAGTTTTCTGTAGTAATTATCATGATGAAACATGCCATGTTGTTCTCTTATATTTGGCTCAAAATCAATTGTGGCCAGTCTAAGCTCATAATTATCATGTACCATGCTAGGAAGGATCCATTCCAGTTGGCATATAAACTCTAGTAAAATGCAAGAGGAATGAAATTTTGTTAGTTTTGATCACCTGCGAGGTTGTTTAATTGTAGGGTGAAACAAGTTCATGATTTTTTTCTAAACCAAGTAACATATCAGGTAGGAAGGTGAATGCTCTATTGAATATTGATAACCGGCGCTCGTACATTTCTTGAGGCGAGACCCCCTCCCGCGACCGCGTCGTCCCCGCGGGCGACCGGTCGCACCCCCAGCGCCTCCTCCCCGAGCCCTCCCCCTCCCCTCTCTCCTTGCCGCCGTCGCTGGCGTCCGGCGCCGGGCCTGGCCCGGGCGGCGCTGGCGGCGGCGGCCACTGGCCTTTCCCCTCGCGGGTCACTCTGACGCGGGGCGGTGCGGCGCTGTGGGGTGCTCCCAGGCGGCGGCGGTCCGGCGCGGCGGCGGTGCTCTCCGGCGTGGTGGCGG
>NC_041381.1:162825272-162830914 GCF_002162155.2 Triticum dicoccoides
GGCGGGGATCTTTTGGGCGGCAGCGCTGCCGTTGGCGGCGGGGCGGCGCGGCGATGCGATCTGGCGGCACCCGCTCGGCCTAGATCTGGGCCCTTCGGGCCCCATCTGGGTCTGGGCGGGCCGGCGGCGGGGAGGGTCGTCGGTGTGGCTTCCGGGAGGCAGGGGAGCGGCGATGGGCGGGTGGATGCTGGCGGCGCTGGTGCCGCCCTGCTGCAGCGTGGCCGGCGGGGCTTTACGAGCCCAAATCGGCCTGGCCGGGCCAGGGGTGGCCTGGTATGCCCTGCTGCTGCGTCCGGACGGCGACCGCGATGGTGCCGGAGACTCGGGCCTCCCGCACGACGGCGGTGGATGTAGTTCCCTCCCGCGTGGCTCCGTTGCCGCTGCTCCCGTCGCCTCATGCGTCTCTCTCCATCCTCTTGGCCTCATGGTGGTGACCTCGGTGAGGCGGCGTGGGTGGCGTCAAGACCGCAGTGGCGCATGTTGGTGGGCGGCGAGGTGGCTGGTTGGCTCCGGCCTGGTTGGGCGGTGGGGTTTGGAGTGCGGGAGAAATCCCTTGCCGGCTCTCTTCCGGCTCCGATGCGGTGACACCTGCAGTTGCCACCATCCCTCCTTGGAGGGTGTCGGATGTATCCATCCCCCACTTCCTTTCGCGTGCCGGGGGAAACCCTAGGACACGTCCGGGCAGCAGCGTCGTCGATGTTGCATCCCTTGCTGGAGGTGCTGCTTGGTACGCGGCTGGTTGGAGCCTGGGTCTGTGGTGGGTCAATTTCGGAGGGCGCAGCGGGGCGGGTAATCCGCGCTTTGTCGAGCTGCCGTTGTTGGCATTTCTTTCTTCTTCTTTGTTCTTTCTCTTTCCTTTGGGCTTGTTGTGCTGCTCGCCCGAGCATTCCTTTGTATCGGTGTTGGTGCTTTGTAATACAAAGCGGGGGGAAACCCTTTTTCGGCAATATTGATAACCATACGGGAAAAAAATACTATGGACTGGTTTTGGGAAAATGAATCTGTCTATCTGGATTGGTAGGCTTTGACCAATATGCCATGCCTGACTTGATTGGTCTTACCCATCTCTTTAGAAGAAACATTCTTCTAAAAATTATAGAAGACCAGCTCCTCGTAAAGAACGAGGAGATTAAACATAGATGGCGGGAGTACTTCGACACGCTGTTCAATGGGGAGAATGAGGGCTATACCATTGAACTGGACGACTCCTTTGATGACATCAGTAGGCGCTTGTGCGGCGAATCTAAGAGTTTGTGGTCAAGGAGGCTTTAAAAAGCATGAAAGGAGGCAAGGAGATGGACCCTGATTGTATTCCCATTGAGGTGTGGAGAGGCCTCGGAGACATAGCGGTAGTATGGCTAACTAAGCTTTCCAACCTCATTTTTCGGGCAAGCAAGATGCCAGAAGAACAGAGGCAGAATATATTAGTACCAATTTTCAAGAACAAGGGGGATGTTCAAAGTTGTACTAATCACCATGGAATTAAGTTGATGAGCCATACAGTGAAGCTATGGGAGAGAATCATTGAGCACCGCTTAAGAAGAATGGCAAGCGTGACCAAAAATCAGTTTGGTTTCATGCCTGGGAGGTCGAACATGAAGCCATTTTCTTGGCACGACAACTTATGAAGGGATACAGGGAGCAAAAGAAGGACCTGCATATGGTGTTCATTGACTTGGAGAAGGCCAACGATAAGATACCGCGGAATGTCATGTGGCGGGCCTTGAAGAAACACAAACTCCCAACAAAGTACATCACCCTCATCAAGGACATGTATGCTAATGTTGTGACAAGTGTTCAAACAAGTGTGACGACACTGATGACTTTCCAATTAAAATAGGACTGCATCAGGGGTCAGCTTTGAGCCCTTATCTTTTTTGCTTTGGTGATGTATGTGGTCACAAGGGATATACAAAGAGATATCCCATGGTGTATGCTCTTTGCGGATGATGTGGTGCTAGTCAATGATAGTCGGACGGGGGTTAATAGTAAGTTAGAGCTATGGAGATAAACCTTGGAATCAAAAGGTTTTAGGCTTAGTAGAACTAAAACCGAGTACATGAGGTGCGGTTTCAGTACTACTAGGCACGAGGAGGAGGTTAGTCTAGATGGGCAGGTGATACCTCGGAAGGACACCTTCTGATATTTGGGGTCAATGCTGCAAAAGGATAGGGATATCAATGAAGATGTCAACACTCAACCATCGAATCAAAGCCGGATGGATGAAGTGATGCCAAGCTTCTGGCGTTCTCTGTGACAAGAGAGTGCCACAAAAGCTAAAAGGCAGGTTCTACAGCGGCGATTCGAGCTGCAATGTTGTATGGCGTTGAGTGTTGGGCGACTAAAAGGCATCTACTTGTCATATCCTTGCTGACGGTTTCTCGCTCAGATTTGGGATCGAGAACGTGATACTTGGGGAAGAAGAAGAAACCAGAGAGATAAGGGGTAGGAGGAAAGAAAATGTGAGCTTATATATAGCTCGTACATTTTCACACACTCAGCCCACCAGGCTCTCACAGTTACATGGCTGAAAGCCCAAATGAACAAGACACTCTCAGATGGCCCACTAGTTATTCAAACATTTCCCTTGGCGCCGCTCTCAACCTCCTTCAGCTTCTTCTTCCCATGTTCTGCAGCTGTCAGGGTGACATCACTGACAGGTCCTGGCTCTCCAGAACCAAGTTGTCCCCTAGCTGGGGCATTTGGAAACTTCTGATGTGCAGTCTCATAATCTTCCTAAGTTGCATAAGAGGCAGGCAAACCTTTCCATTGAAGGAGCGCTTGCAGCAGAAAGCATTACCTTTCTTAACCAAGCGCCGATCCAAAATAAGTTCAGGCTGAAGATCTTCCGTATCAAGTAACAGAGGTGCTGGTGAAGTGGTAAAGATTGGAGTGTGGTCAGGGGTCTGTTGTTTCAATTGAGACGCACGAAACACCGAATGCACCTGACTACTCGCAGGAACAGCAAGCTGATATGCCACTGGACCTATTTTCTCCATAATTTTGTAGGGACCAAAATACTTGAAAGCTAATTTGAGAAATGGCCGCTTGATCACCGATGGTTTAGCATAAGGTTGAAGCTTTAGAAACACATAATCTCCAACCTGGAATTCCCTTGGTGATCTGTGTTAGAAAGTCTTTCCTAGCAATCTGTTCTTATCTTCCTCAGACTTCATTTTGCACTGAGCCCTGTATAGTCGAACTTTTAGATGTTCAGAGTATAAATGCCACTCATGCAGCCAACTCTCTAAGTCAGTATTGTCGGTAGCTTGAGGGCGAGGCAATTCTCCCAGGTGTGGCTCATGACCATAAAGGGCTTTAAAAGGAGAACCACCCAAGGAGGAATGATGAGACGTATTGTACCAGAATTCTGCTAAGGGAAGCCAATTAACCCATTTAGTAGGTGTGTCATTAACAGAGCATCTGAGATACATTTCTAAACACTGATTGACTCTCTCAGATTGCCCATCAGTTTGAGGATGTCGAGCAGTAGACATCTGAAGTTTGGATCCCCACAAAGTAAACAATTCTTTCCAAAATTTGCTGGTGAACAATGGATCTCTGACTCTATCAGAAGTGATTGTGTAAGGCATACTATGTAACTTGACAGTTTTCTGTAAGAATAACTGAGCAACTGAAGCTGCGGTGTATGGATGTTTCAATGGAATCAAAAATCTGTGCACCACCACCAGGATGACAGAATAACCACAAGAATTAGGCAGACCTTCAATAAAATCCATGGTCACATCCTCCCAGGCACTTTGTGGAACAGGCAGCGGGTTAAGGAAACCTGGATACTTGAATTGTTCATGTTTAGCCTGCTGAGAGATCTGACATTCTGGAAAAATTTGTGACCGCTTGGTTTAGGCCAGTCCAGTGAAACTCTGATAAGTTGCCTGATTTCCAGAATGCCCCCCTATAGGTCTAGCATGAAAGGCCTCAATTGTTTTGGTTTGCAACCCTGAATTAGCCCCAATCCAAACCACCCCCCTGGTGTTTTAGTAACCCATTATGCGGAGTAAAGTCTGGGACTCCATCTGCAGTAACTCATGAGCTTCTTCCCTAAAAAAACTCATGAGCTTGTAAATCAACTGCATAGGAGTCAACTTCCTGTAACCACAAAAGCATGCCCAATTCTTGAAAGTGCATCTGCTGCCTTATTGTCTACTCCCTTTTTGAACTGAAATTTGAACTGTAGCCCAATTAACTTAGTCATGGCTTTTCTCTGCAAGTATGAAGTAAGAATTTGATACTCCAAATTGCACCAAATGTCCTCTAGAAACATATGGCCTCCATCTATCCACAACCATCATAACTGCTAAAAACTCCTTTTCTTAAATAGACAGTTTGCTATTGCTAATACCCAGAGCTTTACTATAGTATGCCATTAGATAACCTTGTTAACTGAACACACCTCTTGTACGAGAGTCACATGCATCTCTGTTTCAATACAGAAGGGCTGTGTGAAATCTGCTAGACGAAAAACAGGAGTGTTACTCATAGCTTGCTTGAGCTGGTCAAATGCCACTTGTGCTTCTGGATACCAATGCAAAGCCTTCTTTTGCAGAAGTGTAGTTAATGGTTTGTCCAGAATATCATAATTTTTGACAAAGTTCATATAGTATCCTGTCAATCCCCCAAATCCCCTTAATTATGTCGCAATAGTGGGAATGGGCCACTGTAACATAGCTTTTGTCTTCTCAGGCTCTGTGGCAACTCCCTTGTCAGAAATGATGTGACCTACGTACTCCAGTTGTTGCTAAGGAAAGAAACACTTACTCTGTTTTGAAAATAACAGATGTTTTCTGAGAATATCCAGACCTTGTTTCAGATGCATAACATGGGACTCCAAGTCTTTGCTATGAACTAATATATCATCCATGAAAACCAATACACAAATTTTCTGATATAGGGTGCAAACACAACATTCGTGAGGCACTGAAAGGTAGCTGGGGCAGTTGTCAGCCCAAAGGGCATAACTCTGAATTGAAATTTACCATGATGAGTTCTAAATGCAGTTTTAGCTTCACCTTCCTCTACCATTCTAATCTGGTGATAGCCTGCCCTGAGGTCCAGTTTAGAAAATCACTTGGTTCCAGCTAACTCATCCACCACAGGCATTGGGAATTTGCTTTTAATTGTCAGCAAGTTAAGTCTTCTATAGTCCACTCAGAATCTCCATGTCCCATCTTTTTTCTTGACTAAAAGCACAGGAGAGGCAAAAGGGGCATACTGGGTCTCACTATGTGTCAGGACCCCGACTCGATGTCACATCGATCTAGCCGGTAACACCTCATATCACTTTGCGGCCTCACGCACGGTATCCCCACGGGTGTCGCCTTACCTTTGCCCGGGACCGTTTGCGCCTTTTGGCTCACGTATATGATAGTGTCGCTAGCATCCATATGATAAGGAGCCCGGGCTGACATGACTAGTCGTAAACCCAAAGTGGCACAGACTTACAGGGACAGGCATCCATGACCCAGCATCGAACGTGTCGGTCATCAGCGAGTGAATCCAGGCTGTAGCACTGGGCTAGCAGGACTCCGGTGAACCGGGCTGTAGCGGGCTAACAGGACTCCGGTATTCATCGCGTGACATTTCCCCGAAGGGACAGACACAGGAACGAAGGACACATGCCG
>NC_041381.1:162834337-162841826 GCF_002162155.2 Triticum dicoccoides
GGGGGGGGAAAGGAGGTGGGCTGGGCCACGCAGGTGGGCTGCACAGGGGAGGCTGGGCCAGCACAGGTGAGCGCCAGGTACTTCTTCTCTTTTCTTTTTATTTACTGCTTTCTATTTTTTTCTTCTGTTTTGTTTTATTTAATTTCGTTTTGCCACTGTTTTGAATTTTAAACAAATTCAAACAATGCCAAAAACTCCTCTGAATATTTTATATTGCTAGATGGACTTTTCCAAAAGCTTCTAAAATATTTCAGGGGTATTTGAAATTATATTCTAATTATATGAATATAGTTCAAATTCAAATAGCTAATGAATTAAATCCAAAGTCCCAAAAATAAATCCTTAAAAATGTTCAATATTTTGGTTGGGACCAGAAAATTATCAAACATTTAAGAAGAGCATTTTGGAACAATGAATGAGATTTTTAGGGTTTCTGCCCTTCTTTTATTTAGGGTTTTGAGGCTTCCAATATTCCTCAATTCAGGTTTCAAAAATATAGACATGATGCACACATGAAGCTAGCCTAGAGCAATGCCAGAAGCTAGGGATGTGACAACTCACCCCCACTAAACAAGAATCTCGTCTCGAGATTCAAGCGTAGGGTAGGATGAAGGGGAAACGCAAACTAGTACAATCTTCACGATCCAGGTTGCACTTCAACTGAACGTTGATTTGTTCACCATCATTTTCTTGATGTCTTGTTCTGAGAAATCCTGCCAACATGACATGGAGGGAAGAAGGAGACTCTAGAAGGGTCGATCTTCTTGAAGATCGAACAACTCACGGAATGAGACATAGGACCATCTCTCGGGTTGAGACACGAGATACACATCAAGAGGGGTGGAAAGAAACGGATGACGAAGGTTCACTAGGTAGACAACAATTCCAGACTCAAGAATGTGGTAAACGATTGTCACGTAGCGAGGAGTTAAGTTGACATGACACCATAATGATGCACCTTAGGGAAGGTGACTCGAAGATATATCCACTTAAGTGGCAAAAGAATTACCTTTGATATAGAGATCGTTAAGACTCTCTATATCAGCCTAAGGCAAATCACAGCAATCGATTGGCGGGGTCGGTAGAATGGCATACTTGGACTTGGATGATGTGGATTACCTTGTTGAAGACAACGTAATGGATGATTTTGCTTATCACCGGAAATGGAAGAGACCCATGGTAGAATGGCACATTGGCGGTGCAAGTTAGGAACAAAATGCAAATGCTGGGAATGATTCTGGTAACTGGGGAAGAACCCAACAATAGAGAGTGAATACACTGTTGAAAAGATCATAGCATTGCCGAGGAAACTGAGAGCAATCCCAGTTAGTGCCGATGATAACACGTAGCTCTTGTGCGTGCTCTCAAGAACTTGAGCATTTCCATATTCATCAAGGTTTTCCCAACATCCGTGTCAAGGATCCTGGCAACACAACTTGCTACCACGATGAATGATGATGGATGATGCAGATGCAAAGGAAGATAACACTTCTCAGATTACACCTTAGCGAAGCCAAGGAACAAAATCTGGATGATCGACCGAGAGACATTTAGCACTCCGCTTCTAATGTTCTCCTTGATGTGCTAGTATAACCCATTCATAGATATGGTTTGATATCTAAAACATCAAGTAAAAGGTCGGACTTCGGGAACACAAAAATCCATAGGGGCAACTAGGGAGTAAATCCTACGAAATCCCTATGGGGGGGTGGCCAACTTCCTCAAACAAGATACTATAATAATAGGTCTTCCGGTTGGGTGTGTTGGCCACGACATCCACTTTACCGGTTATCGAGGAACCAATATTATAGTTCTTGGGGAAATGTTCCAACCATCATATCTGCCTGAGATTCAGATCTGGTTGGTGTCAGAATATTCCAGACCCATCGAGTCTAGAAAGAAAAATGAAAGTTTGCAACACAAATCGACGAGATGACGTTGCGGGATTCTCGGGAGATGAACTACGATAGCAAGCTCCAAAACATGAGCTGGTTCTGCTACAAACATGTGAACGCGTTGTCCCAGACAAGCATGACCACGTGGTAGTCTTATAATAAAACACTACCGAGTTCAGGAGGGGGAACCATCAACGAGGGTATCGAAGTTCTTTCATAAGTCCGGATTAGCTCTTATGAAGGAACTCCTTCTCCTTGAACAAATCAATCAGTGGCTTGGTGTGCTAGGGATACATATAGATTGAAGGTTGCAAGTCTTCAAACCACAGCATTCTTCGCACGTGTGCATGACTGATTTGGAATGATTCCAAAGAAAGCAACATTGACTTTCTCGAATCCACGGCGGCAACTTGCATCAGATGCACATGAATTAGGGAAAATCACTACTTTCATTCAAACATATGCTTCATGAACGAAACACGAAGAAATGCTTACACAAGTTTCCAACACTAGGTTGATGTTCAACATGATTCATGGGGGGAGACAAAATGCTACTGATGGGCTCAACAGCAACTCATCGGAATTTCCATATCACTGGACTTCCACCATCATGTGAACACGGTGATAGCATTGGTCAGACCAAAGATGTAATGGTGTATGCTCGAGGGATCAACCACGAGTAGGACAACATTACGAGCATCGTTGGTACTGATTTGATTTCACGATAGCCCACACTCAAATCAAGGGATTGATAAGACAATAGGTCCAGCAACTGATCACAGGGACCAATCGATGAAGATATCATCTTTCTTCAACACACACTACACAAGATTATCCCTTTGGAACGAACTAAGTCAGGCAAGCTTTTATCTTCCAACTCTCCAAGTTGTTGTCTAGCTTAACCAACTAGCTCAGGGATATCTAACACGGATTCTTGGAGAGAAGGTGGTTCACAAGAAACCAACTTGATCACGAACTCAACATAGCGGTCAGGTGACAACCCGGTAACACCTCCAAGAAGATATTTGGAAAGTCACGAACCACCGGTATGTTACTAAGCTCGAGAACAATCTTGCTTTTGAGGGCAAGACGATATGATCAAATGAGTGAGGACTTGACAAGATCCTAACTCATCAATCGAAGGGTGCACCGAAATAAGGACTAGGTAGCACGATCAGTCTTAGAAGGATGATTCGAAAACCAACATACTAAGAATGAAATTATTATCCTTTAACTACCAAGCAACAGAGTTGCTAGCAGTATTGATTTCACACATCACAATTCATTTGTCGGTATTCCGGTTGCATCAACACGAGGGCCGAGGAATGAACAGTGATGGCAAGAAGTGTCACTGTACCAAGAGTTCATGGGATGGTGTGCAATTCGTATAACAATCTCGATATAAAATATGTAATACTCCAAGGTAGAGCAGAACCAAAAGCTGGATTGGCATTTGATCTGCGGAATACAACTACTTTGACCCAATCCTAGATATGGAAGAGGTACTGGAGTTTGTTTCTCCTAGTCACTCCGCGATAGAATGGCTTGACGGACCACAAGAGTAATAGGCATCGATGAACGAACGCACGCATACTCTTGACTATCAATTGATAGACGAGGGTCAGAATGCAACTAAAGAGAACAACTCAAAGGAACATATAACTTTCTGAGTTGTGGATGCATAAATTAGTATGTCGAACCGAGTTCAACATAATTCTTCCGGATAACCCATGCAAAAAGGTAGAACTGGCAGAGTCACAATTATGAATGGAGAACCCATCGAGAGCACTCTGAATGTGATCTTTCGATCAGCGAGGAACATCTGCCATAAGTAGTTCATGGTATTTGGAAGAAGAAGATACCACGGACTTCAAGGACTATCGCAAAGGTTACTAATATCCTGAAGGCACTAACAGTTACTATCAACACGAAGTAGGTGGAGTGAATCTCGGGTTCAAGAACCCAGGAACAGAATACCTATTACTAAATGGCATCACGGGATGCTTTCGATAATGACGGCCAGAATCATCACACTGGAACATAAATCATGGCTAGACTACTAGATGATCCCCTAAGACACCTAGGGTCATAATAATATCTCCAACATAATGTCAAGGCAATAATTACCTCAACACACCGATTAGTGTGGTTAATCTGGCCCATGGGAACATCGGAAACAGAAGGAAGGGATTTGCAAATGCATCGGACTATTTAGAAACCTGGGATGACTCGGACAGCATAACGGCTATAATTGCTCAAAAAGATTTGAGACAATCACAAAAATGGTGGCATAACCACTCAGAAGCACAATATCAAGGTTCCGAGATCAACAATTAACATACGGAAGTAGTAGGAACTGAACTGAGACTTAAATCCAACAATCTTATAAGTCTATTGATTAGTAACACGTGATCCTAATAGTAAGAAGAGATAGCCTAGTTCTTAATCCCCGCAGGAAAGATAAGATGACTCAGATCAGAAGGGCATGAGGTATAAGGAGTAAAAAGAGCCTTACGTTCCATCCCACAATCAATTCCCTTATATAACTAAAGAATTTCTAGACTCAACTTCGACCAGTTTGGCTTGGTAATCCTACAGGCAGTCAAGCTCCGATACCAACGCTGTCAGGACCCCGACTCGATGTCACATCGATCTAGCCGGTAACACCTCATATCACTTTGCGGCCTCACGCACGGTATCCCCACGGGTGTCGCCTTACCTTTGCCCGGGACCGTTTGCGCCTTTTGGCTCACGTATATGATAGTGTCGCTAGCATCCATATGATAAGGAGCCCGGGCTGACATGACTAGTCGTAAACCCAAAGTGGCACAGACTTACAGGGACAGGCATCCATGACCCAGCATCGAACGTGTCGGTCATCAGCGAGTGAATCCAGGCTGTAGCACTGGGCTAGCAGGACTCCGGTGAACCGGGCTGTAGCGGGCTAACAGGACTCCGGTATTCATCGCGTGACATTTCCCCGAAGGGACAGACACAGGAACGAAGAAGGACACATGCCGGCCAGCCTAAGTGTTCCGGAGCAGTAGCAAGCTACCAAGGCTCAATGGAGACACTAGGAGACATTTCCCGGTAAGAGAGGCTACTAAAGATAAACAACTAGATGGTCAGATCCCACACATACCAAGCATTTCAATAACATACACACAATATGCTCGATATGTGCAATACAACATGGCATCACAAAATGACTCTATGACTCAAGTATTTTAATCAATAGGCTCCGAGGAGCGAGATATTACAAACATGGGTCTCACGACCCAACAATCAGAGCATACAAGTCAAAGCACAAACGGAAGCTATCATGTCTGGGTACAGACATCTATAAATGAAAAAGGCCGAGAAGCCTGACTATCTATCAGATCCTGCCGAGGGCACAAGATCGTAGCTGAGGTAACAAGTTAAACGTCGAAGTCCACGCGGAACTACTAGTGAGACCGAAGTCTCTCTGCAAAAACATAAAATAGGCAAACGTGAGTACAAATGTACCCAGCAAGACTTACATCAGAACTAACTACATATGCATCATTATCAACAAAGGGGATGGTGGGGTTTAACTGCAGCAAGCTAGCTTTGACTCGGTGGCTATCCTAAACTACGACTGCAAGCGACTCTTTTGAGGTGGCGCACACGAGTCCACATATTCACCATATCAATACACCACTATGGATCCGCTCCCGTCTCCCTACGAGAACGCCTTCCATAGCACTCACGCTTATCTTGCGTATTTTAGAGTATCCACTTTCACTTGTCTATGAACTGATATAAGCAACCCAGAAGTCCTTTTCCGCGGACACGGCTATTCGAATAGATGATGTTAACCCTGCAGGGGTGTACTTCTTCATACATGTTTCCACCACTTAGCGTCTGCACACGACATGTGCTCGGCAGACTTCAAGCGAAAGCCGACGTGGGTGTAGACCACGACCTACCTAAACACTCAAGTCTCTAGTCCAGGTTTATCGCCTATTCGGGTTCCATCCATGAGGAGATCCGGCCGGAGTTTCGCTCACAGCCCCAAACGATGTGAACAGGGTTCCGTGACACCAAACGGGTGCCCGGTTTACCCGGCCACGTGCCTACCGCATCACAGCCCACCCCTACGATCAGCGCTGTCCACGGCCTCCAGCATACTACAAACACCAGAAACTACTTGCAACTCCTGGACAGAGGACAAGGGTGAATAAGAAGTCGAGCGGGGTCATATTTCAGGGCCCAATGTATGGTAGTAGCTGAATCATGGATCACAAACACAGAACTCAGTTCCTGAGGACGGCTGCAATGAGACAACCCACCATGTACTCCTACATGGCCTCTCACCGCTACCTTTACCAAATCGTGTTCACACACTTAGCTCACACACAGTAGGACATGTTCACACGCCTCTGATTCATCCCCGATGAATCAGACCTGACTCAACTCTAAGCAGTAGCAGGCATGACAAACAAGCATGAATGAGTAGGCACAACAGGGCTCAAACAATTCCTACTCATACTAGTGGGTTTCATCTATTTACTGTGGAATGACAGGTCATGCAAAGGATAAAGGGGTTCAGCTACCGCAGCAAGTAACAGATGAATCGTTGTTGTCCTAATGCAGTAAAAGAGAGCAGGGGCGAGAGAGTAGGATTGTATCGGAATGAACAAGGGGGTTTTGCTTGCCTGGCACTTCTGAAGATAACATTGAGTCTTCATCAGTGTCAACGATCACATCATCGGTATCACGTCTATCGAGAGGGGACAAATACCGGCAACACAGAAGGGAACACAATCAATGCAATGCACAATATGATGCATGATCATGACATGGCAAAATGAATGTGTGTTGGGCTAATGCAACTAAAACCAGATTAAATGGAGTTGGTTTGAATCCAAGATTCAAATTCAAACTCCATATGTGGATATTTAAATGCCCTTTATATGATTTGTGCTAAACAGCAGCTATAAGTTGTTCTAACATGCATGAAAATGGTACAGATGGATTCCTTGAATTTTTCTGATAATTTTTCATATATAAATTATTTAATTTGGAGCTACGGTTGAATTTCTATGAATTATTGAAGTTTAGGGCATTTTCTGAAATTTCCTGAATATTTAGAATTAAAATAATTTCAGAAAATGAATTATGGCGTCAGCACCACGTCACTGTGACGTCAGCAGTCAACTGGGCTGGCTCGGGTCAAACCTGACGTGTGGGGGCCACACGTCAGTGACACAGTGCTGGCTGGAGTCACAGACATGTGGGGCCGGTCAAAGGCCACGTCAGCGAGGTCAACGCCGACGCGTGGGGCCACTGCAATTAGATTAAACTTAATCTATTTTAGTTAGCCGGTTAGTTAGGCCGTGGGGCCCGGCTGTCAGTGGCTCTGGGGGTTAGTTAGTGGGGTCATTAGCGCTAATGACGACGCCACGTCAGATACGCCGGCGATGAGTCGCCGGTGACCACAGAACACGGCGGGGCACGCCGGATTTGCGCTAGAGGCGTCAGTTTGGCGCGCTGAGGGCACCAGGGGATGGCCCTTGCTCCCGCGCATCCAGAGGACCGAGTGGGAGGTCGTGGGGTCGACGGAGCTCGTC
>NC_041381.1:162842709-162854745 GCF_002162155.2 Triticum dicoccoides
GTGGCCGTGGTCATGGCTACGGCGAGCGGCGCTCCCAGGTGCGTTCGGTGACGAGAGGGAGGGAGAACAGAGGAGGAGGAGGGGGGGTCCAGAGAGAGAGAGACGGTCGAGGGGGGTCGAGGCCGTCTCCGTGGCGTCGCGAGGGGGTCAGGGAGGCTGCCACGGCGAAGCAGGAGGTGGCCGGCGCTCTTCGGGCGCGCGCCACGCCTCGCCTCTGCCTACTGGCAGAGGAAGAAGAGGACAAGGGGGGGGAAAGGAGGTGGGCTGGGCCACGCAGGTGGGCTGCACAGGGGAGGCTGGGCCAGCACAGGTGAGCGCCAGGTACTTCTTCTCTTTTCTTTTTATTTACTGCTTTCTATTTTTTCTTCTGTTTTGTTTTATTTAATTTCGTTTTGCCACTGTTTTGAATTTTAAACAAATTCAAACAATGCCAAAAACTCCTCTGAATATTTTATATTGCTAGATGGACTTTTCCAAAAGCTTATAAAATATTTCAGGGGTATTTGAAATTATATTCTAATTATATGAATATAGTTCAAATTCAAATAGCTAATGAATTAAATCCAAAGTCCCAAAAATAAATCCTTAAAAATGTTCAATATTTTGGTTGGGACCAGAACCCTTGCCAAAAATTATCAAACATTTAAGAAGAGCATTTTGGAACAATGAATGAGATTTTTAGGGTTTCTGCCCTTCTTTTATTTAGGGTTTTGAGGCTTCCAATATTCCTCAATTCAGGTTTCAAAAATATAGACATGATGCACACATGAAGCTAGCCTAGAGCAATGCCAGAAGCTAGGGATGTGACACTATGCCAGCAACAATCATTTCAGAGACTTGCTTCTCAATTTCATCCATTTCCAATGTGGAATACCTGTAGGGTCTTGAATTAACTGAAGCACTGTAAGGTAGTGATGAGAGGCATGATCATAAGCCCTATGAGGTGGCCACTGTTGTGGATTTTGAAACACATCAGTGTATTCAGTGAGGAGTCGCTGAATACTTTCAGGTGTAGTTCGCACTGATACTGCTGCCTCGGTAGTTAATATTCCAGTAGCCCAGACATCATTACCTTCCACACATTTTTCAAACTGTTCAACAGTCAATTCTTGCAGTTGTGTGACTGGCTTATCTTTCATGCCTTGTAAAGTAACAGTGTGACCCTTGTCCTGAACTTTATCCATTTCTCCTCCCAGTGGCATGTCATAGGACCCCACTGTGCTAACCAATCCATGCCCAAGATGACATCATAACCTCCCAGGGGTACTACTTCATGTATGTGGTAAATGTACGAACCATGAACCTCTTGTTCACAAGTCATTGGCCACTTTAACTTTCAGAGGAAGAGGTAGTGTTTTGGTGTTACACTAAATTCTGTCAGCTAGTTGCTGATCAGTGAAAGTGTGAGAACTACCAGAGTCCACTAATAGCAACATGACCTGATTAGTTACCATGGCTCTTAGTCTGACCGTCTTAGGGTTGTTTGTTCCAGAGAATGCATTGACAGACAAGAATGCAGCAGCCTCAGCTACAGTTTCTGTCAGCTAGCTGCTGATCAGTGAAAGTGTGAGAACTACCTGAGTCCACTAATAGCAACATGACTTGATTAGCTACCATGGCTCTTAGTCTGACCGTCTTAGGGTTGTTAGTTCCAGACAATGCATTGACAGACAAGAATGCAGCAGCCTCAGCTACAGTTTCTTCCACCGCAAGAGCATCCAGCATTGCATCCTCTATATACACCTGTTCCCCCCCTGTGGTTTCAATAGCCTTCACTTGAGCCTCATTTTTCGTGCATACATGTCCAGGAGCATATTTGTCTCACAGCTGTAACACACTTTGCTTTCCAGAGATTCCCAGCAGCAAACTGAGTTCGCTGAACAGGTTCTTGTTGTGGTATATAACCCCCATTTCTGCTATATCGTCCCTGCTGTCCTTTGTTTAATTCCAGCACTGCCTCTTGTACTAGAGCATATACAGTTGCAGTATGAACTGTAAGAGGCAATGAATTTCAACAGCTGCTCTTATATCACCTTTCAACCCAAGTACAAATTGAGTAACCAAAAATATTTCACTGACAGACCCTTCATATAGTTTGTGTGAGCGTGAGAGATGCGAGAGTAAGGCACCGTGTGTGCCGATCTGCTATTGCTCTGTATATATGTACAGGTTACAAGCCGTGCGCAATGGCGCAGTTAGACAGAGAGAGGAGAGGTGCGGCGTGCGCAGAGAGGGAGAACGTGTGCAGGACGTGGGCATGCACGTAGAGCGCTAGGAGTCAGTCAACACCCCGCGGCAGCTGCAGCATCCGGTGGTCGGATGCACAAGCTGGACCTGAAGTCTTGGAACACCGGCGTGGGGAGCCCTTTCGTCAGGACGTCGGCGAATTGCTGCTTGGTTGGGACGTGGAGAACACGGAACTCGCCCAGCGCCACCTTCTCACGAACAAAGTGGATGTCGAGCTCGATGTGTTTCGTGCGCCGGTGATGAACGGGGTTGGCCGCCATGTACACGGAGGAGATGTTATCGCAGAAAACCACCGTGGCCCTGGGCAGCGGGACGCGGAGCTCGCCAAGAAGTTGCCGGAGCCAGCAGCACTCCGCCACTGCGTTGGCGACGGCGCGGTACTCAGCTTCTGCACTGGAGCGTGAGACCGTGGCCTGGCGTTTGCTCGACCAGGAGACCAGGGAGTCACCGAGGAACACGGCGTAGCCGGAAGTGGAGCGCCGCGTGTCGGGGCAGCCGGCCCAGTCGGCATCCGAGTATGCAACCAGGTCGAGCGACGGCGAGCGATGTAGGTGCAGCCCGTGGTCGGTGGTGCCGCGGAGGTAACGGAGCACGCGCTTCACCAGAGTGAGGTGGGCGGCGCGTGGGTCGTGCATGACGAGGCAACATTGTTGAACGGCGTAGGCGATGTCCGGCCGCGTCATCGTGAGATATTGCAGTGCACCCACGAGGCTGCGATACTCCGACGCATCAGTCACCGGCGAGCCGTCCGTGGCCGAGAGTTTGGAGTGCGTGTCGACGGGGGTCGAGACAGGCTTGCACTCGACCATGTTGGCACGCTCCAGAAGTTCCTTAGCGTAGCCGCGCTGAGAAAGGAAGAAGCCGCGGGCGTCCCTGGTTACGGCGATGCCCAGAAAGTAGTGCAAGGGCCCGAGGTCTTTCATGGAGAACTCCGCGGACAGCAGCTGTTGGAGGCGATGAAGGAGTGTCGACGAAGAAGCCGCGAGAACGATGTCGTCGACGTAGAGTAGCAGGTAGGCCGCGCCATCGCCACTGTGGAGGACGAACAGCGACGGGTCGGAGCGGCAGTCGCGGAAGCCGATGGTGCGGACGAAGGCGGCGAACCGCGCAAACCAGGCCCGCGGTGCCTGCTTGAGGCCGTAGAGCGACTTGTCGAGGAGGCAGACGTGGTCGGGGTGGCTTGCATCGACGAACCCGACGGGCTGCTGGCAGTAGACGCGCTCGGTGAGGTGACCATGCAGGAATGCGTTGTTCACGTCCATCTGGTGCACCGGCCAGTTGTGCGCGGCAGCGACGGAGAGGACGACGCGAATGGTGGCCGCCTTGACCACCGGCGAGAAGGTCTCGTCGAAGTCGACACCGGGGCGTTGGGAGAATCCACGGACCACCCATCTTGCCTTGTAGCGTTCCAGGCTCCCATCAGCTGTGAACTTGTGGCGGAATAGCCACTTCCCAGTGACAATGTTGGCGCCGCGCGGTCGGGGAACGAGGCTCCATGTCCGGTTCTGCATCAGCGCCGTGTACTCAACGTGCATTGCAGCTAGCCAATTCGGGTCATGTAAGGCAGCACGCACAGTTTTGGGGACGGGGGAGACGGAGTCGTCCGTGGCCGCGAGGAGGGACTGGTGGTATTTGGGGTTGGGGAAGAAGCGCCTTGCTTGGGCGCGTGTGATCATGTGGTGGGTGGGAAGTGGTGGTGGTGCCGGGCGGGGAGCGGCCGCCGGTGGCTGGGAGGAGGGCGCGGTGTCGGGTGAGGCCTTGGGCTCGGCGGTGATGGTAGAGGGCGTGGATGTGGGAGCGGACGGAGGGGTTGAGCTGCTGGCAGGCGGAGATGGTGCCGGGACGGTTTGGTCAGGCATGGGAAGGGCACCCGCAGCAGGTGCTGGGCTGTGGTTTGGTGTGGGCTGACGAGGGCGGCTACTGCGCGCCTGACGAGGGAGATCGACGGGGGGCAGGAGATCGGTCAGGTCAGAATGGGTTGGGGTGTTCGGCTCGATCGTGTTTTGTTGGCGAAACGGGAAGGTGGACTCGTCGAACACAACATGGCGCGAGATGACTACGCGGCCGGTGACACGATTCAGGCACCGGTAGCCCTTGTGATCTTGTGAGTAACCAAGGAAAACACAAGGAGCAGACCGTGGGGCTAGTTTGTGCTGTGAGGTGGCCGTGAGGTTTGGGAAGCACAGGCATCCGAAGACTCGCAAAGCGGAGTAATCCGGATGTACGCCGTAGAGCAAGAAGAACGGCGTTTGGTTGTGCCGCGGTCGGCAGGGTCGACGATTGAGCAAAAAGGTAGCTGTTTGGAGAGCCTCGGCCCAGTATGGGTAGGGCATGGATGCATGTATAAGGAGAGAGCTTGAGATGTCGTTAAGTGTCCGCAGCGCACGCTCGGCTCGCCCGTTTTGGGGGGAGGTGTATGGACATGACATGCGGAGAACAATGCCCAGAGAGGAGAAGAGCTGGCGAGAGGCATTATTGTCAAACTCCCGTCCATTGTCGGTTTGTATGGTGAGGACGGGTAAGTTGAAGTGGCGACACACCAGTGTGATGAACTGCTGTAGGGTGGGCAGGACCTCGTTTTTGTGCTTAAGCGGGAATGTCCACATAAAGTGACTGTAATCATCGACAACCACTAGATAGTACTGATAGCCAGAAATACTAAGTACAGGAGAGGTCCATACATCACAATGCACAAGGTGAAAGGGAAAATACGAAACATGGTCTGATGAACTAAACGGTAGACGGTGGCTTTTGCCGAGACGACATGCAGTGCAGGTGGTGTGAGCAGCGTCCGAGACGATGGACGCACGCCGGAGGGTGGTGTCCAGAGCGTCGTCGCCAAGGTGGCCGAGGCGGCGATGCCAGACGTCGCGTGAGGTGGCGGTGAAGGCTTGGTGATGACGGGTCGGCGGTGTTGGGTGAAGTGGGTACAGGTCGTCCGGCGAGTCAGAGCGGAGGATCACCGCCTTCGTTCTTCGGTCCTTGATAGAGAAACCAAAATCGTCAAATTCAACGTTAACTGGGTTTTCACGGGCTAGGGTTTTAACGGAGATGAGATTTTTGATGAGATGTGGGGAGACTAGAACGTTGTTAAGAGTGAGGGGTTGGGCTGTGGTGGGTAGTTGCAGATGACCAGTGTGCGTGACTGCCATAGTACCACCATTGCCAACCACAATGTCAGGTAAAGAACAACGACGAGATGAGGAAAGCATACCCGGAGACGCAGCCATGTGGGAGGACGCGCCGGAGTCAAGGACCCATTCCCCGCCGGAGTTGGAGGATTGGCCCTGCTGCAGGCTCATGGCGTTGAGGGCGTGGACGAGAGCGGCTTGATCCCACGCCGGCGCCTGGATGCCACTGGGTGCATTGGTTGCGCCGTAGAGCGGGTGAGGAGGAACGGCGCCGGGCTGCCAGTAGGTTGGAGGCGCACCAGCAGGCGGGGGTGGCGCCCAGGAGTGAGCCGCCATGCCCGCAAAGGGCGCAGGACCGCCAGGACGCAGGCCGAGGATGCCAGCCCCAGGAGCGTGCGGGCGCCATGGCATGGGCCAGGCATGAACCAGACCCGTCCAGGGTGTCGAGTTTGGAGCAGCAGGGCGAGGGGGGGCACCGCCCCCGCCGTGGTTGGACGACTGGCCACCACCAGAGCCGGACCCCCTCCCCCTTCCTCTGTGTCGGCCACCACCGCGCCCGCCCCCGTTGGAGCGGTTGCTGTGATCGCCAGGGCCGCCTCCGCCCGCGGGTGCAGGCGTGGGCGCGCGCCCGGCATGGAGGGCGATGTCGGGCTGCGTCTCCTCGGCGTTGCGGCTCTCTTCGAGAAGAAGGAAGGCGCGGCACCGGAGCAGCGTCGGGAAGGGAGACTGCATGGTGAGGATGGGAACCGCATACCGGTAGCGAGGGTGGAGGCCGCGGATCATGTTCAGGACCTGGTCGCGGTCGGTGACGCGCTCGCCGAGGTCGGCAAGACGATCAGCACACTCCTTGAGCCTGGCGAAGTAGGAGAGGATGGAGGAGGAACCCTGCTCGATCCGGCGGAACTCCGTGGCGAGGAGGACGAGCTGGTGTTCGCGGTTCTCGAGGAACAGCACGCAGATCGACTCCCACACGGCGGCCGCCCTGGCGCCGCGCTGATGAACCAAGCCGAAGACCTCGGGGCTGATGCGGTTGTAGAGCCACGAGACGACGTGAGCGTCATCCTGGAGCCAGGTAGGGTCCGAGGGACGAGGCGGCCCGGCGATGTGATCGACGACGCCGGACTTCTGAAACTGCACCTCGAAGAGGGTGCGCCACTGGGAGAAGTTCGGCGGATTGAGGGAGAGCACGACGGGGACGTGTTGGTTGATGAACACGCCGGCGAGAGGGGACGGGGAGATGGAAGAGCTCGCCTCGGAGTCATGGCGAGCAAGGAGGGTGCCCTGCGCGAGCGCCGCAGGGGTGACGAGCGGCGGCATGGCGCGGAGAGGTGTGGGGGGAGCGCCGTTGGTTCCGGGTGGACGGAACGGCGGAGGGGGTGGCGGAGGAGGCGGGATGGCCATGGCCGGAGCCGGAGTTGGGGAGCAGCGGAAGAGCGGCTAGGATCGGGGAGAGTAGCCGGTGTCTGATACCATGTGAGCGTGAGAGATGCGAGAGTAAGGCACCGTGTGTGCCGATCTGCTATTGCTCTGTATATATGTACAGGTTACAAGCCGTGCGCAATGGCGCAGTTAGACAGAGAGAGGAGAGGTGCGACGTGCGCAGAGAGGGAGAACGTGTGCAGGACGTGGGCATGCACGTAGAGCGCTAGGAGTCAGTCAACAGTTTGACTTGGTACACAAGCTGATTGAAATTACTCGGATATTCCTGAACAGTTCGAGTCTGTTTTAAAACCAACAGACCTCTCATGCAATCTCTATGCACATCGAGGTCAAATTCCTGCAGCATGGCCACAGAAAACCGACTCCATGATGAACAGTAATCAGACAGTTTATATGACTGGTACCAGTGTGCAGCATTTCCATGTAAGTGCAGAGATGCAGACATTACTTTTAAGTTTTCAGGAGTTTGATACAACAGGAAATAAGCTTCAATTATCAAGTCAAATTCGAATTCCTTCCCCATCAAACTGTGGAAATTCCATCTTAGGCATCCAGGTGCGCTTGGATCCATGCTAGTTAGAGGAAGAATTTTTTTGAGGTGTGTGTGATACCTTTCCTGGATCCACAGGAGGAAGCTGTCCATGTTGCCCCCTGCGAACATGAACCCTTGGCTGCGTCGCCGCTGTGGGCGACACTGCATAACAACCCTTCGCTGCCATCCGCTCCAGATCCGCGTCCCGAACACTGGTGGATTCCTTTAACACTCGCGCCACATGAACCTGTTCCTGATGGATCTCTCCAATAGAGCTCACAAATATGTTTACCTTGGACTGCACCTGATCCAGCCGGGCGACTTATTCCTCAAACTTGTTGTCCAACCCATCCAGTCGCTCCTTGATTTCCAAAATTCCTTCCACTTGCTCCTGCAGTAGCTGCAGAGCCGCAAATGCCTGCGTTACGTTCTCCTCGAATGACCCCATCACCTCTACCTGGTGTCGTGTCTGAGCACTTGGCTTGAACGGCACCGTTGCAGCTTCCTCTGGATTTCTCCAACGCCGATCTCGGATTTACAGCCAACCGCATGAGCAATTGACAACCGACCAGTCGATGTTACGGAGAGAATCTCGAGTATGTGAAGCACAAGACAGACCTATCTAGCTCTGAATACCACTTGTCATATCCTTGCTGAGGATTTCGTGCCCAGATTTGGGATCGAGAAGAGGATACTTGGGGAAGAAGAAGAAGAAACCAGAGAAATAGTAGGTAGGAGGAGAGAAAATATGAGCTATTTCATTTAGTCGCTGCCAATTCCAGCCAACGGGCGTGCTTATATATAGCTAATACATTTTCACACACTCAGCCCCCAAATGAACATGACACTCGCAGATGGCCCACTAGTTATACAAATATTACCGAAAAAAGCTTTCGCCCCGCTTTATAAATAAAGCAACCACCAGAAGCACAAGGTCCAACAAATGTTCACACCGCACATGCATGCCAAAGTAGCAGACAACAAAGAAAGTACAACAGAGGGTTCTGCTGAGGGCACAGCTCAACAAGCCCTAAAGAGAAAATAAAAGGCGGCAACACATTTCCCTTGGCGCTGCTCTCGACCGCCTTCAGCTTCCTCATCCCTGGTTCTGCAGCCCTCAGGGCGACAGTACTGACAACCATAATTGGAAGGGTATAATCAAATTGTTATATATGCTCCCATAAAAAGCAAGATACGTGGAAAATTGGTAGTTTTGATCACCTTGCAGGTTGTTTTGTTAATGTGGAAAAATTGTATCAGGTTCCTACCTGCACGCCTTGTTGAATGCTAAACAGAATCATGTGCATGGATTAGTTTCCGCAAAATAACTCTACGTGTATGGATTGGTAGTTTGGACCAATATGGAACTGTGGCCATGATATTGTCTTGAGAATTAGGCAAACAGTTAATCCATTATATTTTGAATGTAGTGCAGCTGTAGCTCTTTTATTCTCATATAGAAGTTCACCCTGATGATCGTCAAAATTACTATGAATTCAATTTTTCTGTGAAGAGATTTATCTTTTTCACTATCTATTCCTGACCTGTCAAAATATTCTATTTACTTCCGTAAAATGGTTCGCAAGGTATCAGAATGAAAGTGAAGGGACTAATTAGTGAAGTTGTAACTAACCACTAGATTTTACTTATTTCACATTCTCTCTCTTTGCATACAGATGGCTATGGGGCTCAATTTTTCTAAATTTGTTGGTTCCTGTGGTTATGCCTCAAGGATATTAATTTCAGATGGCTGAAGTGTTTTGTTTGACAGAGAATGTGCTTCAGTACTAGTGAGTGTCTACCTCTTTCCCAGTTAACCCTCTCTTGTCATAGGATTTCTTGAAAGATAATACCTTGCTGTGAAAATTGTAGAATGATCATGTTTTTTCTTTGTATCCAGGGACTAATCTAGGATCTCTCATGCCCGGGCTTGCCGACTGCATGATGTCTTATGTTAGATGATTAATACGGCGATTTTTATGAAAAAACTAGCATCTTACGCACCTTAATTTGTGTTCTTCCTCGGCTTTCGAGAAGTTTCTGGGTCCGTCACTGTTTGCATCCCTATGATTTTAATGTTTTTAGAGACTCCCTAGAAAATTTAATGGTTATTGAATAAAAATAAAAAGATCTAACCATCTTATCTGGTGGACGCTAGTTTTAACGGCTTGAATTTAATCTGGACTACTAATCTACAAGAAAATAAGAGGCCGTATGTAAAATAAGGAGGTTGATATAATTTGGTGTGATAAAGTTACTAGAATTATGTAATTTGGTACGTTCTGACATTGGTTTACTAAATTATAGTATTTGTTCTCAGCAGTGCACTGTTGTTCTTTAGGCTCAGACAATATTGACAGAATAAAGTTCATTTAGTTTGATTTATATTGCAATTAAGAAGGATGTTGGATTGCCAACCAATGTTGCTGGGATGTAGATTTATGTTTTTACCACCATATGGTCCATTTTATGGTATAAAGTTTTTTAGTTGTCTAAATTTCTTAAGTGTATTTTATGTTGGCTTAATAAGGTTTGTTACAGCAAATGTGATCCTTTTGTATTATTTTCGAGAAAACGCAAAAGCTTTGCGTTTCTTTTCATTGAAAAGGGAGAGGTTCAGTTACAGTCATCCTTTTGTATTAGCAGTATGTGAATTTTTTTCTATTTAAATTTTCCATTGTATAAGCATACCTACTCATTTAGTTTACATCAGATATTTCTACCCTGACTATGGGCTGCTTAAACTAACATGAGTTTCCTTCCTACAAATCTTTATATATTGAAGTGTTTTTAGCACATTATTTGTTTATAATAACTGTGGGCATGTACTGGCGAAGAATTTGCAAAGGATAACAACATATATTGATACTGATATACGGAGTAGAATTTACTTAGCTTCTATCTATTTCCCTTATTCAGCCACCTGTATCACATTCTTATGAGTAAGCATGGTTTGTAAATACAAGTGTTCACAAAAATATTAATGATCGTGTCGTTTTTCAGGAATTGCAATGGACCAAATTGTTGCCCAAAGCCTGGATTCGAAACATGTAGCTGTAATGCTAATCAATCATACCCATTGCTTATCAGTCGTAATCAATTCCTGCCTTTTCAACTTTCTCTTTTTTGGAAAAAGCGGAAGCATTATCGGCCAACTGAAAAGAGTATGTTATAAGTACAATGAAATCTGGGAAAAGAACTATGGTAATTCTTTCTCTTCTATTTGACCTCCATTTGTTCTGTCATACAATCTAACTCACAACAAATTGGAGGAAAGTAATTTATTTTTCCCTAAATTTATTTCTATAAGCAAGAATTTCATCCGCTTTAAAAATAACTGTTTTAAAACATATGCCTAACTTTTCTTCAACATTTCTATTACTCCCTCAGTCCCTTTTTATAAAAGTTAAACTTTTTTCTTATCTTTGACCAGTTTATAGAAAAACTACCAATATGTACAATATTAATTAAATGAAATATGAAAATAAATTTCATGATGGATCTAACGATACTGATTTTGTGTTGTAGATATGATATTTTTCTAGAAACTCATCAAATATAGAAAGGTTTCGCTTTTGAAAAATTAACACACTTCACAAAAATGTACCGAGTGAGTAATAAAAAATAAACCGAGTGAGTACTTATTTGTAGCCCTATTTTTTACGGAAATATTTTAGATATTTTGTGAGCTTGTTAATTAAATTTGCCATCCCGTGCACCTGCACGGGTTGACTATTGTGTCGGGAAAATAAGTCGTGATGCCCAGCCTTCCCATGCAGATGGGAGACGACGACACAGCCGCCGCTCTTTTCCCCTTCCCAAACCCTAGAGTTCGAGGCACTGATCCCCAAGCCAAGGATTTGATGCCGCCGGGAGGAGGAGGTGAGCATGGCTGCACGGAGCAGGACCACCCATTGGCGACCGGTCGCCATGACGAAGGCGCTCCGTCCCATCCTATGCCGCCGCCTCCCCTCATTGTTCCCGTAGCTTCTGAGGTTTGTTCTCCGCCTGTTTCTTGTTCCAATCTTTGATTCATGAAAGGGAACCCGCTCGGGTGACTCGGGCGGAGCCCCAAATCCCTAGCCGACAGGGTCGCCACACCTCCTGTCCAACCCTTTTGTCGCTGCTAGAGGAAGCCGTCGAGCGAAGCCCTGGTGGCTGATTGGGTGGTGCGGGCACCCAAGGGCGCGGGGGCACATCCCTCAGATCTAGGTCACGGCGGAGTGAGGCGGTGTGGTGGTGGTGGGTGGATGCGACGGAGCTGCAAGGGCACCATGGGATGGCTGGTGGTGCGGCTGTGCTGGTGTCCCGCAGGGCCCAGCGGGGACCGGGTGGTTCGAGATCGGGGGCGGGCGCCTCCGTGGTCTTCGGTCAGATCCGCTCGGATCTGGCCTCTGGGCGTCGGCGTGCGGCGTGGGGTTTTGGCAGCGGCCATGTTGGCAACTGCGTGGGTGTGGGCTGCGACGGCGTGGTGGCGGTCCATGGTGGTGGGGCGAGTCGGTTCGGGCGGCTGCGGGACATGCTCCGGCGTCTGGCTGTTGGTGAGCTACTCTTGTGGAGGTCCCTAGGTCCTCTCGTGGCGACATGGTGTGGCCGTTCGGGCACCTCCCATCGCCGGGCGTGTGGCCGGTCCCTGCCAGATGATGCAGATCCAGGCCGGGAGTCGAGGTTGGGTGTGTGTGTGTA